>NC_074673.1:33052731-33378356 GCF_029448725.1 Salvelinus fontinalis | reverse complement strand
GCCAGAACTTGTTCGTGTAGACCAATTTGGGTTTCCAATCTCTCCAAAAGAATGTGGTGATCGATGGTATCAAAAGCAGCACTAAGGTCTAGGAGCACGAGGAGAGATGCAGAGCCTCGGTCTGACGCCATTAAAATGTAATTTACCACCTTCACAAGTGCAGTCTCAGTGCTATGATGGGGTCTAAAACCAGAATGAAGCGTATCCATTGTTTGTCTTCAGGAAGGCAGTGAGTTGCTGCGCAGCAGCTTTTTCATTTTCTTTTAGAGGAATGGGAGATTCAATATAGGCAGAGGGTTTTTTATATTTTCTGGGTCAAGGTTTGGCTTTTTCAAGAGAGGCTTTATTACTGCCACTTTTAGTGAGTTTGGTACACATCCTGTGGATAGAGAGATTTCATGTTTATTATGTTCAACATAGGAGGGCCAAGCACAGGAAGCAGTTCTTTCAGCAGTTTAGTTGGAATAGGGTCCAGTATGCAGCTTGAAGGTTGAGGCCATGATTATTTTCATCATTGTGTCAAGAGATATAGTACTAAAACACTTGAGTGTCTCCCTTGATCCTAGGTCCTGGCAAAGTTGTGCAGACTCAGGACAACTGAGCTTTGGAGGAATACGCAGATTTAAAGAGGAGTCCGTAATTTGCTTTCTAATGATCATGATCTTTTCCTCCAAGAAGTTCATGAATTTATCACTACTGAAGTGAAAGCCATCCTCTCTTGGGGAATGCTGCTTTTTAGTTAGCTTTGTGACAGTATCAAAAATAAATGTTGGATTGTTCTTATTTTCCTCAATTAAGTTGGAAGAATAAAATGATCGAGCAGCAGTGAGGGCTCTTCGATACTGCGCGGTACTGTCTTTCCAAGCTAGTTGGAAGACTTCCAGTTTAGTGTGGCGCAATTTTCGTTCCAATTTTCTGGAAGCTTGCTTCAGAACTCGGGTATTTTCTGTATACCAGGGAGCTAGTTTCTTATGACAAATGTTTTTTGTTTTCAGGGGTGCTACTGCATCTAGGGTATTGCGCAAGGTTAAATTGAGTTACTCAGTTAGGTGGTCAACTGATTTTTGTACTTTGACATCCTTGGGTAGACGGAGGGAGTGTGGAAGGGCATCTAGGAATCTTTGGGTTGTCCGAGAATTTATTGCACGACTTTTGATGATCCTTGGTTGGGGTCTGAGCAGGTTATTTTTTTTGCGATTGCAAATGTAATAAAATGGTGGTCTGATAGTCCAGGATTATGAGGAAAAACATTAAGATCCACAACATATATTCCACGGGACAAAACTAGGTCCAGAGTATGACTGTGGCAGTGAGTAGGTCCGGAGACATGTTGGACCAAACCCACTGAGTCGATGATGGCTCCGAAAGCCTTTTGGAGTGGGTCTGTGGACTTTTCCATGTGAATATTAAAGTCACCAAAAATGTGAATATTACTTGCCATGATTACAATGTCCGATAGGAACTCAGTGGGGAATGCTGTATACGGCCCAGGAAGCCTGTAAACAGTAGCTATAAAAAGGGATTGAGTAGCCTGCATAGATTTCATGACTAGAAGCTCAAAAGACGAAAACGTCAGTTTTTTTTCTTTTGTAAATTGAAATTTGCTATCATAAATGTTAGCCACACCTCCGCCTTTGTGGGATGCGTGGGGGATATGGTCACTAGTGTAACCAGGAGGTGAGGCCTCATTTAACACAGTAAATTCATCAGGCTTAAGCCATGTTTCAGTCAGGCCAATCACATCAAGATTATGATCAGTGATTAGTTAATTGACTATAACTGCCTTGGACGTGAGGGATCTAACATTAAGTAGCCCTATTTTGAGATGTGAGGTATCACAATTTCTTTCAATAATGGCAGGAATGGAGGAAGTCTTTATTCCAGTGAGATTGCTAAGGCGAACACCGCCATGTTTAGTTTTGCCCAACCTAGGTCGAGGCACAGACACGGTCTCAATGGGGATAGCTGAGCTGACTACACTGACTGTGCTAGTGGCGGTCTCCACTAAGCTGGCAGGCTTGATCCTTTATATTGGGCAGACAGACCAATTCCCTACCTCCTCCCGCTGCCACCTGCCTCCTCCATTTTTGGGGTAATGCTGTAATCAATTGGTTGTACTCTTTGGTTGAGCAGACCTTCCTGTACAATTCAGATAACTCCATGAAGGACATAACTCTACCATTCCAATTCACAATATCATTTAAGAACAAAATACCCTTTTCAAACATCTTTCCCATAAATACAGGTATTTTATTAACCAGCACATTTGAGTTCAGCCATAATATTTGTTGTAATATTTTTTCAATCTTTTCAGGGGGATGCAATTGAAATTGTAGCCAGCTCTGCAATGCTTGTTTTAAAAAGAGAGACTTTGAAAAGTATAATTTTCAATTAATCGAAAATGAGACATGGCAATCTGCACAAAGGCAAAAAGGCCATTTTTAAATAATGGAGCTTTTCTTAGTAATCTACTTGAGAACCATTTAGGGTTCAAGTAAAACTTATGAATAATTGAAGCTTTTGGATAGAGGTTTTGTGCTTTTATTTTTAATACTCTACCCACCCTATTCATTTATATAGATAGGTACACTTTATTTTGTCTGGTTTATCGTCCCAGATAAAGCAAAATATTTTTGCTCATATGATTTGAAAAACAAATCGTTATGGCAGTGCCGTAAGTGAGTAAACTGAGATATGACTAAGGATTTAATCAGGGCAATTTTCCATAAATAGACAGGTATTTACCTCTCCATGGTTGCAGGATCTTGTCTATTTTTACAAGTTTTGTATTCAAATTCATTGTGGGGAACTTATTTATATATTTTGAGTATATATGAATACCAAGTTGTTACGCACGCCTCTGAGAAGAGGGAACGCAACACCCTGCTGCAACGCAACTCCCCGTGAAGCAAAAGAGGTATGAACTGTAGGTGTGAGAAAGGACGACAAAAGGCTGAATTTACCGTTTACTAAGATTTTATTCCTTTACACGGTAATATGGGGAAAAGGGGCTGGACAGAACCAAAGCAAAGAAAGTAAATATCAAAGCCCCCCCCCTTTCCTATCTAACCTGCCTACCCACTACTTACCTAACTTAGCACCGCCTGGTGCGCTAACCAAAATACAGGGGGTGGTCCGCCCAGGTCTTACCTAGTGTGCCTAGACAGTGAATATACTACGGGTATATGTATGCCCGCGGGCCTCTTGCCTAAGCACTCCCTAGGTGCCTTCCCTTTCCCCCCTGGGAACAAATGAAACAGAATATCAAACAATTACTCAAACAAACTAATAAACAAAGGACATCAAATCAGCTCTATTTGAGCAACAATCTCACACACAACATACCAACTGCTCCCAGCAACAACTAACACAGTACATACCCACGCTTTCTGATAAACAACCAACACTATATCACAATCAAATTCTCCAGCAATGATCTCAGCCTGCCTATAATCTCTCTCTTCTGAACAACAGAACACTGGCTTTTATAGCTTCAGAAGACATTGGTAATTAAAGACAGCTGCGTCTTGACGAGGGGGCGGGGTCAGCTCTCCAATCATCAATTGGGTCCGACCAATCAGCTGCTTGGGGAGCATTTCAGGAAGCCATCTCCTGAAACACACACTCAAATACAAACTACAACACAGAAACTGAGGAACGTAACACAAGTATGTCTACTTCACCATCAGCCCATTTTATAGGTAAACTGCAGGGTAATGTGAAAGTTGTATTTTTTAAAGATCCAATGCGTAATATTGTACACTTAATTAGGTTTTAGTCCAGAGAGTACAGAAAAGTTATCTAGATCTTCAATGAGACTTAATATAAAACTTGAGTCAGCCTTGGATTTCTAATCCTAAGCTAGCATTCGATGACCATAACGCATAGATATGGTGACAGCGGACACCCTTAACTCCTCTTGACAATTCAAAACTCTCTGAGAAGTAGCCGTTATTTACTATTTTACACCTGGGGTTGCTATATATTATTTTTACCCATTTTATAAGAGAATCACCGAAATTGAAAAGGTCCAGGCATTTTTAAATAAAATCTAGTCTTACTTTATCAAATCCCTTTTCAAAATCTGCTATAAATACCAGGCCTGGCTTCTTAGATGTTTCATGATGTTCTATTATTTCTAGTAGTTGTCGTATATTATCTCCAATGTATCGTCCATGTAAAAAACCTGTCAGATCTCCCCAAGGAGATGTAGGTGTGGAGTCAGGCGCAGGAGAAACAAGTTCCGAAGAAAAGGGCATTTTATTCAACCAGCTCAAAAAATAACAGACACCAGACTACAGCAGTAGCCACGAAACCCCACTCAGACACAGTCCAGGGAAAAAACACCTGTTAAACATGAACTAATGAAAACGAAACCCAAACTCACTGACAGTCAAACGAAAACAATCCCACACAAAACCCCAAAGGAAATGTCGATATAAATACCCCCCCTAATTAACCAAAACGAAACCAGGTGAAACACAAAACGGACAACCAAAGGAAAAAAGATCGGTGGCAGCTAGTAGACCGGCGATGACGACCGCCGAGCGCCGCCCGAACAGGGAGAGGCTCCCGCAGCGGCTCACGCAGCGCACAGACGCCGGCCTCGAGGACGACCTGGAGGGCGAGGCGCAGGGCGATCAGGATGGAGGTGGTGGAACTCACCCAGCAGAGATGGGTCCAAGATGTTCCCCACCGGCACCCAGCACCTCTCCTCCGGACCGTACCCCTCCCAATCCACGAGGTACTGCAGGCCCCCCACCCGACGTCTAGAGTCCAGGATGGACCGTACAGTGTACGCCGGACCCCCCTCGATGTCCAGGGGGGGGGGGGCGGAGGGACCTCCCGCACCTCAACGTCCTGTAGTGGACCAGCTACCACCGGCCTGAGGAGAGACACATGAAACGAGGGGTTAATATGATAGTAAGAGGGGAGCTGTAACCTATAACACACCTCGTTTATTCTCCTCAGGACTTTAAATGACCCAACGAACCACAAACCCAGCTTCCGGCAGGGCAGGCGGAGAGGTAGGTTTCGGGTCGAGAGCCAGACCCTGTCCCCCGGTGCGAAAACGGGGGCCTCACTACGGTGGCGGTCATCGCTCACCTTCTGTCGCCCACCGGCCCGTTTAAGGGATTCCTGGATGGCTCTCCAGGTCTCCTTTGAGCGCTGCACCCAATCCTCCACCGCAGGAGCCTCGGTCTGACTCTGATGCCACGATACCAGGACCGGCTGATAGCCCAACATGCACTGAAATGGCGAGGATGAGTCCGTGGAGGAGTGGTGAAGTGAATTGGCGAAGTGAATTCTGGGCCATCTCGGCCCATGGGACGAACCTCGCCCACTCTCCAGGCCGGTCCTGGCAATACGACCGCAGAAACCTGCCCACATCCTGGTTCACTCTCTCCAACTGCCCATTACTCTCGGGGTGAAAACCAGAGGTCAGGCTGATTGAGAACCCCAGACGCTCCATGAACACCTTCCAAACCCGGGAAGTGAACTGGGGACCACGATCAGACACTATATCCTCAGGCACCCCGTAGTGCCGGAAGACGTGTGTAAACAGGGCCTCCGCAGTCTGTAGGGCCATAGGGAGACCGGGCAAAGGGAGGAGACGGCAGGACTTAGAGAACCGATCCACAACGACCAGGATCGTAGTGTTCCCCTGTGACGGAGGAAGATTGGTAAGAAAGTCCACAGACAGGTGTGACCAAGGCCGCTGTGGAACAGGGAGGGGCTGTAACTTCCCTCTAGGCAGGTGTCTAGGAGCCTTACACTGAGCGCACACCGAACAGGAGGAAACATAAACCCCCACATCCTTAGCCAAGGTGGGCCACCAGTACTTCCCCACCCCTAAGAGCCCGCCCTGTCCTCTCAATCCCCGGATGACCAGAGGAGGGTAGCGTGTGGGGCCACCTGATCAATCTATCACGAACACCAAGCGGGACGTACCTCCGACCCGCTGGACACTGAGGTGGAGGAGGTTCTAACCGAGATGCCCCGCTCGATGTCCGCGTCCACCTCCCATATCACCGGTGCCACCAGACAAGAGGCCGGAAGTATAGGGGTGGGATCGATGGGCCGCTCCTCGGTATCATAGAGACTGGACAGTGCGTCGGCCTTCGTTACGGGAACCTGGTCTATAAGAGATAGTGAAGCGAAATCTGGTAAAAAAAAACATCGCCCACCTTGCCTGACGAGGATTCAGTCTCCTCGCCGCCCGGATGTACTCCAGATTACGGTGGTCAGTCCAGATGAGAAAGAGTGTTTCGCCCCCTCAAGCCAATGTCTCCACACCTTCTGAGCTTTTACCACAGCCAGCAACTCCCGATCCCCACCATCATAGTTTCGCTCCGCCGGACTGAGCTTCCTCGAAAAGAAAGCGCAGGGGCGAAGCTTCGGGGGCATGCCTGAGCGCTGTGATAGCACGGCTCCAACACCAGCCTCGGACGCATCCACCTCCACTATGAATGGCAAAGAGGGGTCCAGATGCGCCAATATGGGAGCGTAGGTAAACAATGCCTTCAGACGACCAAAAGCTCTGTCCGCCTCCGCCGACCACCGCAACCGCACCGGCCCCCCCTTCAGCAGTGAGGTAATGGGAGCAGCCACCTGCCCAAAACCCTGGATAAACCTGTAGTAATGATTGATAATTGAGGCCCCTGGTGTGCAAAGCTCTTAGACTTACCCGAAAAGACTCACACCTGTAATCACTGCCAAATGTGCTTCTACAAAGTATTGTCAAATGGGGTGTGAATACTTATGTACAGGAGATATTTCTGTATTTCATTTGCAATAAATTTGCTACAAGTTTTCACTTTGTCATTATGGGGTATTGTGTGTAGATGATGAGGGAAAAAATCTATTAAGTCCATTTTGAATTCAGTTTAACACCACAAAATCTGGAATAAGTCAAGGGGTATGAATACTTTCTGAAGGCACTTGATTAATCTTATGCTACACAAACATGAATAATATACACTACAGTTCAAAAGTTTGGGGTCACTTAGAAATGTCCTTGTTTTTGAAAGAAAAGCAAATTTCTTGGCCCATTATAATAACATCATATTGATCAGAAATAGTGTAGACATTGTTAATGTTGTAAATGACTATTGTAGCTGGAAATGGCAGTTTTTTAATGGAATATCTACATAGGTGTACAGAGGACAATTATCAGCAACCATCCCTCCTGTGTGCCAATGGCACGTTGTGTTAGCTAATCCAAGTTTATAATTTTAAAAGGCTAATTGATCATTAGAAAACCCTTTTGCAATTATGTTAGCACAGCCGGAAACCGTTGTGCTGATTTAAAGAAGCAATAAAACTGGTCTTTAGACTAGTTGAGTATCTGGGAGCATCAGCATTTGTGGGTTCGATTACAGGCTCAAAATGGCCAGAAACAAAGACCTTTCTCCTGAAACTCGTCAGTCTATTCTTGTTCTGAGAAAAGAAGGTTATTCTATGTGAGAAATTGGCAAGAAACTGAAGAGCTTGTACAACGCTGTGTACTACTCCCGTCACAGAACAGCAAAAAACAGAATAGAAAGTGGAGTGGGAGGCCCCGGTGCACAACTGAGCAAGAGGACAAGTACATTAGTGTCTAGTTTGAGAAACAGACGCCTCACAAGTTCTCAACAGTGAAGAGGGGACTCCGAGATGCTGGAGTACTTTAAATGAAATTATGGGCAGAAAGACAAATTCAAATTCTTTCATCGAATCAGATTATTATTCATCACAAACCATTTGATGTTGCCAATTATTTTAATGATTATTTCGTGGGCAAACTTAGGCAGGAAATGCCCTCAACAAACAGTGAACAATTCATATTCAAGTTTGAATTTTGTAAAGTTAGTGTGGGAGAGGTGGAATAATTATTGTTAACGATCAATAATGACAAACCTCCTGGCATTGACAACTTAGATGGAAAGCTACTGAGGATGGTAGCTGACTCTATAGCCACTCCTATCTGTCATATTTTTCATCTGAGCCGAGAGGAAAGTCTTTGTCCTCGGGTCTGGAAGGAAGTCAACGTAATTTCGCTACCCAAGAGTGGTAAAGCGGCCTTTACTGGTTCTAACAGCAGACCTATAAGCTTGCTGCCAGCTCTGAGCAAACTGTTGGGAAAAATTGTGTTTGACCAAATACAATGCTATTTCTCTGTAAACAAATTAACAACGGACTTTCAGCATGCTTATAGAGAAGGGCACTCAACATATACTGCACTGACACAAATGACTAATGATTGGTTGAAAGAAATTGATAATAAGAAGATTGTGGGAGCTGTACTGTTATGTTTCAGTGCAGCCTTTGATATTATTGACCATAACCTGTTGTTGAAAAAACTTAAGCTCTGAATCCATGATATGGCAATCTATCTAATAGAACTCAAAGGGTTTTCTTTACTGAAAGCGTCTCTGTCAAGCATGTAAAGTGTGGTTTACCACAGGGCAGTTATTTGTACAATTTTTATTTTTTATTTTACCTTTAACTAGGCAAGTCAGTTAAGAACAAATTCTTATTTTCAATGACGGCCTAGGAACAGTGGGTTAACTGCCTTGTTCAGGGGCAGAACGACAGATTTGTACCTTGTCAGCTTGGGGATTCGATTGAAGTCCAACGCTCTAACCACTAGGCTACCTGCGGCCCCAATGACCTGCCACTGGCATTAAACAAATCATGTGTGTCCATGTATGCTGATGATTCAACCATATACACATCAGCAACCACAGCAAAGGAAGTCACTGAAACCCTTAACAATGAGATGCAGTCTGTTTTGGAATGGATGTCCAGTAATAAACTTGTCCTGAACATCTCTAAAACAAAGAGCATTATATTTGGTACAAATCATTCCTTAAGTGCTAGACCTCAGCTGAATCTGGTAATGAATGGTGTGGCTGTTGAACAAGTTGAGGAGACTAAATTACTTGGCATTACCTTAGATTGTAAACTGTCATGGTCACAACATATAGAGTCAATGGTTGCAAAGATGATTTTATTTTTTTCACCTTTATTTAACCAGGTAGGCAAGTTGAGAACAAGTTCTCATTTACAATTGCGACCTGGCCAAGATGAAGCAAAGCAGTTCGACTCATACAACAACACAGAGTTACACATGGAGTAAAACAAACATACAGTCAATAATACAGTAGAAAAATAAGTCTATATACAATGTGAGCAAGTGAGGTGAGATAAGGGAGGTGAAGGCAAAAAAAGGCCATGGTGGCGAAGTAAATACAATATAGCAAGTAAAACACTGGAATGGTTGATTTGCAGTGGAAGAATGTGCAAAGTAGAGATAGAAATAATGGGGTGCAAAGGAGCAAAATAAATAAATACAGTAGGGAAAGAAGTAGTTGTTTGGGCTAAATTATAGATGGGCTATGTACAGGTGCAGTAATCTGTGAGCTGCTCTGACAGCTGGTGCTTAAAGCTAGTGAGGGAGATAAGTGTTTCCAGTTTCAGAGATTTTTGTAGTTCGTTCCAGTCATTGGCAGCAGAGAACTGGAAGGAGAGAATGAAGAATTGGTTTTGGGGGTGACCAGAGAGATATACCTGCTGGAGCGCGTGCTACAGGTGGGTGCTGCTATGGTGACCAGCGAGCTGAGATAAGGGGGGACTTTACCTAGCAGGGTCTTGTAGATGACCTGGAGCCAGTGGGTTTGGCGACGAGTATGAAGCGAGGGCCAGCCAACGAGAGCGTACAGGTCGCAGTGGTGGGTAGTATATGGGGCTTTGGTGACAAAACGGATGGCACTGTGATAGACTGCATCCAATTTATTGAGTAGGGTATTGGAGGCTATTTTGTAAATTACATCACCAAAGTCGAGGTTGGTAGGATGGTCAGTTTTACGAGGGTATGTTTGGCAGCATGAGTGAGGGATGCTTTGTTGTTGAATAGGAAGCCAATTCTAGATTTAACTTTGGATTGGAGATGTTTGATGTGAGTCTGGAAGGAGAGTTTACAGTCTAACCAGACACCTAGGTATTTGTAGTTGTCCACATATTCTAAGTCAGAGCCGTCCAGAGTAGTGATGTTGGACAGGCGGGCAGGTGCAGGCAGCGATCGGTTGAAGAGCATGCATTTAGTTTTACTTGTATTTAAGAGCAATTGGAGGCCACGGAAGGTGAGTTGTATGGCATTGAAGCTCGCCTGGAGGGTTGTTAACACAGTGTCCAAAGAAGGGCCAGAAGTATGCAAAATGGTGTCGTCTGCGTAGAGGTGGATCAGAGACTCACCAGCAACATCAGTGATGTATACAGAGAAGAGAGTCAGTCCAAGAATTGAACCCTGTGGCACCCCCATAGAGACTGCCAGAGTCCCGGACAACAGACCCTCCTATTTGACACACTGAACTCTATCAGAGAAGTAGTTGGTGAACCAGGCGAGGCAATCATTTGGGAAACCAAGGCTGTTGAGTCTGCCGATGAGGATGTGGTGATTGACAGAGTCTAAAGCCTTGGCCAGGTCAATGAATACGGCTGCACAGTATTGTTTCTTATCGATGGCGGTTAAGATATCGTTTAGGACCTTGAGCGTGGCTGAGGTGAACCCATGACCAGCTCTGAAACCAGATTGCATAGCGGAGAAGGTATGATGGGATTCGAAATGGTCGGTAATCTGTTTGTTGACTTGGCTTTCGAAGACCTTAGAAAGGCAGAGTAGGATAGATATAGGTCTGTAGCAGTTTGGGTCAAGATCAAAAGATGGGGAGAGGTCTAGCAGAGATGCTCTGCTTTTTAGACAGCACACTCCAAAAAGCAAGTTCTGCAGGCTCTAGTTTTGTCTAATCTTGATTATTGTCCAGTCATGTGGTTCAGTGCTGCAAGGAAATACCTAGTTAAGCTGCAGCTGGCCCAGAACAGAGCGGCTCGTTTTGCTCTTAATTGTAATCAGAGGGCTGATATAAATACTATGCATGCCAGTCTCTCTTGGCTAAGAGTTAAGGAGAGACTGACTGCATAACTTCTTCTTTTTATAAGAAAAAATGTGTTGAAAATCCCAAATTGTTTTCCTAGTCAACTTACACACAGCTCTGACACACACGTATCCCACCAGACATGCCACCAGGGGTCTTTTCATAGTACCCAAATCCAGAACAAATTCAAGAAAACGTACTGTATTATATAGAGCCCTTATTGCATGGAACTTCCTTCCATCTCATATTGCGCAAATAAACAGCAAACTTGGTTTCAAAAAACAGATAAAGCAACACCTCACGGCAGAACGCCTCTCCCCTATTTGACCTAGATAGTTTGTGTGTATGCATTGATATCTAGGCTACGTGTGCCTTTTTAAAAATGTATGTAGTTCTGTTCTTGTCTAATGATGTTCTGTATTATGTCATTCTTTATTACGTTTCATGTTTTGTGTGGACCCCAGGAAGAGTAAAGCAGCAGCTAAAGGGGATCCTAATAAAATACCAAATGGTAGATAAATTCTCAAGTTGAGTTGAATGGACATACAATTCAACTTGAGAATGTATGTTGGTTCAGCTACATTATATGCCCAAATGGCTTACAATTGTTTGTTGAATCAAAAAATTAAGTGTTGTTCAACTTGACCATTTTCAGCTCTGTCCTATTTCTACACTATGTAACATGCATTGAAATACATAGGTGTTTGTCCACATTAATAGATCTATAAAACTTCTAGATAGTGCAGTCTAGATATTTTCCATGCCCTAGAATGAATGTATTGTTTTAACAGTAGGTGGTTGTGTGTGTGGTCGGGATAATGAATTGTCACTATACTATGCTATGCTAAAATAATAAGTATTGCATTTGATTTGAAGTCTGTGTCAGTGTTTATTAATTGTGAACTCATTAAGGCAATTAGGAGCCTCGGTAAGCAGCTACAGCCAAATGCTGAGCTCCAAATATTGAGACACTTATGATTCAAAGAGGTGTGAGGCTAAGCTGCTGCCAGTATTATGGACTTTGACAACGCATAACAGCACTAGGTGCATGCTTACTACATGGATTATGGTGGGTGTTTTCAAGTGATTGAGCCTGAAGTGTGTGGCATTTAAGTCTGGGCTTGCTGTGGAAGAGAGGAATTCCGTCAGATGACTAGAGAATTGGGTTACATTTAGCCCAGAATCAGTGGCAGATTAATATTTAGCCTATGCAGCTAAAGGAATGCTAATGGTGTCTACATGTTATGTTTTCACCCTGGTGTATTGTTTTCAGATAGAGCTGTGAATGGTCTTAATGTGACTGGTTCCCCAGTTCATAGTGGTAAAGATTTGGCAGCTGTTTATTATCTTTGCACCAGGTCTCACAGGCACCACTCTAACTGAACTGGGTGAATAAGAATAGATTATACTAATAATGACAAAGATAATATATCACACAGAACAATAATGCCTTCCAGATCATCACAAGAACAAAAGGAAAAACATCAGTAGATGATCATTCAACACTTTAATGATTTATGGTCAGCTGACTTTTTAAACATTTTTTGTAACATTGTTGTCATTTACTGCTGCTGCTCAAACTTCAACTCATATTCCAAAATGTCTGTATGCTCTAGCGCCGCAAACGTTCACAGGAACGGAGAGGGATTTTGAATAAGGGTGTTTATTTAATCTAAATCAGCTCAAAGGCAGTCTTATCATTTGCAACACGTGATAAGATCTCTTACACTATAGTAATGCTGGATATAGCATGAGTCACAGATAGCTGCTGCTACATTCTCTAGCTCCACATCAGTATATCTCACAATTTAGTCCCTTCCCCTGTTATCATGCCTTAAAGGCCTAGACTACTCTGAAGCCAAAACATGATGAAAATGACAGAGCTAGTGTGTCAGGTATTATTTCCTGAAGAATGCCTTGTCTTATTTTACCGCTTCAGTCTACAAGCGATAGTCAATAAAGAAGGAAAGGTAATGTAGATGGCTGCTATCCTTGTGCGAAGGATAAGGATTACTACCGCAAGATTCTCCAAATGGATTGTCTTCGTAAATTAAGTGCTGTTGATAGTAAGCCTAATAAATTAAGGAAATGCAGTATGAGCATGTTGATCATATTTGTGTAATTGAAAAAAAATAAGAAGCAAAGTAGACTAATACACATTACATCCGTCAACTGACAGATGGTCTGCGTATATGATTGTAGTTCACAACATTCCTGCAACCACATTCCCCAAAGAATAGATACTGTACACCCTTGAGTGTCTGTCCCAGACCCTATTCTTGCTCTCAGAATATTACTTAGCTGTCACTGAAGGGACCTAATGTCACCAGCACCAAAACCGATGAAATTATATATTTAGGCCTATCTCTATGTTCTTAAATTTCACTAAACCTGGTACATATTTTCCCGTGTGCTACTCCATGTCCCTGGAATCCATTCAGTGATGTTGTGTGGACATACACTGAGTGTACAAAACAATTAGAACATCTTCCTAATATTGAATATTGAGATGCATCTCCCCTTTTGCCCTCAGAACAGGGCATGGACCTATGTTGACTCCAATGCTTTTCACAGATGGCTGGATGTCCTTTGGGTGGTAGACCGTTGTTGATACACACGGGAAACTGTTGAGAGTAAAAAACCCAGCAGTGTTGCAGTTCTTGATACAAACCGGTGCACCTGGCACCTACTACCATTCCCTGTTCAAAGGCACTTGAATGTTTTGTCTTGCCCATTCACCCTCTGAATGGCACATACACAATCAATGTCTCAAGTCTTAAAAATCCATCTTTAGCCTGTCTCCTCCCCTTCATCTACAGTGATTGAAGTGGGTTTAACAAGTGACATCAATAAGGGATCATAGCTTTCACCTGGATTCACCTGGTCAGTCTGTCATGGAAACGAGGTGTTCTTAATGTTTTTGTACACTTGACGTAGACAGTGACGCACACTTCAGAGGTATGCTACTTTCAGTGTGTTAAGAGAATTGCTGTATATTTTGGTAACATTACAAATTGCCAGTTTGTGCATTTGATGGTTGTGGATTGAGTGCTGAAACATGAAGTAAGACCATATAATAAAACATTGATCAGTCTTTCGAATCGGGGCTCATTCCATCAGACATGTTGTCCTCCTCCCTTCTGAGCAGTGATCAGGCCCCAGCTTCCTCCCACAGCTGCTGCAGGGAGCCATCAGGAAGTACTCCTGTCCTCTGCTGGGTTAGCTCCATCCAACCAATGTCAAGACTGGGCTCTTCTCCCATAACTTCTCCATTCCTTTTACTGCTTACGGAACGTCTTCCTCTATGACAGCTCTTTATTCCTCCCTAGGAAGTTAAATAATTATAAATCATCACAGTTTTATGGATTTATTTTTGAGATGATGACATAGGTTGGCTTCCACAATGTATAACATGGGCAGGCAATCCTCAGATCTTTTGCAGATGTGAGGAGTGAACTGTTTGACAGTTTGTTCCTTTCTACAGTAAGGGCTTCACTGTGCAGAGGAGGAGTCGGTGTGCTAAATTTAATGACTCACTGATTCTGAAGAATAAAATAACCACCCCTGTAAACTGTATCTTATTTCAACTAATATGTCTACCTCCCTCATGTTCTTTCAGGGTTGTTGACATAGTACTTTAGTGTGTGTTTATTTGTTTGTTTATCTAGTTGGGGCACTATGCATATGTATTAGATGGTAGAAAACATTGCACTCCCCTGTGCCCAAGCAAAGTGTATGTACTGTACAACTTCAGAAATGATTAGTAATAGTAATTTTGAGATTACACTATGGATAATGTTTAGCATGTATATTTATAGGATGTTAACCTATAACTACCCCCTATAACTACCCACAAGGGGAGAAAAGAGTTTGTGATGACCCTCTTTGCTATTTATCATATTTTGGGAATAAAGAATATGAGCAAAATCTGTTTTGTTACACACTGTAAGATAGACACACTATTTCACAATTAACCAGCACTTCTGTCTCCTAAAGCATTATATAACACTAATCCTGAACACTGTTGCAACTGTATTTTGTGTAAGTATTTAGTGCATTATCTCCATTAACTCTTGACCTAATTTTCTATGGCAGTTTGGCAATTTCTGACATTTTGTCACGCATACTGAATTGTGCGTAGGGACTGCTTGCATTTATTACCTGTATATCTCATACAGTACATTGATGTTAATATGCATTGCTAGTGCATTCTCATCTATGAGGCACAATGAGGCCTACAGTTCCCTTGCTCTGAGACCCCTTCATCTGCCAATGAGGAAGGAAGGCAGGCGGTCTGTTTGTCTGCATGTGTGTCTGGTGCTGTGCGTTCAGCAGTCTCTAAGCTCATTACAGTAATCAGGTTAGAGAGAGGGGTTCAGGGGAGCACTTGGCCTCAGGCATTCTTCCTGCAGCCTACAGTATGAGCTTGCCCCTGTGGTGAGGGGAGTTCCTATCCCAGACCCAGTGGAGAGCCTGTCCTGCTACAGTATGGCCCTGTCCCACTCCTAATGATCAGCTTAAACAGCCTTGGCTATTCAACTGCACCCATGCTGTCTTAATGACTTCCTTAGTTGTAAGGCCCCTCGGAGTCAGATATTCCCACGCAAGTGTCGAAGGAACCTGCAAGTAAGCATTTCGTTGGACAGTTCATACCATGTGTATCCTTTACATACGACTAATAAAACTTAGAAGCGTTTGATTGTTTTCCAACAGTCCCCACACGCAGTGGCTGAGTGACACATTTGGTAAATACCAAATATAATCCTCTGTAATTACATCCTCTTGCACAGGTTAACCATCGATCATTTTAAAGCCAAGCTTTGAGCTTACTTAATGATGTTACCACTTGTGCTGTTGGGAAATGTAATATGTATAATTATGTTGTTTATTTTGTTTTTGTAACAAGATATAAAGTAATTCAATTTCCATTTTATGTTACCCTGTCATCCAAGAATGAAGATAAACCACACACTGCTTTGATTGATCCCTGGGTGTATGTTTTGAGACAATACATGCTAGTATTCCTGGTTCATGCAGTAGCAATATAGCAGCAGAATGTGCTCTACTGAGAATCCATGATTCAGCAGTATTATATTGTCAGTCGTGCATATTGCCTTCCTTTTTTTTACTGAGTCTTTGTTTCTTTCCAGCTTTAAAACCTGCTGAAATCCTTGGGCATTTTATGCTTCAGCACTAAGGTAAGCTTTGGTCTTTTCTCTCTCTGATCAAGGGATAATGATAATCAAATGAGATTGAAGTTTAAATTAAAAGCTCACAAAATAAGAAATAAAGTTACTCTTCTAGACTCCAGTCACAATCTTTCACTTGAAATGTTGTGAGTGTGTAGGAAGCGATTAGCAAGAGAAACTTCAATGACCATTGATTGCCTTTGTCAATCTTCGCTTGGGCCTGGTGCTGTGAATGGCTAACTGTACAGCAAAGGCCCAGTGTGTCAAAAAGGTGATATTTTTCCCCCTGTGTTTTATATATATTTCTACACTATGACTTTGTAATAATACTGTGAAAAATTATGATAATGCCCTTTTAGTGTAAGAGCTGTTTGAAAAGATTGCCTGAAATTTCAGCCTGTTTTGGCCTGCATTGTGACATCATTAGTTAATAGACCAATAAGAAAGAGAAATCCAAACATCTCTGCCAATGACAGCTAGTTTTCAGTTTCCTCCTCCTCATTCTGTCCACTTCCAGACAGTCTGAGCAAAATTCTAGCTTTAGAGATTATTCTTTGCTAAGAAGCTATTTTTGTATATTTTTTACCATTTGTAAACGATGATTTAATATTGAGATGTTGTAAAAACAGCTACATTGGACCTTTTTTAATGGTTATTTCACTGCACGGAGCAGACAGAAGCCACCTTACCTGGGTATTCCAAAAAAGGTTGTTGTTAAGGCAACCCACAGATGTGGAGCATGAAAAGGTGTCCTTAACTAAGTGCGGCAGGATCCTCCACATGCTCCTATCGCTAATCCTGTAGCTGCTCTTGTAGCTCCTCGGTAGGTCCGTCTGTCAGTCCAGCCACCAGCCCTGGCCTGCCCTGTCCTGGAGGGGCTCATTGTACCCTTCCCTATTACCCTATAGCACTGTCTGTAGGAAGCTCACAGACCCAAGCACATCCCAGGTGACCCTTCAGATATAAAGCATGTGTTGAACAATGAATGTGGGAGCCTAATTATGTTGGAGAGGGATGTGTTGAGCTGATCAGATGTTTGAGCTGGATTTCTGCTGGATGTTTTTAATCAGAAACAGGGCTAGGCCTAAGGTCTGATTGTAGGGTATAAATGCAGTTCTAGGTGAAAAGTACTTACAAAGGGAGTTCTGATTTGATGCCTAGATGACTTTCAAAAATGTTTAATTGCAGTGCACAACAGTATCAAATTCTGTGACCGAGCTGTATGCCAAGGAGTAAACACAAACAAGTAGATTACCTTTCCTCTCTGCTACATTGTGGGGGCAGATGTTCCGAAGGGAGTTTTTCTGTTCTTTCCATAAAGTATGTTTGGATATGTGGCCAGTACAGGTCATGGGTGCTCTGGTTGGTGGGCTTGAATCAGAGGGAAAATGTGGATGTTGGCTCGGTAGTTAATGGTTCTCAGCTGTCAGCATCTGACACACCCAGACCCCGTCTGAGACTAACCATAAAAAAGGGGGTTGAAATTGTATGGGTAAAATGCTTAATGATTGGGAGAAGGCTATGTTTCTTCCTCCTTCTCTCACTTTCTGCCATATTGTGCTCTGGATGTTTTGCTCGGACAACGTGTCTGATGTTGATGAACATGGTTTGTGCTAGTTTTCACTTAATAAGAAATGTAACAAAAAATGAATCCTTCATTTTAAATAAATTAGAGTATTGGCATAACTGAGCTGTCAGGGTAGGAATGGGAATACATGTATTTTGGTATTTGTGTCTTCTCAAGGGATTGTATGGGAACATTGGAGGAAACAAAATCAGCCAAGTGTGTCTTTGCGTAGCTATCTTAAGAAATGGCTTCCAATTTGTCAGCAGGCCTCCAGCACACGGTACCTTTAGAATAACTTTCTGAAGTGGATAATATTTGTTACAGAAGAAGCTGTTTGTTTACACCTTTTCCAGCCAATTTAAACATTTGATTGTCCTTTGCTTTCAGAGCGTGCTGCTGAGAGAAAAGCAAACCTGCTGGAAGTGGCACAGAGATGCAGTGTGTTTGGAATGTGCTCAGTGTTCATTAAACAATGGAGGAGAGGTGCTGTTAGTTTGCTTTGACCTTTTATTGTTCACTGTGGATGTTGACCAATCATTAATTATCTTGAAAGGGAACATGCAGTAAAACGCTGCCTGCCTAATTCAGTGTGTGGAGAGGAGTTTTGCCTGAGTGCTTTATCTGCTGGCTTGTTTAGTCTTGTTTGGTTTCCTTGCCTCCATGGCGTGTAGGAAAGTTGTACTTTTTTTTCAGGCCGTGAGTCCTGTGAGAGGATAATTGGTCCACAGCAGTAATTGTCTGTAGCCAGGGTTCTGGAATGATGTACAAGCAGTAGTAATGTGGTTAGATAAAAGGACAGGTCATACCAGCTGAACACCAAAATGAGCAAGGCTCCTTTCAAAGCAGTGGTTGGTACTTTTACCTTTTCACTTCAGTTTGTTTAAAGTACAGAAATAACAGGTCTCAGGTTTATACAATGTAACAGTTTTATAAAGCACTCCTACACATAGCACCCTCACTGATGCAGTAAAATTAAGATGACAGTTTTACTGAGAGGTGTTTTAATTTTTCAGGCACACTCCGTCAAAATGAATCAGTCATCCTTCTCAATCTCTTTTCCTGCCTCCGAGATGGCTGAGCTCTTAATACTAACTTTGTTTATCTGACATTTGAAAGCAGACTTTGTTTTAAATGTTAAGCACAGCAGTGAATGCTTTTATGAGGATGACCTTGCAGGGAGTGGCAGCTCTGAACCTGTGGTAACTGAAGTGGCCCAGCCTGCCCCTGCTGTTCAGCCTTATATGTCCAGGAAAAGGTGGGAAATACAGAGTCATGGCAACAGGGGGCAGAGTCAGTGATGTGGAAACAATGGGCCAAAAACATAATCTCTCTCTGACCTTCTTCCATCAGAGAATAACAAGGTTTGACTCAGTTTTGAAGTTTTTTATGATTAATATAACATTCACATGGATGTTGTTCAAAATACAGTATGCATCCTTTATCCAAATACAATTAGTCAAAAACCTGCATGCAGATAAGGGAAAGGCTCATCCTCAACATTAGTGTGATGGTGATATACACTACCGTTCACATTTTTGGGGTCACTTAGAAATGTCCTTGTTTTAAAAAGAAAAGCTCATTTTTTGTCCATTAAAATAACATCAAATTGATCAGAAATACAGTGTAGACATTGTTAATGTTGTAAATGACTATTGTTGCTGGAAACAGATGATTTTTAATGGAATATCTACGTAGGCGTACAGAGGCCCATTTTCAGCAACCATCACTCCTGTGTTCCAATGGCACGTTGTGTTAGCTAATCCAAGTTTATCATTTTAAAAGGCTAATTGATCATTAGAAAACCCTTTTGCAATTATGTTAGCACAGCCGGAAACTGTTGTTCTGATTTAAAGAAGCAATAAAACTGTCCTTCTTTAGACTAGTTGAGTATCTGGCGCATCAGCATTTGTGGGTTCGATTACAGGCTCAAAATGGCCAGAAACAAAGAACTTTCTTCTGAAACTCGTCAGTCTATTCTTGTTCTGAGGCTATTCGAGAAATTGCCAAGAAACTGAAGATCTCGTACAACGCTATGTACTACTCCCTTCACAGAACAGCTCAAACTGGCTCTAACCAGACTAGAAAGAGGAGTGGGAGGCCCCGGTGCACAACTGAGCAAGAGGACAAGTACATTATAGTGTCTAGTTTGAGTAATGGACGTCTCACAAGTCCTCAATTGGAAGCTTCATTAAATAGTACCCGCAAAACACCAGTCTCAACATCAACAGTGAAAGGCGACTCCAGGATGCTGGCCTTCTAGGCAGAGTTCCTCTGTCCAGTCTTTTGCCCATCTTAATCTTTTATTTTTATTGGCCAGTCTGAGATCTGGCTTTTTCTTTGCAACTCTGCCTAGAAGGCCAGCATCCCGGAGTCGCCTCTTCGCTGTTGACGTTGAGACTTGTGTTTTGCTGATAATGAGCCTATGTAGGTATTCCATACAAAATCTGCCGTTTCCAGCTACAATAGTCATTTACAACATTAACCATGTCTACACTGTATTTCTGATCAATTTGATGTTATTTTAATGGACAAAAAATGTGCTTTCTTTAAAAAACAACGACATTTCTAAGTGACCCCAAACTTTTGAACGGTAGTGTATACTGAAAGAAAATATAAACGAAACATGCAATTTCATAGATTTTACTGAGTTATAGTTCATATAAGAAAATCAGGCAATTTAACTAAATTGATTAGGCCCTAATCCATGGATTTCACATGATTGGACAGTTTCGCAGCCACTTGGGAGGCAGGCCCACCTTCTGGGGAGCCGGGCCCACCTACTGGAGAGCCAGGCCCAGCCAATCCGAATGAGTTTTTCCGCACAAAAGGGCTTTATTACAGACAGAAATACTCCTCAGTTTCATGAGTTGTTCAGATGGCTTGCCTCAGACGTTCCAGCAGGTGAAGAAGCCGGATGTCGACCTTTACCTGGCATGGTTAAAAGACAGTACTGTGCAGCCGTCTTCATCGACCTGGCCAAGGCTTTCGACTCTGTCAATCACCATATTCTTATCGGCAGACCCAGTAGCCTCGGTTTTTCTAATGACTGCCTTGCCTGGTTCACCAACTACTTTGCAGACAGAGTTCAGTGTGTCAAATCGGAGGGCATGTTGTCCGGTCCTCTGGCAGTCTCTATGGGGGTACCACAGGGTTCAATTCTCGGGCCGACTCTTTTCTCTGTATATATCAATGATGTTGCTCTTGCTGCGGGCGATTCCCTGATCCACCTCTACGCAGACGACACCATTCTGTATACTTCTGGCCCTTCCTTGGACACTGTGCTATCTAACCTCCAAACGAGCTTCAATGCCATACAACACTCCTTCCGTGGCCTCCAACTGCTCTTAAACGCTAGTAAAACCAAATGCATGCTTTTCAACCGTTCGCTGCCTGCCCCCGCACGCCCGACTAGCATCACCACCCTGGATGGTTCCGACCTAGAATATGTGGACATCTATAAGTACCTAGGTGTCTGGCTAGACTGCAAACACTCCTTCCAGACTCATATCAAACATCTCCAATCCAAAATCAAATCTAGAGTCGGCTTTCTATTTCGCAACAAAGCCTCCTTCACTCACGCCGCCAAACTTACCCTAGTAAAACTGACTATCCTACCGATCCTCGACTTCGGCGATGACATCTACAAAATAGCTTCCAATACTCTTCTCAGCAAACTGGATGCAGTTTATCACAGTGCCATCCGTTTTGTTACTAAAGCACCTTATACGACCCACCACTGCAACCTGTATGCCCTAGTCGGCTGGCCCTCGCTACATGTTCGTCGTCAGACCCACTGGCTCCAGGTCATCTACAAGGCTATGCTAGGTAAAGGGCCGCCTTATCTCAGTTCACTGGTCACGATGGCTACACCCACCCGTAGCACGCGCTCCAGCAGGTGTATCTCACTGATCATCCCTAAAGCCAAAACCTAATTTGGACGCCGTTCCTTCCAGTTCTCTGCTGCCTGCGACTGGAACGAATTGCAAAAATCTCTGAAGTTGGAAACTTTTATCTCCCTCAACAACTTTAAACATCTGCTATCCGAGCAGCTAACCGATCACTGCAGCTGTACATAGTCCATCGGTATATAGCCCACCCAATTTACCTACCTCACCCCCCATACTGCTTTTATTTATTTACCTTTCTGTTCTTTTGCACACCAGTATCTCTACTGGCACATGATCATCTGATGATTTATCACTCCAGTGTTAATCTGCTAAATTGTAATTATTCGATTTATTGCCTACCTCCTCATGCCTTTTGCACACATTGTATATAGATTCTCCTTTTTTCTACCATGTTATTGACTTGTTTATTGTTTACTCCATGTGTAACTCTGTGTTGTCTGTTCACACTGCTATGCATTATCTTGGCCAAGTGGGAGTTGCAAATGAGAACTTGTTCTCAACTAGCCTACCTGGTTAAATAAAGGTGAAATAAAAAATAAATAAATGGTTACACGTGGGCTGAGGTTGTGAGGCCGGTTGGACATACTGCCAAATTCTCTAAAATGACGTTGGAGGCGGCTTATGGTAGAGATATTCAATTATCTGGCAACAGCTCTGGTGGACATTCCTGGAGTCAGCATGCCAATTGCGACCTCAGAAGTTGAGTTACCTGTGGCATTGTGTTGTGACACAACTGCAAATTTCAGAGTGGCCTTTTGTTTCCAGCACAAGGTGCACCTGTGTAGTGATCATGTTGTCAGCTTCTTGATATGCCACACCTGTCAGGTGGGTGGATTATCTTGGCAAAGGAGAAATGCTCACTAACAGGGATTCAAACAAAATTGTGCACAAGAGAGAGGATGGCTGTGAGCTGGAGAGGAGAGGCTGGACCAGGGATTGCAGTTACCTGATTTACAGGACATGACACACTAGCCAGGATTTATGACTGGCAAGCAATGCTCTGAGCATGCTTCTAAATACTGATCCTCTGATGCTCCCAGTCTCTTGATCTGAAGGCAAGGGGATATCTCCCAGAGCAACACAGATTCATCTACTACAGTACATGTTGTGCTGTATTAATGGTGATTCAATTTCAAATCATAATTACCCATATGTTTAACGATGCACAACTAATAATTCAATCACAAGATCCATTCATATTGTAGTTGTTGGTATATGATTCCCTGAACAATAATTCTCTAAGCTTTGTTCCTTGTAAGTCACTCTGTACAGTATGTGTTAATGTAGGTGTACCTAAGTGCAGGGGAAAGCTCTGCCAGGCACATTGTGTTTGTATGGCGTCTGTGCTGGTTTTACCGTGTGTGAGAGACAGGAACAGGGAGTATCCCAACTGTCTGTTAGCCTTTGGAAGCAGCAGCACACTGATTTTCATATGCCCATTTGAATCAGTGCAGAGAGGTAAAGCATTTTTGCTCTAGAGCTGTTCAGAGAGGGAGGTCGTAGACTCTGATGTTTGTTTCTGTAACCCCACCATAGCCATGATCTCTCCTTAATTACTGTCACATTACATGATGCTCCTCTCTCCCGCTGTCCTCTCCCTCTGGTAATAGTGCATATTACTCCAATTACAACCTGAGTCAAACTCTAGAGTTACTGTAGCACGCACCAGTCACCTTCAGTGCAGAAGCAGAGAGAAGCGCAACATTGCCATAATGGAGTCCTTTTTTGTTTTCGAGGAGATGGATAGTTTTTGACCTTGATTCCATTTCATTTATCAGAATACTCTCATTTTTTCTAAGCTTTTTGTTTGGCCGATAAATAATAGGAAGGCCATTACCGAAGCCCTACAAGTACTCTATATGTGGTCTGATCCATCTTGGATGTGCACCCAGTGGTGTTCACAGAAGACAGCAGAGCAGTGTTTCCGTTAACCGGATTTTGGCATATAAAAAATGTTAAAAGCCAATTTTAAATAAAATTGGCACAGACAGGCCTGGAGAAGAAGAAAAAAATCCCATTTTGAAATAATGCTTGTTAGCCTATTCATTTATGGAAATACCAGCAGATGTAAATACATTTGACCGGTCATGCTTATCAGTCAAGGTTAATTTGCATAATTTTGTGGAATAAAATTGCCGTGTGTGTAAATTCACTATGTCTTATTTATCACACGCGCACAGCATACAGATAGATACAGAGCCTTTGAGTGGACAGTCTGTCAGACAGCTGCTGCTACTGTACAACATCTCAAACAGCAGTGCATAGGCAACGGAAGGCAGGTTTCATCAGCGCATCACACACCACTTTGCAGTGAGCTGTAGGCATTATGCATTTTGGAAACATATATACATAATTGTTGGAAACCTGAAAATGTTAATACATATTATGAGGTATGTCTTACCTTGCTTTAAAGTAGCCTAGACAAAATCCGACCATATCCGTGGGGCAAGTTATTTTAAATAAACTTTCTTTCATTGTCCAGTAGCCAAAGGCACTATCCTTGTCATATTAGCAACCCATGTTAGTTTGTTGCATATTAGATCTCCACTCTTTCTACAGTCGTGGCCAAAAGTTTTGAGAATGACACAAATATTAATTTCCACAACGTTTGCTGCTTCAGTGTCTTTAGATATTTTTGTCAGATGTTACTATGGAATACTGAAGTATAATTACAAGCATTTCATAAGTGTCAAAGGCTTTTATTGACAATTACATGAAGTTGTTGCAAAGAGTCAATATTTGCAGTGTTGTCCCTTCTTTTTCAATACCTCTGAAATCCGCCCTGGCATGCTGTCAATTAACTTCTGGGCCACATCCTGACTGATGGCAGCCCATTCTTGCATAATCAATGCTTGGAGTTTGTCAGAATTTGTGGGTTTTTGTTTGTCCACCCGCCTGTTGAGGATTGACCACAAGTTCTCAATGGGATTAAGGTCTGGGGAGTTTCCTGGCCATGGACCCAAAATATCGATGTATTGTTCCCCGAGCCACTTAGTTATCACTTTTGCCTTATGGCAGGGTGCTCCATCATGCTGGAAATGGCATTGTTCGTCACCAAATTGTTCCTGGATGGTTGGGAGAAGTTGCTCTCCGAGGATGTGTTGGTACCATTCTTTATTCATGGCTGTGTTCTTAGGCAAAATTGTGTGAGCCCACTCCCTTGGCTAAGAAGCAACCCCACACATGAATGGTCTCAGGATGCTTTACTGTTGGCATGACACAGGACTGATGGTAGCGCTCACCTTGTCTTCTCCGGATGCCCCAAACAATTGGAAAGGGGATTCATCAGAGAAAATGACTTTACCCCAGTCCTCAGCAGTCCAATCCCTGTACCTTTTGCAGAATATCAGTCTGTCCCTGATGTTTTTCCTGGAGAGAAGCGGCTTCTTTGCTGCCCTTCTTGACACAAGGCCATCCTCCAAAAGTCTTCGCCTCACTGTGCGTGTAGATGCACTCACACCTGCCTGCTGCCATTCATGAGCCAGCTCTGTACTGGTGGTGCCCCGATCCCACAACTGAATCAACTTTGGGAGACTGTCCTGGCGCTTGCTGGACTTTCTTGGGTGCCCTGAAGCCGCCTTCACAACAATTGAACCGCTCTCCTTGAAGTTCTTGATGACCTGATAAAAGGTTGATTAAGGTGCAATCGTACTGGGAGCAATATCCTTGCCTGTGAAGCCCTTTTTGTGCAAATCAATGATGACGGCACGTGTTTCCTTGGAGGTAACCATGGTTGACAGAGGAAGAACAATGATTCCAAGCATCACCCTCCATTTGAAGCTTCCAGTCTGTTATTCGAACTCAATCAGCATGACAGAGTGATCTCCAGCCTTGTCTTCGTCAACACTCACACCTGTGTTAACGAGAGAATCACTGACATGATGTAAGCTGATCCTTTTGTGGCAGGGCTGAAATGCAGTGGAAATGTTTTGGGGGGATTCAGTTCATTTGCATGGCAAAGAGGGACTTTGCAATTAATTGCAATTCATCTGATCACTCTTCATAACATTCTGGAGTATATGCAAATTGCCATCATACAAACTGAGTCAGCAGACATTGTGAAAATTAATATTTGTGTCATTCTCAAAACTTTTGGCCACAACTGTACATTTCTAAACAATATTTTAATCTCTGTCACATGAAAACGTTTGCTTTTGACAATGTTTTTTTCTGCTAATTGCATTATGAAACAAACATTTGCACGTAGCATACTGTCTTGTGCGCAGTGCTGCACTTATAATGTGATGAAATAATAGGTTATCAACATTTTAAGTTAAAGGTTCTGTGATCTAGCCAGGCCTACTGGTTGAATGAATTTAGGATCTGTTGTCCCACACCTGTCCCAGAATCTGTTGGGAATAGGATATTTCTTTCTCGACAAGCTGACCAATAGAATAGGTATACTTTTATACTATGGGGATAGTAGATTGGCATAGGCTACTGATTTTGCTGTTCATTACTGTTGTTGGCTGAGCATAAGTAGCCTAAATGTGGGCATCGGAATTCGGTAAGAAGGACCACATCCTTGCATCCTGACTTGCATGTTCTGTTAAGATAAATCACATTTAGATTATGATAATTCATGTCATTCTGAGCAAGGTGGGTGGACGCCAATAATCAGATTACGCACCCAATGCGTATGGGTCCGGTAAATTTCTGAAATGTCCAGTGCCGTATTTTCCTAACTGAAACCCTGCAGTAAAGCTGGCTGACATCATCATGACAGTGGCCTGAGGATGAGGGGGGCATGATCTGTGTCAGTCCTGAACCACTAACTCTGATTCATACAGCCAGCTGTCAGACACATATCCATCCACATCCCTTATCATCCGCCACACCAATGGTATTATTCACCTTTACCTGCGACCTATGTACTGTATACTGGTGTTTTCTGTGTGTGTGAGTGAGTATGACCTCATGGTGCATTGTTTGGGCTGAGATAAGGAGAGAGCATGTCAGACGCAAGCTGATCTCATGTCTCCAACCATCCTCACTAGATCAGATCACAAACTTACAGTACACAATTACAGTTGAAGTCGGAAGTTTACAAACACCTTAGCCAAATACATTTATACTCCGTTTTTCACAATTCCTGACATTTAATCCTTGTAAAAAATCTCTGTCAGTTAGGATCACCACTTTATTTTAAGAATGTGAAATTTCAGAATAATAGTAGAGAGAATGACTTATTTCAGCTTTCATTTCTTTCATCACATTCCCAGTGGGTCAGAAGTTTACATACACTCAATTCGTATTTGGTAGCATTGCCTTTAAATTGTTTAACTTGGGTCAAATGTTTTGGGTAGCCTTCCACAAGCTTCCCACAATAAGTTGGGTGAATTTTGGCCCATTCCTCCTGACAGGGCTGGTGTAACTGAGTCAGGTTTGTAGGCCTCCTTGCTCGCACACGCTTTTTCAGTTCTGGTCACACATTTTGTATAGGATTGAGGTCAGGGCTTTGTGATGGCCACTGCAATACCTTGACTTTGTTATTCATAAGCCATTTTGCAACAACTTTGGAAGTATGCTCGGGGTCATTGTCCATTTTGAAGACCCATTTGCGACCAAGCTTTAACTTCCTGACTGAGGTCTTGAGATGTTGCTTCAATATATGCACATAATTTCCCTCCATCATGATGCCATCTTTTTTTGGGAAGTGCACCAGTCCCTCCTGCATCAAATCACTTGCCCAACATGATGCTGCCACCCCTGTACTTCACGGTTGGGATGGTGTTCTGCAGCTTGCAAGCATCCCTCTTTTTCCACCAAACATAACGATGGTCATTATGGCCAAGCAGTTCTATTTTTGTTTCATCAGACCAGAGGACATTTCTCCAAAAAGTACGATCTTTGTCCCCATGTGCAGTTGCAAACTGTAGTCTGGCTTTTTTATGGCGGTTTTGGAGCAGTGACTTCTTCCATGCTGAGTGGCCTTTCAGGTTATGTCAATATAGGATTAGTTTTACTGTGGATAGAGATACTTTTGTACCTGTTTCCTCCAGCATCTTCACAGGGTCCTTTGCTGTTGTTCTGGAATCGATTTGCACTTTTCCCACCAAAGTACATTCATCTCTAGGAGACAGAACGCGTCTCCTTCCTGAGCGGTATGACGGCTACGCAGTCCCAGGGT
The DNA here is from genome assembly GCF_029448725.1 of Salvelinus fontinalis. Classification (NCBI taxonomy): domain Eukaryota; kingdom Metazoa; phylum Chordata; class Actinopteri; order Salmoniformes; family Salmonidae; genus Salvelinus; species Salvelinus fontinalis. The sequence continues at coordinate 33,350,646 of NC_074673.1, read as the reverse complement.
GTTTATACTTGCATAGTTTTGTTTGTACAGATGAACGTGGTACCTTCAGGCGTTTGGTTCATCCTTGGGAGCAATTTCCAAACTTGTGGTCCACAATTTATTTTCTGAGGTCTTGGCTGATTTTATTTTGATTTTCCCATGATATCAAGCAAAGAGGTACTGAGTTTGAAGGTAGGCCTTGAAATACATCCACAGGTACACCTCCAATTGACTCCGATGGTGTCAACTGGCCTATCAGACGCTTCTAAAGCTAAGACATCAATTTCTGGACTTTTCCAAGCTGTTTAAAGGCACAGTCAACTTAGTGTATATAAACTTCTGACCCACTGGAATTGTGATACAGTGAATTCTAAGTGAAATAATCTGTCTGTAAACAATTGTTGTAAAAATGACTTTTTAGTAGGTGTTAGGACATCGGTTAGTAGATGTCCTATCCGACTTGGCAAAACTATAGTTTGTTAACAAGAAATTTGTGAAGGGGTTGACAAACGAGTTTTAATAAATCCAACCAAAGTGTATGTAAACTTCCGACTTCAACTGTAAGTGCAATTTCTCAATCAAGAATTTTGTTAGGACTGTCTGGGAGTGGTCTGAGAGGGGAGGGGAAAACTGAAAACTAGATGTTATTGGCAGAGAGGTTTGGAACTAACTCTTAATGGTCTATTAACTAATTTACCGTCTGGTGATATCACCAGGCAGGCCAAAGCTCCATCCCACCAAAACAGGCAGAAAATTTAGGCAATCTTTCTAAATAGCTCTTACACTAAAAGGGCATTATCATAATTCTCACAGTATTAATCCAACCTCAGTGTGGAAATACAGTATATATATATATAAAACAAAGAAAAATCTAGTTTTTGATGGCACTGGGCCTTTAACTACGTTGGGTTCCGAATATCAAACGAGACAGGGGTTACTTCACTCTGTCAGATGAATCCACATCCACAGATGGTTTTGGAACCAAAAATACTTTTTGGGATGGATAGGAGGAGAGCAAATCTGTAGTAGTAAACATACTGTAATCACACGCTTTTCTGTATCACTATTATACATTCATACAAACATGCTGCACATAAAACTCAAGCAATTGCACACAGAAGGCAAGGGCAAAATCAAACACAATACCTTCCTAATAGTCTTTGCATATCAAGACAAGATGTCCTTGTTTAAACCACTTCCCTTTTCAAAACACTTAGCCATAGTTTGGCCTATTTGTGTTATGCTGATGAAGGAGGACCCAAAAGCGACGTAATAGAAACAGAGTCTTTATTCCAGTCTTAGACAAAAAACGATACTCCTGATATATCTAAGGTAAAAAACAAAACAGGAAAACTGAAATCCTCTCGTCAGTAGAGATGAACGACTGGAGACGCGACCACTAGACACCTGCTCACACGCAGCATCTGATGAAGGCAAAAACACGACAGGGCGGAACAAGGACACAGAACAGCAAACATCAAACAAGAATCCGACAAAGACAGAAGCAGAAAACAGAGGGAGAAATAGGGACTCAAATCAGAGGGCAAAATAGGGGACAGGTGTGAAAGAGTAAATAAGGTCGTTAGGAGAATGAGAACCAGCTGGGAGCAAGAACGGAACGATAGAGAGAGAGAGCGGGAGAGGGAAAAAGGAAGGAGGAGAGAGAGGAAATAGAAAGAGGGAAAGAACCTAATAAGACCAGCAGAGGGAAGCACAGGGACAAGACATGAAGATCAAAGACAAAACATGACAGTACCCCCCCACTCACCAAGCGCCTCCTGGCGCACTCGAGGAGGAACCCTGGCGGCGACGAAGGAAATCATCAATCAACGAACGGTCCAGCACGTCCCGAGATGGAACCCAACTCCTCTCCTCAGGACCGAAACCCTCCCCCTCCACTAAGTACTGGTGACCACGTCCCTGAGAACGCATGTCCATGATCTTCCGTTCCTTGTAAATAGGTGCGCCCTCGACAAGGACGGGAGGGGGGGAGGGAAGACGAACGGGGGCGCGAAGAAAAGGCTTGACACAAGAGACATGGAAGACAGGGTGGATGCGACGAAGATGTCGCGGAAGAAGCAGTCGCACAGCGACAGGATTAACGACCTGAGAGACACGGAACGGACCAATGAACCGTGGAGTCAACTTGCGAGAAGCTGTCGTAAGGGAAAGGTTACGAGTGGAAAGCCACACTCTCTGACCGCGACAATACCTAGGACTCTTAATCCTACGTTTATTGGCGGCTCTCACAGTCCTCCCCGCTGACGAAGGCAGACCGGTAATAAAGTCTAAGGCGATCTGAGACCATGGTCGAGAAGGAATGGGAAGCGGTCTAAGACGACCGGCAGGAGAAGAGTTACCTGACTTAGTCTGCGCGCAGTCCGAACAAGCAGCCACAAAACGGCGCGTGTCCCGCTCCTGAGTAGGCCACCAAAACCGCTGGCGAATAGAAGCAAGCGTACCCCGAACGCCGGGGTGACCAGCTAACTTGGCAGAATGAGCCCACTGAAGAACAGCCAGACGAATAGAGACAGGAACGAACAGAAGGTTACTAGGACAAGCGCGCGGCGACGCAGTGTGAGTGAGTGCTTGCTTTACCTGTCTCTCAATTCCCCAGACAGTCAACCCGACAACACGCCCTTCAGGGAGAATCCCCTCGGGTTCCGATGGCGACAATCGATGAGAAAAGTAAGCGCAAGGATGGACCTTATCGTCAGACTGGAAGCGCTGGGACAGAATGGCTCCCTCGCCCACCTCTGAAGCGTCAACCTCGACAATGAATTGTTTAGTGACGTCAGGAGTAACAAGGATAGGGGCGGATGTAAAACGCTTCTTGAGGAGATCAAAAGCTCCCTGGGCGGAACCAGACCACTTAAAGCAAGACTTGACAGAAGCCAGAGCTGTGAGAGGGGCAGCCACTTGACCGAAATTACGAATGAAACGGCGATAGAAATTAGCGAAACCGAGAAAGCGCTGTAACTCGACACGTGACTTAGGAACAGGCCAATCGCTGACATCCTGGACCTTAGCGGGATCCATCTGAATGCCTTCAGCAGACAGATAATCATCGAGAGCCTTACGTTCGGGAGCCGACAGAGAGAATAATCTACCCCGAGGAGAAGTGGTCCCCGGATGGAGATCAATACAACAATCATACGACCGGTGAGGAGGAAGAGAGTTGGCTCTGGACCGACTGAAGACCGTGCGTAGATCATGATATTCCTCCGGCACTCCTGTCACATCACCAGGCTCCTCCTGAGTAGAGGGGACAGAAGAAACAGGAGGGATAGCAGACATTAAACACTTCACATGACAAGAAACGTTCCAGGAAAGGATAGAATTACTAGACCAATTAATAGAAGGATTATGACATACTAGCCAGGGATGACCCAAAACAACAGGTGTAACAGGTGAACAAAAAATCAAAAAAGAAATGGTCTCACTGTGGTTACCAGATACTGTGAGGGTTAAAGGTAGTGTCTCATATCTGATACTGGGGAGAGGACTACCATCTAAGGCGAACATGGGTGTGATCCTCCCTAACTCTCTGAGAGGAATGTCATGTTTCCGAGCCCATGCTTCGTCCATAAAACAACCCTCAGCCCCAGAGTCTATCAAGGCACTGCAGGAAGCAGCCGACCCGGTCCAGCGTAGATGGACCGACAAGGTAGTACAGGATCTTGATGGAGAGACCTGAGTAGTAGCGCTCACCAGTAGCCCTCTGCTTACTGATGAACTCTGGCCTTTAACTGGACATGACATGACAAAATGTCCAGCAGAACCGCAATAGAAGCAAAGGCGGTTGGTGATTCTCCGTTCCCTCTCCTTAGTCGAGATGTGAACACCTCCCAGCTGCATGGGCTCAGTCTCTGAGCCGATGGAAGGAGATGGTCGAGATGCGGAGAAGGGAAACCCCGTTAACGCGAGCTCTCTTCCACGAGCTCGGTGACGAAGATCTACCCGTCGTTCTATGCGGATGGCGAGTGCAATCAAAGAGTCCACGCTGGAAGGAACCTCCCGGGAGAGAATCTCATCCTTAACCTCAGCGTGGAGTCCCTCCAGAAAACGAGCGAGCAACGCCGGCTCGTTCCAGTCACTGGATGCAGCAAGAGTACGAAACTCTATAGAGTAATCCGTTATGGATCGATCACCTTGACATAGGGAAGCCAGACCCCTGGAAGCCTCCTTCCCAAAAACTGAACGATCAAAGACCCGTATCATCTCCTCCTTAAAGTTCTGATAAACGTCAGAACACTCAGCCCTTGCCTCCCAAATAGCTGTGCCCCACTCCCGAGCCCGCCCAGTAAGGAGTGATATGACGTAAGCGATCCGAGCTCTCTCTCCAGAGTATGTGTTGGGCTGGAGAGAGAACACAATATCACACTGGGTGAGAAAGGAGCGACACTCAGTGGGCTGTCCAGAGTAACATGGTGGATTATTAACCCTGGGTTCCGGAGACTCGGAAGACCAGGAAGTAGCTTGTGGTACGAGACGAAGACTCTGAAACTGTCCTGAGAGATCGGAGACCTGAGCGGCCAGGGTCTCAACGGCATGACGAGCAGCAGACAATTCCTGCTCGTGTCTGCCGAGCATTGCTCCCTGGAACTTGACGGTAGTGTTGAGAGAATCCATAGTCGCTGGGTCCATTCTTGGTCGGATTCTTCTGTTATGCTGATGAAGGAGGACCCAAAAGCGACGTAATAGAAACAGAGTCTTTATTCCAGTCTTAGACAAAAAACGATACTCCTGATATATCTAAGGTAAAAAACAAAACAGGAAAACTGAAATCCTCTCGTCAGTAGAGATGAACGACTGGAGACGCGACCACTAGACACCTGCTCACACGCAGCATCTGATGAAGGCAAAAACACGACAGGGCGGAACAAGGACACAGAACAGCAAACATCAAACAAGAATCCGACAAAGACAGAAGCAGAAAACAGAGGGAGAAATAGGGACTCAAATCAGAGGGCAAAATAGGGGACAGGTGTGAAAGAGTAAATAAGGTCGTTAGGAGAATGAGAACCAGCTGGGAGCAAGAACGGAACGATAGAGAGAGAGAGCGGGAGAGGGAAAAAGGAAGGAGGAGAGAGAGGAAATAGAAAGAGGGAAAGAACCTAATAAGACCAGCAGAGGGAAGCACAGGGACAAGACATGAAGATCAAAGACAAAACATGACAATTTGTGTGCTGAACTAAATACAACCACCATGATTAACCATTAATCTGAGACCTTCACTCTAATTTTGTGATGAAACTAATTGAAACTCTTCCAATAATAACACATCTTCAGACTGGCCTTGTGTCCATGAACAATGAACCATGTTTGGCCTTCTCTACAGAAAATGCATTGCACAATCTAATTCAGTACAAGGATTTTGTAAGGTCATCAGTAGCGGCTTTGAAAGTACAGCATCAATGGAATAAAATATGGTTTTAGAGGCCCACTGTACTATAAATAAGGCCAACGGTTCAGCCACCAGCAACATTAAACAACCAGGAAATTCACCATTTGACCCCTGCATACAGGAAACATATCTCCAACAGTAACGAGGAGCAGTCTGTTGTGTCTCCACTGACCCTGACTCAGAGAGGATATAGGCTTTCCTCTGTCATTTGAAGGTACAGATACTGACAGAAATGGTCAATCTTGCCCTCGTCGGAGTGGGGAGGGAGAAAGCAGCTCCTTTCACTCCATCTAAAAATACCCAGCAAAGTAGAACATCCTCCAGCAATGCATCACACGGATCCTCTGCGATACATGCAATAAATAGACCCCTGTTTCCGTGAGCATTTAAGTGGAAACCACTCAGCCATTTGGTTGAGCTAATATGATGGCTTACCTCTACAAAACCTCCATTGATACTCAAATTGGGTCAAATTGTGAAAAATTGGAATTGTGAAAAACTGAGTTCAAATGTACAATCGTGGCCAAAGGTTTTGAGAATGATGCAAATATTAATTTGCTGCTTCAGTGTCTTTAGATATTTTTGTCAGCTGTTACTATGGAATAGTGAAGTATAATTACAAGCATTTCATAAGTGTCAAAGGCTTTTATTGACAATTACATGAAGTTGATGCACAGAGTCAATATTTGCAGTGTTGACCCTTCTTTTTCAAGACCTGTGAAATCCGCCCTGGCATGCTGTCAATTAACTTCTGGGCCATATCCTGACTGATGGCAGCCCATTCTTGCATTATCGATGCTTGGAGTTTGTCAGAATTTGTGGGGTTTTGTTTGTCCACCCGCCTGTTGAGGATTGACCACAAGTTCTCAATTGGATTAAGGTCTGGGGAGTTTCCTGGCCATGGACCCAAAATATCGATGTTTTGTTCCCCGAGCCACTTAGTTATCACTTTTGCCTTATGAAAAGGTTCGCCATCATGCTGAAAATGGCATTGTTCGTCACCAAACTGTTTCTGGATGGTTTGGAGAAGTTGCTCTCCGAGGATGTGTTGGTACCATTCTTTATTCATGGCTGTGTTCTTAGGCAAAATTGTGAGTGAGCCCACTCCCTTGGCTGAGAAGCAACCCCACACATGAATGGTCTCAGGATGCTTTACTGTTGGCATGACACAAGACTGATGGTAGCGCTTACCTTGTCTTCTCCAGGCAATTTTTTTCCCGGATGCCCCAAACAATCGGAAAGGGGATTCATCAGAAAAAATGACTTTACCCCAGTCCTCAGCAGTCCAATCGCTGAACCTTTTGCAGAATATCAGTCTGTCCCTGATCTTTTTCCTGGAGAGAGGTGGCTTCTTTGCTGCCCTTCTTAACACCAGGCCATCCTCCAAAAGTCTTTGCCTCACTGTGCGTGTAGATGCACTCACACCTGCCTGCTGCCATTCATGAGCAAGCTCTGTACTGGTGGTGCCCCGATCCCGCAGCTGAATTAACTTTGGGAGACTGTCCTGGCGCTTGCTGGACTTTCTTGGGTGCCCTGAAGCCGCCTTCACAACAATTGAACCGCTCTTCTTGAAGTTCTTGATGATCTGATAAAAGGTTGATTAAGGTGTAATCTTACTGGCAGCAATATATTGCAATTCATCTGATCACTTCATAACATTCTGGAGTATATGCAAATTGCCATCATACAAACAGAGGCAGCAGACTTTGTGAAAATGTATATTTGCGTCATTCTCAAAACTTTTGGCCACGACTGTATTTGGCTAAGGTGTATGTAAACTTCCGACTTCAACTGTAGCTAAAAAGCTATGTTTGTTTCTTTTTTACTATTTTAATTGGGGGGAAAATCACGGTATGGTACTTCATTGTTACCCAGAAATGATATGATGTTGAGATAAAAATGGCTGCATTGGACCTTTAAAGATATGGGTCATAATTTGCTGCTGCACGTTCTGACGATAAATCTGACCTTTATCTGTGGATGTACTGTATTTATGATGGCGGATTAATGCCTCTCCTACCAGGCTGTTCTTCACACCTACACTATTTTCCAATTTAGATGTGTTACACTCAAATTGATAACTTGCGTGGCATTCAATTCAGAAGTAGCACATGAGGCTACCGGCCTTGAAATCAGATTAAATGAACATACCTGACCTTGACTTTCTGCCATAGTTAAGTGCAAATGTTTGTGGTAGGTTGCGTCGTAGTCATGGGGCTTGAATATTATTTGCTCTTGAGAGTTGGTGTTGGTATGATATGGATTCAATAGAATCTGGATGTAATGTATATTGAACAAATATATAAACACAACATGTAAAGTGTTGGACCCATGAGCTGAAATAAAAGATCCAAGAAATGTTCCATACGCACAAAAAAAAAAGATTTGTGCACAAATTTGTTTCATCCCTGTTAGTGAGCATTTCTTCTTTGCCAATATAATCCTGACAGGTGTGGCATATCAAGAAGCTGATTAAACGGTATGATCATTACACAGGTGCGCCTTGGCTGTGGACAATAAAAGTCCACGCTAAAATGTGCAGTTTTGTCACATAACCCAATGCCACAGATGTCTCAAGTTGAGGGAGCATGCAATCTGTTATGCTGACTGAAGGAATGTCCACCAGAGCTGTTGCCAGAGAACTGCCAGAGAAGCCGCCTTCATTGTCGTTTTAGAGAGTTTGGCAGTATGTCCAACTGGCCTCACAACTGCAGACCACGTGTAACCACACCAGCCCAGGACCTTCACATCCGGCTTCTTCGCCTGCGGGATCGTCTGAGACCAGCCACCCGAACAGCTCATGAAACTGGAGTATTTCTGTCGATAATAAATACTTTTTGTGGGGAAAAACTCATTCTGATTGGCCGTGCCTGGCTCCCAGTGGGTGGGCCCGGCTCCCAAGTGGGTGCCCCTGCCGAGGTCATGTGAAATCCATAGATTAGGACATATTGCATTTTTTTCAATTGACTGATTTCCTTATAAAATCGTTGAAATTGTTGCAATTGTTGCATGTTGCCTTTTATATTTTGTTTCAGTATATCAAGTCGCCTGCAGCTTCCAGGGAGTTATTAGTCCCATGTTGTTCAAACCTAATATAGGTAATGCTACAGACCAGAGCGTGAGGGATATCCCATAGTCCTTGTCATGTTTATGAGATGACCAACAATAGATCTTCTGTTGATGTTTGCACAATCTCTTATAGTGCACCTAAGCATCACTTCACTAAGCATCAGAGATAGCGAGAGAGAGAGATAGAGACACCCCTCTCTCTGCCTAGAGGTGATCCCAGGAGACATGCCCTGGGCCTACAGCAGATTGACCTGTCTTTTAATCAGAGGGGAATAAAAAATGGGGGGCTAATTTAGAGCACGAGTGGAGAAATGAGAGAAAGGAACCCAAGGAAAGCATTCATCAGCATGTTCTCCTTAGTACATGGAACCTTTCATCCTTCAATCTCCAAGCCTTTCAGAGAAATGCTGATGATGGATTTATGCTCAAACCACTTCAGCATGCAAGGAACATATTAGTGTAATTAACAATCATAATGATTAGGCCAGTGTAAAAATAAAATGTAAAAAATTCACTTTTTTTAAATGACTATTCAATGAATTTGAGATTAATGTACAGTTTAGGTATTTGCATGTTCTTAGACAAGACCATTAGTTTGAGGTCTGAGGTTGTTTTAAATCTTATTAGAGCTTGTTAAAATCTTCTTATCTTAACAATGACTAGGCTGGGATTTGGAGCTGGTATGCTAATCCACCTTTGATCCTGATATGGCTCTAGTTGTACTATTTACAACTAGTGCTGCTGCCGAGAGGGTTGATTCTTTTAGTAAAGCCAGATAAATGCTTTTAAATCTTGAACCCGTATTGTTTTTGTATTCTAATTTGCTAATAGAGGATGAGCGCTGTAAAGAAATGACATGTTTATGATCCTATTCTTATGGTCTTTGTCTGCCATTTTAAGATTCTGTTTGTCTTTTCTCTACCATGACCTAAATTCATTTAGTTGTTAAGGTGATTGGGATGGGTGTTTTTGTTTATCTATTGTCGTGTCTTTGGCTATGCCGGATTAAGTGATATGACATGCTATTCTATAAAATCCTTTCTCCGTAATAACTATTACCTGATTGAGCTAATCATGTAAATGTAATTAACTAGAAAGTCGGGGCACCACAAAATATTATTTATAGAGCTGTTATCTTCCGAATAAACTCTTAAAGACCTAGTAATATTTTACATCAATAGCAGTCAATATTAATCGTCACCTTATTTCAGTCTTATCTGAAAGTTGTAAATTCTTGGTTATCTTCCGAACCCTGGCTAACAAGTTGAATCAGCAATTCAAAATTGGGTTTAATTATTTATTTACTAAATACCTAACTAATCACACAGAATTATATATACACAGAATGAATCATACCTTGATTACAAATGATGTCATAAAGGAAAACGTCCCTAGCGGACGGAACAGATATGACAGCTGGTTACACAAAAGAAAAGGGGGCTGGGTTTGAGTGAAAGAGCGGGAAGACTTGAGGAACCAAGAAAGAAGCCATGCTATCGTAAATACAGTATCTTATGCATTTCTAAATTACTGCCCATTTGGAAAAGGAAAATGCAATAAATATTTACTCTGAGCTGCGCTTCGGTAGGTTGGTGGTAGATGGAAGGCCGTGTTACCCAACCGAGTCCTTTGTCCTTTGAAGAATGTCTCTGCTGGTCAATTGGATACGTCGTAGTAACGTCGTTGTGTGGTAGACGGGATACTCTGTCTGCCCTAATTTACGTTTGCAGCTGCTGTTGCTAACTCGACGTCTTGGAGGTATCACTTCTGTAGTGAATAAGAGTTCAAAGTTCATACCATTCGCAACCAAAGCTCACGCTGATGTTGGCTTAGTTCTGTAGTTGACATGTTAGTCCTTTTTAACGCAGAGGCTGCAGACCTCACGTACTTGGAACAGGAAGGTTACATTTTCGTCAAGGGCTTATAGTGCAGGGAGAAAAGGGGTGTGTTTCATAATTTACAACCTATGTCGCTTCACGTGGGCGGGCCACTGAGTCGGGCCTAATTCACTCATGAAAACCCAATTCTCAAATTTTAGAAGCTAAGATCACATTTCATCCCATCACAAATAATTTCATATTCAAACATTTAAATTGAACAACAATTCCATGTGAATCCGATAACTCTGTGTAGACTTTCCACTGTAGAGTTTGTCAATCTATCATTGATGAGAATGTCTCAGATGACAACCGAACTGACGTCATATTCATGAAGTACCAGCGCAGATGTTCAATTGGTCGGATTACCAGAATATAGTTCATTTCCCCCCACCTTCTGATGTTCCCAGAATCTCTATGTTAACCAAGGGGTTTTCAAATTTCACATCAGTAGGGTAGAGAGAGGAAAAAGGGGGGAAGAGGTATTTATGACTGTCATAAACCTACCCCCAGGCCAACGTCATGACACTATGTAGCCTGACCAGGGTGTTGCAAGAATACAGAATTTTGTCTAGATTTTGGTGTTGCTAGAATAAAGAATAGAATTGAGAGGTTTCTGTTTTCTGTTACTGCCTCATTTGATTGTAAACCAAAAATGTTTTATTATGGTGTGTGTACTGAGTGCATTAATAAGGGATCATAGCTTTCGCCTGGTCAGTCTATGTCATGGAAAGAGCAGGTGTAGGTCAGGTTATTTTGGTCTAGTGCTGAGCGATTAACCGAAATGTCTGTTATTTAACTTTTTTTAAACAACTAATTGACCGACATCGGTTAAATTATTTTAATTCCATTTAGTTCAGGGGTTTTCTGTGAACTTAATGTGCACATTGCACAGTTTCTCTAGAGATAAATCAGACCAAGAACGAACTGTGCGATTTAGTAGGGTGTTGTAGTTTCCAACATGCCAATATTCTACATAGTTTTAGCACGCTTTCTGCGCTATTAACAAATTGAACTGGTACATTTCTTTATTTACTGTATGCAAGAAAATATTCTGCCTATTTTTATATTTAATATAGGGCAGACATACAAGTTCCCTACCTTCTCCCCTTCCACTTGACTTGTCAATTTCTGTGGTAATGCTGCAATCAATTGGTTGTATTGAGCAAACATTCTAATACATTTTCGATAGCTGCATGTGTGACAACTCCACTAGCTTCCCACTGGGCACAGACGTCAATTCAACGTCTATTCCACATTAGTTCAACGTAATTTCATTAAAATGTCATGGAAACAATGTTGAGTCAACCAGTGTGCGCCTAGTGGGTTATTTTATTAGTATATTCATAATCACTGCACATTTGTGCAGCCAGTCTAATTGGTTTTGAACACATTTGAGAGGGTTCATCAGTACTGTATGTTATCATTTGACTTTAAATATCCTCTTTTAAGCCATCAAGCAGCTAGCTAGCTGTAAGTGTGTATAAAAAAACAGCTTGAAGTCATGGCCACAGCTATCTTCTCAATTACCTATAGTCTGACTTTAATTTTGATATGGCATGAAAAAATATTTCATGCAGTTTACTATTCTGTTATTAGTCTTAAAGCCACCAAATACTTGAACTGCATTGTGGCAGTTTGTTGATGATGTCCCAATTCCACAAAACATATTGATCAGCTATGGTCAAACAAGCTCCAATGAAGTGATCATGTCAGGCCAACATGTCAGGGCTCCCGTGTGGCGCAGCGGTCTAAGGCACTGCATCTCAGTGCTAGAGGTGTCACTGCAGACCCTGGTTCGATCCCGGGCTGTACTGGCCCTGATCGGGAGTCCCTGTTGATTGTTTAACTATTTGACTGGTGCTGTAATGGTCCACCAGGCTGAGTTGCAGACAGTGCCTGGGTGTCCTCATGAGCTCTCCTCTCTGCTATTGTTATTACAACAAATCATGTGACACATACTGTATCCCTTCCAGATGGCTCCTGACTTCAGCTCTTAATAAATTGTCCATGTTTACACTGCCCTCCCAGCTGCTCTTAGACACTTTCCTTCTATTTGCAGATCTCTAATGTGTTGAGTACTACACAAACCTAACTTAATACTGGAGGCCCTGTGGATGGAGGAGAGAAAGCCCTGTTAATGGTATAAGAGAGGACAGGGGGCTGGTAATACTATTTTAAGTCCACTTTGAAGCATCATGTTGCGGGGATACAGTTGAAGCCCATTCATTCTGTATGTTGATATCTCTGGTTGTGATCTGCTGTCTATGCTGTGTCCTCTCTGCTTAGTAATGGTTCGGTGTCGGCCTGAAAGCAGAGCTAATGAGAAGCTTGCTGCCGTTGAGTGTTTGCCAGAGGAGAGAGAGGAGAGGAACTCGTGAGAAATGGGTTCTCGCTCTGCTGCTGCTACTGCTACCTCCTACTAGCTCTGCTCCATAGTAGTGATTATCCTCCGGGGTTTCCTCATGTGGCTGCTCCTGAGCTGTATCTCTTGCTCTCACTCTCTGTATTTCCTACCAGAGGAATGTTATCATTTTTCATGCATGATGTATTTATTTGATTCTATAAAGCTTTTTTTACGATGGGTGCCATCACCAATGCTTATCGGCGGCAAATGTAGACAGAGCTTTGTGCCTCCTACCCCTGCTAAGTGTATATATACCAAGGTCCCAACGGAATGTCTGCACAGTTTCTGCTTTCACAAGAAAGTTTTACACTTTTGATTATCCCCACACGGCTATACTCTACTGCACCCTCAGGCCTGTGTGTGGCAAAGTCCATACTCGTGTGTGTGTGTGTGTGTGTGTGTGTGTGTGTGTGTGTGTGTGTGTGGCCTGGGTTAGCTGAGCCTCATGCGGCCTGTCTAACAAAGAATAACCATACACCTGAGCCACAAAAGTGTTGCAGGACCCCTGTGGCAGGCTGTATGGAGCAGGTCCCATGCAGAGCCATTACCTCTACCTCTTTGTGCTGATGGACTATCAGTAGAGAAGAGGCTTGCAGGGGGGCTGCAGGAGTAGGAGATAGTCACTACTATGAAAGACTGCTAGTTAGGGGGGCTGCAGGAGTAGAGGAGAGAGTCAATACTATGAAAGACTGCTAGTCAGAGGGGACATCATTCACAACCACGTCATTGGAAATATTTTTTCTGACAAAGATTTTGAGCAGATTTGCACTTGGATATACTTGTAATTGCAGATTCTTTACCCACTTTCTGACAGATTCAAACATAACCCAGACATCCAATAGCTCAGGCCCGTGTTCTCGTAGTTACCCATCTCATAGCCCTCTCTCTCTCCTCTCTTCAGATTGTCCTAAATATATTTCCTCATCAGGCACATTCCAATAAATCCAAACAGTTTCTCAATCTAACCGTTTGTGTCCCATGCTTCACCTATGGCCAATGGACTGTGTGGTATAACGCTCACATGAAGTAATATGCATTATAAACCTGGGGAAACTGCTGCTTTTTGTTCTATGTTGCTCTGTCTGTATGCTACGTCTTGCTTGTCATATGTTGCTATGTCTGTATGCTATGTCTTGTTCTATGTTGCTATTGTCTATATTGTAATTGTTTTTAATAACCTGCCCAGGGACTGCAGTTGAAAATTATCCGGCTGGCTAAAACCGGCACTTTTACTGAAACGTTGATTAATAAACTCAAACTCAAACACGGTTTGAAAAAATTAACTGCAATTTATCTTTTAGCTCGGCCTTTTTTATTTTCCGAAATTTGCACTAAGAATGGCATAATCATTTTCTCTGAAATGGCTCACAGCTATATCTGGACTCTAAATGGAGTCAATTTGTTTATTCACAAGCACAGCTTCTATATGACCTTTGTCATTAAGAGGAACACAGAATGTCAACTCATTATCCATAATACAGTGTTGCCTTGTATAACATCTGAAAATGTTATTGTCATCCGGATTTGACAGTGCACTGGGTAAAGGAAAAAATTCCTTAACTATATTCTGAACAAAAACATAACTGTTTGAGAGATCCATTGTGAACGGTTTTTCCTCCTGGCTAAGGGAGATATAAATCTAATAAATGGTGTCATTAGAGTTTTTTTCTGCATGTTTTCTCAAGTAGGAATAAGAACTACAGTGTATTTCAATCGGTTTGGCCTTAAATGGACGACATAACACCCACTGGTTTGACTCCGATGTCTGCTTGTAGGGAGAGAGGGCAAATAATGATGATACTCTATAATGTCATCATTCAGGTAGAAGATATAACCCTATTTGGTAAAAGACCAAGTCCATATATTTTTTTTTTTTTTTTTATGGCAAGAACAGCTCAAATAAGCAAAGAGAAACGACAGTCCATCATTACTTTAAGACATGAAGGTCAGTCAAGACGGAAAGAACTTTGAAAGAATCTTGAGGTGTAGTTACAAAAACCATCAAGCGCTATGATGAAACTGCCTCTCATGAGGACCGCCACAGGAAAGGAAGACCCAGAGTTACCTCTGCTGCAGAGGATAAGTTCATTAGAGTTACCAGCCTCAGAAATTGCAGCCCAAATAAATGCTTCACAGAGTTCAAGTAACAGACACATCTCAACATCAACTGTTCAGAGGAGACTGAGTGAATCAGGCCTTCATGGTCAAATTGCTGCGAAGAAACCACTACTAAAGGACACCAATAAGAAGAAGAGACTTGCTTTGGCCAAGAAACACAAGCAATGGACATTAGCAATGGACACAATGGACAAAAAATCTGTCGTTTTGTGTAGAGACAAATGTGAGATTTTTGGTTCCAACCTCCATGTCTTTGTGAGACGCAGAGTAGGTGAACGGATGATCTTTGCATGTGTATTTCCCACCGTGAAGCATGGAGGAGGTGGTGTGATGCGGTGCTTTGCTGGTGACACTGTCTGCAATTTATTCAGAATTCAAGGCATACTTAACCAGCATGGCTACCACAGCATTCTGCAGCAATACACCATCCCATCTGGTTTGGGCTTAGTGGGATTATCATTTGTTTTTCAACAGGACAATGACCCAACACACCTCCAGGCTGTGTAAGTGCTATTTGACCAAAAAGGAGAGTGATGGAGTGCTGCATCAGATGACCTGGCCTCCACAATCACCCGACCTCAACCCAATTGAGATGGTTTGGGATGAGTTGGACTACAGAGGGAAGGAAAAGCAGCCAACACATGCTCAGCATATGTGGGAACTCCTTCAAGACTGTTGGAAAAGCATTCTAGGTGAAGCTGGTTGAGAGAATGCCAAGAGTATGCAAATCTGTCATCAAGGAAAAGGGTGACAACTTTGAAGAATCTCAAATATAATTAGATTTTTTAAATACTTTTTTGGTTACTACATGATTCCATAAGTGTTATTTCATAGTTTTAATGTCTTCACTATTATTCTACAATGTAG
This sequence comes from Salvelinus fontinalis, assembly GCF_029448725.1. Classification (NCBI taxonomy): domain Eukaryota; kingdom Metazoa; phylum Chordata; class Actinopteri; order Salmoniformes; family Salmonidae; genus Salvelinus; species Salvelinus fontinalis. The sequence goes on along the minus strand of NC_074673.1, from coordinate 33,334,922 downwards.
AAATTTGTAAATAGAAAGAAACTCTTGAATAAGTAGGTTTATCCAAACTTTTGACTGGTACTGTATATATCCAGTGTCCATTTTATACACATTTCCTTGGCTAACTCAGAGTTATATCTGAACTGATCCGTTTTGTTTTTTCCAGGTGTGTAGGTTGGCAACGCCAATACACCACCAATCAAGATGGTGGCCCTTTCACTGAAGATCTGTGTCCGCCAGTGCAATGTGGTGAAGACCATGCAGTTTGAGCCCTGCACTCCTGTGTATGATGCCTGTAGGATCATCAGGGAGAGGGTTCCGGAAGCCCAGACTGGCCAAGGTGAGAGATTGGGGAAAGCTACTGTTAATGGGTAATGTCAGAACGTTTCACATGCATAAGGATCACTTTCACTAAGAAAAAAATTGAAATACAAAAACTACACAATTACTTCTTTTTTTTTTTCCATCAGTCTGTACTAAATACTCCAGTGTCATTGTAATGCAATTGTCAAACAAGGCATTAGAGTGCCTGACCTCCAGGTCTGTCTGTCTGTCTGTCTGTCTGTCTGTCTGATAAAAACTGTTCAGAGCATTTTAAGCAGGAGATAAAAATCGATGTCACCCACAGCATTGCTTTCTGACTACAGACAGACAGAAAACGGTTTCAAAACAGTCGATGCGCTCTGTCTGAGGAAGCTGATTCAATCTGAGTCTGTGGGCGGTATTCTTCCCTGGGGGAGGTGTTAGCTAGGCATGCTGGAGAGGCTCTTTAAGCTGTGAGCTCTCGTTAGGCTTTAGGACAGATTCATATCAGCTAGGCTAGAGGGTCTGATGGCAGACATAATTACCCTTCTTTCCCAACTGAATGTCATAACATGGATTATTCATGTGAATGTCAATGAGATCAGAAGAAGAGGCATCCTATGTATCATAAACAGTAACTACATGAGATGCAGTTAAATAGCATTGTCTTGTCAACATGTGTTCACTTAGTTGGCTTTTGCCATTTAAACAGTCAATCAAGCAACTGTTTCCATTATTAAATGTTACCCTAACACGTTCTCTGCTGTGTTTTTCAGCCTCTGATTACGGCCTGTTTCTCTCTGATGATGATCCCAGAAAAGGAATCTGGCTGGAGTCTGGGAGAACTCTGGATTACTACATGCTCCGGAACGGGGTAAAGCCCAATCATAGAGCCCAGGGCAGAGTCCCATCAAACATTCAATCAAAGGACTGCATATCATTCCCCTCTTTCCTTGTTTCTCAGGATGTCTTGGAGTACAAAAAGAAACAGAGGCCCCAGAAGATCAAGATGCTGGATGGGGCAGTTAAAACTATCATGGTGGATGACTCTAAAACTGTGGGAGAGCTGCTTGTAACCATATGCAGTAGAATAGGTGGGTAACCTCTCCAACTGGAATCTACACAAGTCAAACCATCGACTAGACTCTCAGAGTAGGAGTGCTGATGTTACAGGTACCAGTTTTGGGACTGGTGCAGCAGATAATAGTTCCTGTAACACAGGATAAATTATGAAACGGGAGAACGTGGGTTCTCTTTCTAAGATTCTCTCAATTATTTTATTCAACATTCTCTCAAGTGCAAATAGTATTTTTTCGTCTTTTCAGTGTATTTCAATGTTGTTGTTTTTTTTAACGTATATTTAATTTGTCTCCTAATCCCTGACATATTATTTCATAAACATATTAAACAAATATTAAATTCCAATCCAATTCACATCCTAAAATTCTTTACATTTATACCCCAAACACATTTACTCTTAACTTTTATTCACCTGTTTACAGTAGGTTATAATTCTGTAGTTTACTGTTGTCCACTGTAGCCCCATAGGAGACTAAAACATGAAAGCCTTTAAAGACTGGTATAACTCATTAGAAGTTACTTTATACCCATGCTCAAAATACAGTCACCCAGTGTAAGAAGGGCTAATAGAAAGACAAGGCGATTGCAAATGACATTAATGCTAGTTATTGAAAAATGACTGAACATGCTAGCATAGTATTAACCGAAGCTAGCAACCGACTGACCGGAGCTGCCAAAAGCTATCCGGAGCTAGCTAATAGCTAACTGGAGCTAGCTCTAAGCTAGCAGCTTTTCTGACATTTTACAGTACAACAATTACAAAGTTCTTAAACAGCACAGTTACAACATTAAATTGTCAGGAGTGTCTTTTTCAAAATAACAATGTTCAGGTGTTAACCATTTGTTTTTTTCTAGATCAAAGGAATGCACAGCCATCATTTCATTTTATACTCGACATGCGTTTTCTGTCTAGTACGAAGTTACACAATTACTATGTTGTTCAAACCCATTACATTCACTTCAACAGGCAAGTTACATTGAATACCACAATATATTTTTGCACTTTACTGATCTGTAACACGGGATAAATTATGAAACAGGAGAACATGACTTTTCTTTCAAAGGTTTTCTCAATTATGAGAACACACAGGTGCAGGACCGCATACAGTCCCAGTGCGAAGTGAACACGTCTCACTGGCCAACATTAGTATAAATGCATTGCAATGGTGAAACCTTGGAGGACTGACATTTCAGTAAAAACATTCTTCCCCAATACAGAGAAACAATACATAAACACAAATGTGACCATACATTTTGTGTGCGTCACACTGATCTAGGACCTGTCCATATACTCTAATTCAATAAGATCTAAAAGGCAAAACAGATCCTAGATCAACACTCCTACTCTGAGACCTTTTGTGGATACGGGCCCTGATCCTATTTATAGCTCACAGTTACTGGCTCCGCCATACATTATGGATGCAGATTCCCTAGCTTTTAGAACATTATATTTAGCTATGGCACTGGTATAGTCAAAGTTTTATACAGATATTTTTGATAGGGGAAAAAAGGCTTTTATTACACCATGTTGAAATTATGAGTGGTAATTGTGAAGCCAAAGACTGTGCTGTCCTCTCCTGTCATGTAGGTGTTCCCATAGCCATATACTGTATTTCAATTACGCTGGGCTGCCTGTGCCCAAACTCAATTGGGTGAGGAGATGAGAGATGTCTGGCAGATCTCTTCATTGGCTGGTGTTTGTTTAGAGGGATTTCTGCTTGGCTTCTCCTCTTCTGAGTTCCCACTTTAGTTTTCTGGCTGCTCTCCCGTTTCCCCCACTAATACTTCTGATATGGCACAGCTCAAAGTGCTGGCTCTGTGCTCTAAACTGCTCCCTCTCTGAGAGTTTCCCGGCTGCCTCTCCTCTTCAGGAATCACCAACTACGAGGAGTACTCCCTGATCCAGGAGGCGGTGGACGAGAAGAAGGAGGACGGTCATGGGACTGGCACCCTGAAGAAGGACAGGACTCTGCTCCGAGACGAGAGGAAGATGGAGAAGCTCAAAGCCAAGCTTCACACAGATGATGACTGTGAGTTTGAAAAGCACTTCCAAAAGAACAATGTTGTTTGTAGTCCAGTATTACATGCTTCCAGTCATCACCTCTACCCCTCTATCATTAAGTCCAATTTCTCACATTAGTAAGTAAGTCCAGTATCATCTCATTTGAACACGTTTTATACCTCAACTCAGTCATAGTACTGTATCAATGTTTCATGAAATTAAGATTGTAATTTCTGTCCCTTGGGGGTAAGATAACATTTGGAAAACATCATTGTATAAATCATCCTCAAACCATCACAAAATCTATTGTTATTCTCAGCAGAAGGTTATGCAAATTACTGCTCTCATGGTTTTAGACAAAAAAATATATACATTTTTCCTTTTGGCTACATGTCCTTATGACTGTTTTATTTCCCTGTCAGCGTGTCCAATCCCAGTAGTAGAAGTGTATGCTACTGTGTATTTTTCTCTGTTGGCAGTGAACTGGCTAGACCACAGCCGGACGTTCAGAGAGCAAGGGGTGGAGGAGAGCGAGATGCTGCTGCTCAGACGCAAGTTCTTCTACTCAGATCAGAATGTGGACTCACGAGACCCTGTCCAGCTCAACCTCCTCTATGTACAGGTCAGACCTCTCTCACTGTGCTCATTCCTGTCCAACATGTAGTAAACTGAGCTCTTCAATTCCTTTATCCTCTACTTAACAGTTAATCAAATGGCTACCCTGACTATTTGCATTGACCCACTTACTTTATTCTAATTATTTGCACTGACTCTTGCACAGGTCTTGATGTACACTCACTGGACTCTAACCACACACTCATACATACTATCTATCTTAAAATAGATAAAACTATACTAAATATATTCACGTCACCAAATAATTAATTAAAATGCACTGTTTTGCAATGACGACGGTCTACAGTAGCCTCAACATCACTCTCTAGGGTAGCGCCATGGTGTAGCCGGAGGACCGCTTGTTTCCGTCCTCTGGGTACATTGACTTCAATACAAAACCTAAGAGGCTTGTTGTTCTCCCACTTCCATAGACTTACAAAGTAATTATGACAACTTCCGGAGGACGTCCTCCAACCTGTCAGAGCTCTTGCAGCATGAACTGACATGTTGTCCACCCAATCATAGCATCAGATAATTAATATAGTACTGAAAGCATATGCTACAGCTAGCTAGCACTGCAGTGCATACAATGTGGTGAGTAGTTGACACAAAGAGAGAGGAAGACAATAGCTTAACAGTTTTGAACAAATTCATTTCTTCAAAAATTAAAAAGCAATAGAGAGCGAGCTATATTGTGTTGTATATATTTTCACTTTTACTTACTTAGCTAGCAAATGCAGCTAGCTAGTTTCGCCTACTCAAACACCCGGCTCAAACAGAGAGTGACTATGTTAGCTAGTTGGCTATGGCTATACAACACTGAAACCCTTCCAAGTCAAGGTTTTATTAATTTATTGCCACCCGGTGTAACTGCTAAACCGCTTGCTGCTTACTGTACTCTGTACTGCATGATTGTAGCAGGTTTACTAACGCATTAGTCAACATAGCTACTAGAACTACAACGTTAATATGGTGACAACAATGTAGTCTGTGTGTAGCGGTTAGCGGTTATGTTATGAAAGTTTGGCTTGGAAAGATTTTTTTTGCCTGGTCACAGACAGCTGATGTGTTGTGCACTGAACTCCACAAGCTAACAGAAAATGTGAGCGAATGAGAGCACGTAGATGCTAGATAGAATTGTACAATGATCAAAGGGATCATGCTAGATTGTAGCATCCTAATGATGGGTGTAGGGAAAATGTTTGTATCACATAGTAGCCTAACCTATCGATGTTACGTTGAGCTGGGTGAATGGAATATGAATGACAGACATCCAATATGCTGTAATAGAATAAGGCCATGCTCATAATTTTTTTTTGCATCCTCCCTCATCTTAAATGTCCCCGACCACAACTGATGCATAGTCACTTTACCCCTACCTAAATGTACATATTACTAACCCGTACCCCTGCACATTGACTCATTGACCGGTACCCCTTGTATATAGCCTCATTATTGTTATTTTAGTGTGTTAATATTTTTAGTTATCAAATGTTTCTTACTTTTTTCTAACTCTACATTGTTGGTTAAGGGCTTGTAAGTAAGCATTTCACGGTAAGGTCTACATGTAACAAATATAATTTGATTTGACTGGTTCTGTAGTCTGGTTCTGTAGTCCTACGGTCAATAAAACACACTTTAGCTCAAATACAGTTGGATATTCTGTCGAAGGCTATGGTGCTGGAACTCCTATAAAGCCTGGCTTGACGTACTGGCCTATAGACTTGCTGGTTCTGTTGGATCAGAGGCCAGCTGACTTATGCGGCCTTGCTGGTACTGCAGTTCTCAGAGGATGAGCTGGGCCTGGTTTACAGTATATGAATCACAGACCGGTTAGCTTGCCGTGCTGCTGTGCTGTGGCGATTGGGTCAGCATGGACTGTCTGGTTACACACTACAGCGTTGTTGTGCTCTACAGTGTGGATGGAGTCTGAGAGAGAGAGAGAGGGCTGCTGAGACAGGGAGTCCCCTGGGGGGGTCAGCTGAGCCTGCATTACACAGGGCAGACTTTGCTCACTGCACGCCTCACTGCATCTTCATTAGCTTCCCCTGCCTTGAGTTGAAGAGGGGAGCTCCCCCATAACACCTGAGCTCACAGAGGAGCATGCTATGCACAGTGCTTTGTGCTGTTCTGTGAAGGAAGTGGCACACAGCGTTGTACGAGATCTTCAGTTTCTTGGCAATTTCTCGCATGGAATAGCCTTCATTTCTCAGAACAAGAATAGACTTGGGAGTTTCAGAAGAAAGTTCTTTGTTTCTGGCCATTTTGAGCCTGTAATCGAACCCACAAATGCTGACGCTCCAGACACTCAACTAGTCTAAAGGCCAGTTTTATTGCTTCTTTAATCAGAACAACAGTTTTCAGCTGTGCTAACATAATTGCAAAAGGGCTTTCTAATGATCAATTAGCCTTCTAAAATTATAAACTTGGATTAGCTAACACAACGTGCCATTGGAACACAGGAGTGATGGTTGCTGAAAATGGGCCGCTGTACGCCTATGTAGATATTTCATTAAAAAATCTGCCGTTTCCAGCTAAAATAGTCATTTACAACATGAACAATGTCTACACTGTATTTCGGATCAATTTGATGTTATTTTAATGGATTCTTTTTTTTTCAAAAACAAGGACATTTCTAAGTGGCACAACTTTTGAACGGTAGTGTACATACACACCCAACAAGCACACACTCAGAGACACAGTACATACCTTGGAAAAGTATTCAGACCCCATGTTTTTTTTCACATTTTGGTTAACAAAGTCTGATTTAAAATGTATTTAATTGTCCATTTTTGGTCGACAATCTACACAAAATACTATGTGGAAGATTAGTATAATAATAATAATTATATTTAATAATTTAAATTAAATACCTAAAATATAGTTGTTGCGTAAGTTTTCTGCTCCCTGAGTCAATACATGAAACCCCTTCTGCATCGATTACAGCTGTGAGTCTATAAGAGATTTGCACACCTGGATTGTGCAATATTTGCCCATTATTCTTAAAAAATTCTTTCATTTCTGTCAAGATGTTGGGGACCATGGCTAGACAACAATTTTCAACATTTAACATAGATTTTGAAGCAGATTTAAGTCAACTGTAACTTGCCCACTCAGGAACATTCACTGTCTTCTTGGTAAGCAACTCCAGTGTAGATTTTGGCCTTATCCTGCAGGTTATTGTCCTGCTAAAGGGGAATTCCTCTCCCAGTCTCTGGTGTAAACTGGATTTACTCTAGGATTTTGACTGTGCTTATTAGCTCCATCCCGTATCTTTTTATCCTGAAAAACTCCCCAGTATTTGCCGATGTCAAGCATACCCATACCATGACACAGCCCCCACCATGCTTGAAAACAAGGCAGTTACTCAGTGATGTGTTGTGTTGGATTTGCCCCAAACATACAGTAAGGCTTTGCAATTAGGCCAAGAAGTGTATTCCTTTGATGTTTTTTGCAGTATTACTTGAGTGCCTTGTTGCATACAGGATGCATGTTTTAGAATGTTAATTTCTCTATATGTGTGTTCTTCTTTTCACTCTGAAATGTAGGTCATTATTGTGAGTCACTACAATGATGTTGATTTATCCTCAGTTTTCTACCATCACAGACATTGAACTTTGTAGCTGTTTTAAAATCACCAATTAACTTTTTTTTTATCCAGGGGAAGCTAATTGAGACCAGTGTCTCATTTATAAAGTTTGCTCTGAGGACCAAAAAAAACATGAATACAACAATAACAAAAAAAGATAAAAACTTCAAGACAGTTATAAGTACATGACAGTAATTATCAGTATATTATCAGTATATTACAACTTACAATAACCAATTAAAATAGTTGCACACTTCAATGAACTATTTTAACTGCCCTACTTGCACCAGGGAATCCAGGTGTAATTTATTTTTTAGATATTCCATAACTGTGGTGCTTTACAACTGAAGGTGGATTTACCAAACTTTGTGGAGACAAGCGGGACCTCGAGTTAACCAACCCTGCGAACAGGTTTGGTATCTCATATTTTATATTTCAGCAGGGAACTGAGGTATGTTGGAAGCTTGTGGAGTAGAGCTTTCTAAACAAGAAGGGAGTAATGAAGTGATATACAGGATTTTTGTGAGGTCCAGCCAACCTTCTGATACAGGATGCAGTGATGATTAATAAACCTGTCACCTTTTAATAAAGAGAATGACGCTATGGTAGACGGCATCCAAAGGTTTAAGAGTAGTGGCTGCTGCATTCAGGTAAATGGTGTCACCATAATCAAGAACTGGCAGAAAAGTTCTTGCAGTACAATCTGTTCAAGCAGTATAATCTACTTGCTGCTGTTCATGGAGAGGCTAGATCTATTTTTTTATTAAACAAGACCACTTTAATAACTTCAGAAGGATGACTGTATCTTTGATGTATGGGTGGTTTAATATATAATCCCCATCATAATGATTAACTTGACTATGCTTAAAGAGATATTAAATGTCTGATTTGTTGTTGTTACCTGGTCTTTGTAGTTGTATCTGTGCTTGAAATGAAATACTTGACTGAGGGACCTTACAGATGTTGTATGTATGGGGGACAGAGGAAGGTGTAGTCATTAAAAAATCATGTCAACCACTATTATTTCACACTGAGTGAGTCCATGTCACCTTATTATGCGATTTGTGATGCCAAATTTTACTCCTGAACTCATTTAATTTGAATAACAAAGGGGCTGAATACTTATACAATTACTATTTTAGTATTGCATTTTTTAATTATCTACACTGAACATAAATATAAACGCAACATGTAAAGTGTTGTTCCCGTGATTCATGAGCTAAACTATAAGATTCCCAAAATGTTCCATATGCACAAAAAGCTTATTTCTCTCAAATATTGTACACACATTTGTTTACATCCCTGTTAGTGAGCCTTTCTCCTTTGCCAAAATAATCCATTCACCTGACAGGGTGGCATATCAAGAAGCTGATTAAACGGCATGGTCATTACACAGGTGCACTTTGTGCTGAGGACAATAAAAGGCCACTCTAAAATGTGCAGTTTTGTCACACAACATAATGGCACATATGTCTCAAGTTTTTAGGGAGCATGCAATTGCCATGCTGACTGAAGGAATGTCCAACAGAGCTGTTACCGGATAATTGAATGTTAATTTCTCTACCATAAACCGCCTACAACGTTGTTTTAGAGAATTTGACAGTACGTCCTAACCGGTCTCATAACTGCACACCACGTGTAACTACTCCAGCCCAGGACCTCCACATCCGGCTTCTTCACCTGCGGGTTCGTCTGAGACCAGCCACCTAGACAGCTGATGAAACTGTGGGTTTGCACAACCAAAGGATTTATGCACAAACTGTCAAAAAACGTCTCTGGGAAGCTCATCTGTGTGCTCATTGTCCTCACTAGGGTCTCGAGACCTGACTGCAGTTCGGCATCGTAACCGCCATTCTTCCATGGCCTGCATACTCACCAGACATGTCATTCATTGAGCATGTTTGAGATGCTCTGGTCGACGTGTATGACAGCGCATTTCAGTTCCAAGCCAATATCCAGCAACTTCGCACAGCCATTTGAAGAGGGGTGGGGCAACGTTCCACAGGGCACAATCAACAGCCTGATCAACTCTATGGAATGAAGATGTGTCGCGCTGCATGAGGCAAATGGTGGTCACACCAGATACTGACTGGTTTCGGATCCACGCCCCTATTTTATTTTGTGACCAACAGATGCATATCTGTATTCCCAGTCATGTGAAATCCATAGATTAGGGCCTAATGAATTTATTTAAATTGACTGATTTCCTTATATGAACAGTAACTCAGTAAAATCTTTGAAAATGTTGCGTTTATATTTTTGTTCAGTAAAAAAAAATGTTTTTCTTTCACTGACATTACATAGTATTGTGTTATTAAATTGTTGACAAAATATGACAATTAAATCCATTTGAGTCTTTGTATTACAATAAAATGTGAAGAAATCCAAAAGGTCTGAATATTTTTGCAAGGCATTGTACATAAATACTATACTGTACATCAATAGTTAACTCCCTCCTTGTAATCCAAGCTGCCTCTGAGCTACAGTCCATAAATACATCTATAGTTAAGTCTCTCTTTCTCCCTATACTCCCTTTCACTCTTTTATCTCTTCCTCTTGCCCTGACTCCCTTCTCTCATTCTCTGTTTTTGCCTCACGCCCCCTTAATCCCATAAAAATCTTGACAAAATCACACACACACACCCACACCCGCTGACTCTGGCACACATTGCAGGGCTCCATCATGCACTCCCTTCCTTTACAAACAAGCCCATATCCTTTCTCACAAAAACACAATTACACCCTCTATCTATTCCTCCTTTTTCTCCTCTTCCAGCTTTCCCCCTGTCTTTTTTTCGCTCCACTCGGGCACGCAGAGTCTCACACACATGGTGACAGAGTGAGAAGAGTAGCAGCATTCTTAGACTGGAACACACCCCAGGCCACACATCCACTCTCTGACTCCTTCCTTCCAAGAGACTTTTGCAGTTCTCTCCTCAGCCCCGTCTCCGGCACATGACTCTACTACACATGCTTCCTGTCAATGTCTATATTCTGGTACGATGGAACAGTCCTCATTCACCATGCAGCCATTACCATAGGAATCTGAGTTAGTAGGTTAATATAGTGAGTGTGTAGATAATGATCTCATCCCTGGCATTCCTTCGGGAAAGCCTCCTAGCGATGAGCTCCAATGTTTATTAATGATATGTAGCTTCCATGAGCTCATCCTCCCACCCCTCCACGCAGCGGGGGTCTCTGCCAGATACAGCCCCAGCCTTAATACCCAGACACTCCTCTCCTGACACACATCTCTACTCTACTACTACAGGAAATGCACTATTGAGCCCAATGGCAACAGCCTTTCTGTGTGTGTGTGTGTGTGTGTGTGTGTGTGTGTGTGTGTGTGTGTGTGTGGCACTAAAGTGTTTGAGCTCATTGTTTTTCCAAATTATGGGGTTGTGTCCTGCTTTTGATGATGTGTTCAGTAATCCAGTCTACAGGTGTTCTAAACCTAATATGCCTTGTGTTTTGCTGTGAAACAACTATTCTCGTTATCTTGATATGCCTATTGATTGATTGGCTGGTTAGTCAGGTGATTTACAGTGGTATACATTAAACAATTTTACAATTGTCAGCGTTTGTTTATGGCTGTAGTATTCCGCCCAGGCTAATGGTTGAACTCTTTAGGTTACAGTACAGTGGGCTGATTGACATCAGTGTTACAGCCCCAGGCTGAGTCAGGACATCTGGACTGTTATGAAGCTCCTCCTCCAGTACAGTACAACCCTGCTTCTTCTAAAGGGGCTCACAACTGGTTGTCCTTGAATGGCCTTGTACTGGAGAACAGATGGCCCCACTCATACTGATCAGCACCACTCTAAAGAGGTGTTTAGTCTGAGATTTAGACAATCTTCAACAGATAGTGCTGTTTAGCTTGCATTTGATGTAATGAGACATTAAAATGAGCTGAGCTGAGTCTGTGCCGTCTGAGGCTGAAAGCACGGAGAGAGGCTTTCTCACTGTCAGTCAGGCATCTCAGCATTAGAAGCCATTAATCTTGCAAGGGAGAGAGAGATGGAATATATACAGGCCCCTTGAGGAAACACAAGGTACTGTAAGTCAGCTAATTTAAAGATGTGCTGGGTTCCTCTCCACACAAAATCAGTGTCACCCTCAACTACCTGAACGGTTTTAGATAGTGTAGAGTAGGCAACGTTTTCAGGTAATGCTTTAATGGATGGATGAGATATTGAAATATAACAGATGTCTTAGATGATTGGTGACAAATTGTACATTCCAAGTAGGTCTTGATTGAAGTGTATTGAAAATATAATTATTGTTGTGGCCAAACAGACCAGGTTGCTACAGTACATGGCTTCTATCAGGCATTATTGAGGCCTGGGTAGTCTTAATGTAGACTTTATTTACATCCTGTTTATTGTTTTACATACACTTCGTGCATATTGTACTAATAAAAAATTACTCAAGTTGCTCTTTAACAGTTTATTAATGAAAGATTGTGGATCAGTCTGCAATGTTGATGCAATATTCTGAGAAATTGCAATATATATTGACGTCTTTGTGATAATACTGTACGTCACCATTGACTGTGATGATGAATGATTGAGGCTGTTAGAGATTGATATGTTAGCTAATGTCTTGGATTGCTATACAAACTAATCTTGTTTGGTTCCCCTGAGTCCATTAATCTCAGTAAAGTGTTTGTGTGATGTCCCTGCTCTTGGGTTACATATATTCACTTAGCAGGCATTCTTCTCTGAAGCAACTTTCAAACCAGAAACTGCAGCATAACTCTCTAGTTTGAACTCAGTATAAAGTCAAACTTTCTCTCTTCTGTCTCTCTTTCTCTCCTCTAGGCCAGAGATGACATACTGAATGGCTCCCACCCTGTTTCATTTGATAAAGCCTGTGAGTTCGCTGGAATTCAGGCCCAGATCCAATTTGGCCCCCACGTCGAACACAAACACAAGACTGGATTCCTAGAGTAAGCCCTTTTATCAGATGGCATTATCAACAATAACACTATTGTATCCAACACTACCATTCTGTACATTTCAATCTTATTTAGACACAATACTAGCATCGTAGTTTAGGAGAAATACTTTTTTTTGTCATACCTATTTGAGTGCAGTACTCAACGGCATACGAGAACGATAACACTTGTGAATGTAGGTACTGAGGCAAGAATGACCTTGTGTGAAAACATGATTTGGAAAGGGAATGTCTGTACATGATGAGTGTAAACTTGTAAAATGTGATTTATCTCCATAGCCTTAAGGAGTTTCTACCCAAAGAGTACATCAAGCAGAGAGGTTCAGAGAAGAAAATATTTGTGGTATGTTCAGTATTATGCAATATGTTGTGGACATATGGATTCATATGTTATGAAAGGAAAATTTAAAGCAGTGCAATTCCCAAATATTCTACTGTTTTAAACTCTGAAAGTTTCATATTGCTGTATCTATTTCCCTCTGATCGTCAGGATCACAAAACCTGTGGAGAAATGACAGAGATTGAGTCCAAAGTAAAGTATGTGAAACTAGCGAGGTCCCTTCCGACATATGGGGTCTCCTTCTTCCTGGTGAAGGTAAGATATAAGGAGAGAGGCTTGTGTTCTCCAACAGAGAGTAAAATTAATGATTTACTGTGTAAATACAGTTTACTGCAGGTTAAGATTAGGTTTGAGAGAGTGTGAGTGTGTGAGAGAGAAAAATCACAGCCAAAAACATAGAAGCACATTTTCGTAGTTTATTGCAACCTTCCATTTGATATATGTCACTCTTAAACCTGCTCAGTGCTCCCAGAACAAGCATTCGCTAACTGTAAGGCTCTTAGATATGATCAAAGTTTATTGGTTTCGTACACAGTTTAGCAGGTGTTATAGCGGGGTGCAGCAAAATGCTTACGTTGCTAGCTGCTAACAATGCAGTAAAATGTCAAACAATTAAAATGTAAGGGACTTTTTTTCTCCAAACATACAAGAAATCGAGGAACTTTGAATGAAAGATATAGAAGGAATTCAGCCTGTCTGGTGGTGGTGAGACTACGGCCATTAAAAGCTCTCTGACATTAGTTCAACCTGTGGTGCTGTGAGTCCCAGACCAGCAGATGTTTTAAAAACCTCACCAACTTACCTTGTATGAAATACAAGCTTACTGATTTAAGATACTCTCTCTAACATGGCAAACCACTTCAGATTCCAAAATCTGACTTCCTGAGTTGAATACACTGTGAACAACTACTTGAATAAGCTAAGGCACTGAACACCTGGAATAGTTCTCTATACATAGCTACCATGATAATCAAGATAATGTTATCTGCCCTTGTATGAAAATCATTGAGTCTGTACAAGCTGCTCTAAAGCTGTTACCTTGTTCTATTATTGGAGCTCTACTTTTTGACCCTGAAATAAAAACAATAGCTTGGAGAAGTGAAAAGCTAGTTTCCTCCTAACCGTTAATTTTGTGTAGTGTTCAGCTTTGCTGGAGTGGAGCCAAGAGTAGGCTCATGATCTGAAGTGAGGCATAATAGATTGTGTGTGGGCAGAGAAGAGGAGGGCACTAGAGCCAGTCAGAGTCAGTCTGCTGCTGGAAACTCCATCCTGACACACTGATGCCAGGCTGAGGCTGAGGCTCCCCTAGCAACAGAGGCCTAGCCTGGGGAAGGAGGGACTGGGGATGGCCTGTTCAGCAGAACAGCAGGGAGGCCCGGTTAAACAAGCCTGAACTCTGCAGGGTCAAACACCATCCGCCCTCCTCCTCCTCCACTAGGGCTCCTGACTCAGGACAGACAAACGGAACAGTGCATGTGTGCTATCTATGGCAGGCAGCTGTGCTTTGCTGCTGTTTTTCATTTCTCCGAATAAAGAGATGCCCCCAGTTTTTCATCTGTGTAGGCGTTTAACACCTATGAAAATATTATCTTATGTCTTGTCTGTTAGGAAAAGATGAAAAGCAAGAATAAGCTGGTCCCACGGTTACTGGGGATAACCAAAGAGTCGGTGATGCGGGTGGAAGAGAAGACTAAAGACGTGGTTCAGGAATGGCCCCTAACCACGGTGAAGAGATGGGCTGCTTCTCCCAAGAGCTTCACCCTGGTATGGCCTGGTCTCAGTCCACTCCAATCCAACATTCACAGGAACACATTCTACACTCTTAAGACCTGCACAGATCGCACCGAATGTGGATTTAGCATTTGTCTGGCGAACGATCAGCGCACTGTGTTTTAGGGACCACCTGCTGTAGAGGTCTGACTGCCGACATTTTTCACGTGATTCTACATGGAAAATTGGTGCGCACTCGGTTTGCGATTTATGTTCAGAGGTGCTAAGTACTCTCGGCCAGCAAACGCTAGTGGTGTGTCTGAGCCCTTAACCTCATCTGTCCCTACATCTCATTATAGCAACAGAAATACACTATATATACAAAGGTATGTGGACACCCCTCCAAATTAGTGGATTCGGCTATATCGGCCACACCGTTGCTGACAGGTGTAGTGTAACTGCAAAATAGTATGTGTTGTTGATACTACCCCCAATCCACAGTGTTATTGTTTTCAATAAACAGTTATGTTAATGTATTTATTAGACTGTGTAAACAAGGGATTTTACTAGAAGAATGTGAAGCACTTGGATGTTTTATTTATTTGAGTCTTTTTTCAATTTAGTGTTTTGGTTATTGTCAACACTGTTGTTTTTTAAATTTTATTTCTTCATCTCGTTTTTTTAAACCAGATTGCGTTGAAGATTAATAGGGAGTACAATTTTGAAACATACTCGGAGGTGCATTTGCCAACATTGATTTGATTGTAGTATCACATTCCTGTCTCGCTTAGGAAGCCGTTGAAGTATGTGGAGTTAGATATTAAAATGAGTATGTCTCATATTTTATCAGCTCTTTGAAGACTTCAGGATCGTAGTGGAATGGAGTCAAAGTATGTCTGTTCATCAGGAGAAGGAATGCTGAAGGTGTTGCCATCATACTGTTAGTCCATTCAAAGATTCTTTCTAAGCACTACAACTTCTTCCTGTGCTTGTGTAGAAGGAAGGGAACTTTGTGAACTTAGAGCACAGTATGGCAAAGAGCTGTGACACATGCTGTACTCCCAAAACGACAACACATACACTTCTCAATTTCCTTGATATGAATACTATGAGCCTATATAATGACAGATAGGGATTTATGTGATGACGATATTGCCACGAGAGTAATCTATTCTAGTGGACCTGTACTGTAACTTCATTGTCTCTCCTGACAATCTTGTTGTACCCTGCAGGATTTTGGGGAGTACCAGGAAAGTTACTACTCTGTTCAGACAACAGAGGGGGAACAGATCTCTCAGCTGATTGCAGGATACATCGACATCATTCTCAAAAAGGCAAGACAAGATAAACCAGAAACACTTCCCAAAAGTATTTTCTTTTGACACCTTTTGTTATCCCCTTCCACAGAAGCAGAGTAAGGATCGTTTTGGTTTGGAAGGAGATGAAGAGTCCACCATGCTGGAGGAATCTGTCTCTCCAAAGAAGTAAGGATCCCTCATACTGCACATACTATACAATACATAGGATGCTGGCCTATTTACATTGAGAATGCTGACCATCCATATTCAGGGACTACAGACAGGTTATTCCTCATGTCAATGTAAACCTTGATTTAATTGTGCATATACTGTAATCACATTTCTGCCTGCCCGGCATTACACCCCTGAGAAAAATAACACGAAATGAGTTAGACTCTGCATCCTGAATTTTCCAATAACATACAGTACTTGTGAGATCATGTGTTCTCTGAAACATGATAACAGAATGCCCTCGGTTGTCCCTCTCTCCTTAAAGAATATTAGCTTTTATGTTTATTTTTTCTAACCTCCATAAGAAAAATACCCCAGGGCAAGACGGATATATTAGTATTCTGCAAACAAAAACAAAATCATCAGGAAGACATGAATAAAAGGGATACTTCTTGAGTTTTATCTACTTCTCCAGAGTCAGATGAACTCGTGGGCACCATTTTTATGTCTGTGTTTTTATGTCTGTGTTGGGGGGGGGGGGGGTGCATTGGGGTTATTTAAGATACTCTTTGAAGAGGTAGGGTTTCAGATGTTTTCAAAAGATGGGCAGGAACTGCCAGGACAGAGAAGAACTTGGACTGGGTTGAGCTAGGGGTGGGAGGACCAAGATACCAGAGGTGGTTGGGGTATGAAGGTAGTTAGAGGTAGTTTCGCAAACCAATGCTAACTAGTGTTAGCGCAATGACTGGAAGTCTATGGACATCTGCTAGTCAGTCATTATGCTAAGACTAATTAGCAATTGCGCAAGTGCTAGTTATCAACTTCCTTCAAACTGCAAGCAGAGACATAAAAATGGTATCCACAAGTTATCTGACTCTGGGGAAGTAAAGGGCCTCATTGCCAAAATCCTGAAGTATCCTTTTAATTTGTCATGTTCATGGAAGCCATTTTTTTATTTTTTATTCTTATCTCCGATGATCACAGCTAGCCTAGTTTTTATCCTTGTTTGGCGTTGCAGCTTGACTCCTACATTATATAAACTCAGCAAAAAAAGAAACGCCCTCTCACTGTCAACTGCGTTTATTTTCAGCAAACTTAACATGTGTAAATATTTGTTTGAACATAAGATTCAACAACTGAGACATAAACTGAACAAGTTCCAAAGACATGTGACTCGCAGATTGAAAATTGTGTCCCTGAACAAAGGGGGGGAAGGTCAAAATCTGAATTAAGTCAGTATCTGGTGTGGCCACCAGCTGCATTAAGTACTACAGTGCAGCTCCTCCTTATGGACTGCACCAGATTTGCCAGTTCTTGCTGTGAGATGTTATCCCACTCTTCCACCAAGGCACCTGCAAGTTCCCGGACATTTCTGGGGGGAATGGCCCTAGCCCTCACCCTCTGATCCAACAGGTCCCAGACGTGCTCAATGGGATTGAAATCCAGGCTCTCCGCTTGCGATGGCAGAACACTGACATTCCTGTCTTGCAGGAAATCACACACAGAACGAGCAGTATGGCTGGTGGCATTGTCATGCTGGAGGGTCATGTCAGGATGAGCCTGCAGGAAGGGTACCACATGAGGGAGGAGGATGTCTTTCCTGTAACACACAGCGTTGAGATTGCCTACAATGACAACAAGCTCAATCCGATGATGCTGTGACACACCGCCCCAGACCATGACGGACCCTCCACCTCCAAATCGATCCCGCTCCAGAGTACTGGCCTCGGTGTAATGCTCATTCCTTTGACGATAAATGCAAATCCGACCATCACCCCTGGTGAGACAAAACCGCGACTCATTAGAGAAGAGTACTTTTTGCCAGTCCTGTCTGGTCCAACGATGGTGGGTTTGTGCCCATAGGCGATGTTGTTGCCAGTGATGTCTGGTGAGGACCTGCCTTACAACAGGCCTACAAGCCCTCAGTCCAGCCTCTCTCAGCCTATTGCGGACAGTCTGAGCACTGATGGAGGGATTGTGTAACTCGGGCAGTTGTTGTTACCATCCTGCACCTGTCCCGCAGGTGTGATATTCAGGCATCTGGGCATCTTTCTTTTGGTGTTTTTCAGAGTCAGTAGAAAGGCCTCTTTAGTGTCCTTAGTTTTCATACCTGTCACCTTAATTAATTGCCTATCGTCTGTAAGCTGTTAGTGTCTTAACGACCGTTCCACAGGTGCATGTTCATTAATTGTTTATGGTTCATTGAACAAGCATGGAAAACAGTGTTTAAACCCTTTACACTGAAGATCTGTGAAGTTATTTGATTTTTACAAATTATCTTTGAAAGACAGGGTCTTAAAAAAGGGACATTTCTTTTTTTGCTGAGTTTATAATACAGATAGACTGTTGTCCTGTCACGCCGAGCCCAGACACCGAGTGTGTCTCATAGCGGATCCTGCTGGGATAGACACTGGGCATCATATCACTCCCTGCTGTTTAGGGGCCAATGGACTCATGTTTTGTTTCTCAGCACGGAACATAATTGCTGCCTCTCAAATTAAGCAGTAATGAACCAATAGTGAATGTGACAATCTGTTTACAGGGGCAGTGGAACAGCTCTTTTCATGTGTTTTAGTCTATCAGTACTAACTCACTGTTATGGCTCTGTTACTACTATCCTATTTTTATGGAGAAATACTGAGTATTATGTTTCCTTATCAGAAGATGCCCTGTAAAGGTCCTAACATCCATCTCCCTCTCTCTCTCCATCGTTCTCTTTCTCCTCTCAGGTCGACCATCCTGCAGCAGCAGTTTAACAGGGTGGGTCGTGTGGAGCATGGCTCGGTGGCACTGCCAGGTATCATCCGCTCCGGGTCCATCGGTGGCCCTGAAAACACCTTCAACATGGGCACCATGCCCTCTGCCCAGCAGCAGATCACCACAGGGCAGATGCACAGAGGACACATGCCCCCGTTGGTGAGCATGCCAGCTGGCACCCATACCAATGTCACACAGTAGGAGCAGTGATGTGCAGAGAACCTTGCTTACACCATCACTAACTACGATCTTTGTCTGTGTAAAATGTGTGTGTGTTGTCAGAGCTTGGCCCAGCAGGCCCTGATGGGGACCATTAACACCAGTATGCAGGCAGTGCAGCAGGCCCAGGCTGATCTGGGGGAGGTAGATAACCTGCCTCCTCTGGGACAGGACATGGTGAGTTCCCTCCTCCATTCACTGGACTAATCCTCCTTCACACACCACAGCCACAAAATTACACCATTCAATACTGCTCAACTTCTCCCACACGTTGAACCTTTTAGTCCACACAGCCTGGTCAGTGAAGATTAATTTACTATTTTTTGGGGGGGCGTTTTTGGAAAATATATTTTTGTATCCCATTAAATGTATTCTTTTAAAGTTTGGCATGTTTCCTCTATGTGCTTAGATAAGCATACTGTAGAGAAGGGCTGAGTTTGTTCGTCTTTTTGAACTCCCATGTTTCACGTGTAAATAGGTGGTGGAAATTGACTGTAAATATGAAATATGTACTTTAAAGCTGGAAACTGGTTGTGAAGAAGCCCTAGTCCTGATTTTAAAAAATATATATATATATGAGCTGAAAATCCCCCACTGTGATGAAAGCCAATACCCGTCCATCTCCCTCTCCTGAAAGGCGTCCAGAGTTTGGGTTCAAAACAAAGTGGATGAGTCCAAACATGAAATCCACTCTCAAGTAGATGCCATAACTGCCGGGACAGCATCTGTGGTTAATCTTACTGCAGGTGAGTGCCCAAGAGTTTCCTTACTGATATTTGGAACCATGTACTCATGTAGAGTTTTCTGTTATATTTGCACAAGAATCCTTGTTTATGAAAGGCCTCTAGACTTAGGTCGAAAATGCCCTCTTAAAAATAACAGCCGCTTATCTTCAAGGGCAAAACACACAGGGATAGAATCAAAACACACATTTTCCAAGTCGATCTGGAATGACTAGGGAGGAGGGGTCTGAGTTCCCTTTCGATAATGGAGCATTTCTCATTTGCCCTAATAAATATTTCCATTGATGAATAAATAGTGAGCGTGTTGTCCTGAAGCTTAACTAGCTGACAGCCTCTCCATGCTGTCCTCTCCCTGCCTCCTGTCTGGAGCTGTGCCATGCTGCTCCACACTGCTCCCTGCCAGCCTTTCAATAGGTTTTAATCTATCCCAGCCATCTGTTGAATGGCACTGAGGCTCCCTGTTATCATCCAATAGAAACTTTTACCTCTCCACAAATGACTATCACTTCTCTCTCGCTCTCTCTCTCTCGCTTTCTCTGTGTGTGTGTGTGCGTTTGTCTCCACAATACCATATCCAATGTGTTTTCATTATGATGATAGTGACACTGATGTGTGTGTTATTATGGCACCACTCAGGTTGCTGCTTGTGGTTTGGGCTGAGAGAGTGGCAGAGCAGAATGTATAACAAAGGGTTAACGAGGACTGTCTCTTTTCCCTAGGTGACCCTACAGACACAGACTACACAGCAGTTGGCTGTGCCATCACCACCATCTCCTCCAACCTGACAGAGATGTCTAGAGGGGTGAAGCTGCTGGCAGCGCTGGTGGAGGACCAGGTGGGCAGCGGGCAGAACCTGATGGGAGCTGCCAGGACCCTGACAGGGGCCGTCTCTGACCTGCTCAGGTCTGTGGAGCCTGCAGCTGGAGAGGTACAGACACAAAACGGCACTGTTCTACCAATCACATCTGCTCTATTCTCCGTATTACAATGATTACACAGAGATTGAGACGTACTGCATATGGACTCCCTTTTAACAAAGACACTAGTGTGTTTCTTTTAGTGTGTTTTCGAAAACAATAATGATGTGTTCTGTAGAAATAATCACTGGGAGCTGGTGATGTGAACTGTATCTGAGAGCAGCGGAGTGCTGTGATTGTGCTGTGGTGCCGCGGTGGGGTCAGTGTTGTGAACGTGGCGATGTCACTCCCTCCCATGCAGCCCAGACAGACGGTGCTGACTGCAGCAGGAAGTATAGGCCAGGCCAGCGGGGACCTGCTGCATCATATGGGGGAGGGCGAGACTGACGAGAGGTTCCAGGTTGGACTAGACTTTCCTCCCTATTTCTATAGTTCCGCTGCCAAACAGGAAAACACACATGTTCATCCAGTCCCTGTTTAAAGCTTCACACACACTTATGTAACGGTGTCAGGCTTTGTTTTCTTTAGCTATTGTAATTGAATGGACAGCAAAAAGTCTGCTCAGCTCTGCTGTGAGTCAGTGAGTGACATTGATGAATGTGTTTCAGGACATTCTAATGAGCCTGGCCAAAGCGGTGGCCAACGCAGCTGCCATGATGGTCCTCAAGGCCAAGAATGTGGCCCAGGTGGCGGAGGACACAGTGTTGCAGAACCGAGTGATTGCAGCTGCTACTCGGTGTGCCCTTTCCACCTCACAGCTGGTGGCCTGCACCAAGGTACTGCCCTGACTGACTGCCACACCCCTGTCCCTGTCTCCTGTAGACATGAAGGACAGCTCAGGGCAAGAACTGAGATAAGAGCTGGCTTACTGAAATTAAATGGCTGTTTGTCCTATCTCTAAATTCCTAGTACAGAGTAGCGTATGCTAAGTTAGTTTTGTCAACAATAACATTATCATTCTTGTACACACCAAAATGAGTCCACTAGCATCTCTGAATGTGTTTAATTTTGAGTGGACAGTCGAGACTGATTGTGGACTGTTCGTCCAGGTGGTGAGCCCCACCATCAGTTCTCCGGTGTGCCAGGAGCAGCTGGTTGAGGCAGGGAAGCTGGTGGACCGCTCGGTGGAGAGCTGCGTCAAGGCCTGCCTGTCTGCAACAGACGACAGTGAGCACCTGAAGCAGGTAGGTGCCGCGGCCAACACGGTGAGCCAGGCACTCAGTGACCTGCTGCAGCACGTACGCCACTATGCCAGCTGTGGTGAGCCCGTCGGACGCTACGACCAGGCCACAGACACCATCATGACCGTCACCGAGAGCATCTTCACCTCCATGGGAGACGCAGGTGAGCTCTGGGAGGGGAGGGGAAAGGCGGATGAAGTTGGGAGGGGAGAGACAGCTAAAGTGGAATGGGAGGGGAGTGGTTCAGAACTTTTTGGGAGGTGGGGAGAGAACTTTTCACTCTTGATTCATCTTGCAAGTATTTTCACATTCCTGGCTAGTTCTGGCATTCAGCAGTTTGAGTCTCAAACCTTTAGCTAGCTATTATCAAAGGACGCAAGATGTAATAATTATCATTCAAGTAGACAGGACTATCCAGCCTGTTTCTTGACTTTGATTTTCTTGAGAATTTCACTGGGTGTTGTTCCTATGTATTTTGACTGAGTGGGACCTAAGATGTTGTCAGGTTATGGTTTATATTAACTGACCTTCAATACCCTGCTGTTCAAACATTTTCAAAGCCTGAAATGTTTGTTATGGGTTGCCCATGAGTCTGAAGAATTCCCAACCCCAGCCAATCCTCAAGGGGTCGTAGAAAGCATGTCATCGAAAACCACTACAGAGCTTAAAATCTGCTCTCAATCACATTCAGTGCGGCTTTGAAATGTAACTGAAAACATATGACTTTAAAAAGTGTTTTAGGGCTTAAAACTCTGACTTTCATAAAACATCGTAAAATAAAAACTGAAGTAGATCAGCCAAGTATAATTTATTATGAAATATGTCTTTAAAAGTCCCATTTCACTGATAGGGAAAAAAATGTGTCTCTAAGGCTGTAGTCTGTAAAGTACCCTCGATGTCGTGTCTTTGATAGTCTTCTCTCCAGTTATTTCTAGCTGGAGGTGGGTGTTTAGCAATAACAGTTTTTATAGGCTGACTGGGGGAAATACGGTAGCTTCTGTACAGCACTATAGAGGTTTTATAGTGCTTTTATTCTTCTATTTCCTCACAGAATACACATAAAGACAGATGTATTTTTTATAACCAGTGAGGAAGACAAAAGTAAACTGCTGTGGTACTATCAGTACGATACCAGAAGGGGAAAAGGAAATTGTGTAGTATAGTGTGTGAGGTCCAATGAGGGATCAGTTTCTGTGTAGATACTGTAGATACTGTAGCACAGTCGGGAGACATTGACCCTGGCTCTGTCTCTCTCCTCTCTCTCTGACCCTGTGTAGGGGAGATGGTGCGTCAGGCCAGGGTGCTGGCTCAGGCCACGTCGGACCTGGTCAATGCCATGAGGTCAGATGCTGAGGCCGAGGTGGACGTGGACAACTCTAAGAAGCTCCTGGCTGCAGCCAAACTCCTGGCTGATGCCACGGCCAGGATGGTAGATGCTGCTAAGGTACGGGGACAAGGACAACCACAATGCTAGCCTACTTAGAGTTCTACGATAGATTGTTGTATGCCATTAGTGTGTAAACTGTACAGTATGTCATGTTAGTGTATTATCATTAGTGTAATGTCTACAACTATAACTAGAATTCCACTGCTGTCATTTGTTGGAAAGGAGATTTATAGTATTCCTAATGTAGTCTGGGCTGTAGCTTCTCTTTAGAGCTGAAATAATAAAAGTGCAGCACCAATGGTTCTTAATAAGCCCTTGGCGCTGTAGACAAGTATAAATGAGCAGGATATTATCAATGTGAAAATGCCAGGCAAGTGAAACGATGCTTATGCTTTTGCTCTGTGACACATTCATCACAACACTGCTGCCATTACAAAGAGGAAATAGGAATCTTGCACTGGTGGTTTCCTTGGAAACTGTCAGAAAGCAGACAGTGTCTAATGCTGCTCTGCATTTAATGTACGGTCACAGTGTTTGGAAATTGTTCAGAGTGCTACTGAGACATGTGGTGTACAGTCACATTGTTGGGGAAATGTTCAGAGTGCTACTGAGACTATGAGAGAAGGTTTGATATTCCCTTTGCCACTGCAGAACTACGATTGTAGTTAGTGGTGATTTTGCTTGTTGTGTCTGTGTGTGCCTGCCTGCCTGTCTGCCTGTGTGTGTGTGCGCATGCGTAAACAGGGAGCTGCAGCTTACCCAGAGAATGAGGACCAGCAGCAGAGGCTGAGAGAGGCAGCAGAGGGGTTACGTGTTGCCACTAACGCTGCAGCTCAGAATGCCATCAAGAAGAAGCTGGTCAACAGGCTGGAGGTGGGTTGGGTGGAGAATGAGAGAATATTGTAACCTTTGTGCTAACTTTGAGTCCCTGTCCAGTTGTAGCTTTGTAGCAATCAACGTTTTTGACTTTACACTACTATGTCCTTTCTCACAAACAAACCCCATAAGTCCATCCAACACCATGACGCACCATTAGAGGAGTGTGTGTCAGACCCCCCTACATGGATATGTGTGAAGATGCATAGACCCCCCTGTAATGGTAATGGCTTCCACTCCAAAGAGGAATCGGAGATAATAAAAACCATTTAGAATGTAATGTGTTTAGATTAACTGAGCACATACCTTCACCTGCCCTTTCATATGGCTGAAATGTTTCTTACTGATCTCCTAAAGCTTTGTATTAGTTTGTGTTTCAACACATTGCCATGTGTGTTGTCCTTACCAGCATGCTCTGCTTTTAAAATAATACTAAATATGTAGTCTGTTTGTAGTCTGTTTGTAGTTTATCTGTTTCTGTTTCACCAGAGAGAAATTAAGTCTCTCTCTCTCGTTCTCTCTCATTTCTCTCTTCCTTTCTCTCTCTCCAGCTCCCTCTTTCTCTATTTCTCTCTCTTCCTCTCCTTTCCTCTTGAGAGATGAGCCAGACAGGCAGCATTGTGCAATCTGTTTGTTTTCCACAGGACAAAGATAGCATTGTTGTTCAGGTTCTTGTTTCATCCTCCATCCTTCCACCCACTTTTCTCTCACCACTTTCCATTTTGTTGATACTTCAAAGAAAGTAATCTGGGTGTGGATTAATGGCAATACAAAAAGTGTTTTGTACAGAGCTTATGTATTGCATTTTGAGAAAATGTTGTCCTCGTCCCAAAATACACTACCGTTCAAAAGTTTGGGGTCACTTAGGAATGTCCTTGTTTTAGAAAGCCAATTTTTTGTCCATTAAAATAATATCAAATTGATCAGAAATACAGTATAGACATTGTTAATGTTGTAAATGACTATTGTAGACTATTTCTTTTAATGGAATATCTACATAGGCTTACAGAGGCCCATTATCGGCAACCGTCAATCCTGTGTTCCAATGGCACGTTGTGTTAGCTAATCCAAGTTTATCATTTTAGAAGGCTAATTGATCATTAGAAAACCCTTTTGCAATTATGTTAGATATTCCATTAAAAATAAGCCGTTTCCAGCTACAATAGTCTGTAACGTCCATCGTTAGGAGAAAGAGAGGAGGACCAAGGTGCAGCAAGAATACTTGAACAAAGAACAAAAACAATAAACCGACAAACGAACGAAGACGAAACAGTCCCGTATGGTGACAACACAAACACAAACACAGGAACAGGAACAATCACCCACAACCCACAATACAAAACAGGCTACCTAAATATGGTTCCCAATCAGAGACAACGACTGACACCTGCCTCTGATTGAGAACCATCTCAGGCCAAACACATAGAAATAGACAAACTAGACATACAACATAGAATGCCCACTCATCACACCCTGACCAAACAAAACATAGAAACATGAAAAGCAAACTATGGTCAGGGAAACATAGTCATTTACAACATTAACAATGTCTACACTGTATTTCTGATCAATTTGATATTACACTGCTCAAAAAAATAAAGGGAACACTTAAACAACACAATGTAACTCTAAGTCAATTACACTTCTGTGAAATCAAACTGTCCACTTAGGAAGCAACACTGATTGACAATAAATTTCACATGCTGTTGTGCAAATGGAATAGACAAAAGGTGGAAATTATAGGCAATTAGCAAGACACCCCCAAAAAAGGAATGGTTCTGCAGGTGGTGACCACACACCACTTCTCAGTTCCTATGCTTCCTGGCTGATGTTTTGGTCACTTTTGAATGCTGGCGGTGCTTTCACTCTAGTGGTAGCATGAGACGGAGTCTACAACCCACACAAGTGGCTCAGGTAGTGCAGCTCATCCAGGATGGCACATCAATGCGAGCTGTGGCAAAAAGGTTTGTTGTGTCTGTCAGCGTAGTGTCCAGAGCATGGAGGCGCTACCAGGAGACAGGCCAGTACATCAGGAGACGTGGAGGAGGCCGTAGGAGGGCAACAACCCAGCAGCAGGACCGCTACCTCCGACTTTGTGCAAGGAGGTGCACTGCCAGAGCCCTTTAAAATGACCTCCAGCAGGCCACAAATGTGCATGTGTCAGCATATGGTCTCACAAGGGGTCTGAGGATCTCATCTCGGTACCTAATGGCAGTCAGGCTACCTCTGGCGAGCACATGGAGGGCTGTGCGGCCCCACAAAGAAATGCCACCCCACACCATGACTGACCCACTGCCAAACCGGTCATGCTGGAGGATGTTGCAGGCAGCAGAACGTTCTCCACGGCGTCTCCAGACTTTGTCACGTCTGTCACATGTGCTCATGTGCTCAGTGTGAACCTGCTTTCATCTGTGAAGAGCACAGGGCGCCAGTGGCGAATTTGCCAATCTTGGTGTTCTCTGGCAAATGCCAAACGTCCTGCACGGTGTTGGGCTGTAAGCACAACCCCCACCTGTGGACGTCGGGCCCTCATATCACCCTCATGGAGTCTGTTTCTGACCATTTGAGCAGACACATGCACATTTGTGGCCTGCTGGAGGTCATTTTGCAGGGCTCTGGCAGTGTAGCTCCTTGCACAAAGGCGGAGGTAGCGGTCTTGCTGCTGGGTTGTTGCCCTCCTACGGCCTCCTCCACGTCTCCTGATGTACTGGCCTGTCTCCTGGTAGCGCCTCCATGCTCTGGACACTACGCTGACAGACACAGCAAACCTTTTTGCCACAGCTCGCATTGATGTGCCATCCTGGATGAGCTGCACTACCTGAGCCACTTGTGTGGGTTGTAGACTCCGTCTCATGCTACCACTAGAGTGAAAGCACCGCCAGCATTCAAAAGTGACCAAAACATCAGCCAGGAAGCATAGGAACTGAGAAGTGGTGTGTGGTCACCACCTGCAGAACCATTCCTTTTTGGGGGGTGTCTTACTAATTGCCTAATTTCCACCTTTTGTCTATTCCATTTGCACAACAGCATGTGAAATTTATTGTCAATCAGTGTTGCTTCCTAAGTGGACAGTTTGATTTCACAGAAGTGTGATTGACTTGGAGTTACATTGTGTTGTTTAAGTGTTCCCTTTATTTTTTTGAGCAGTGTATTTTAATGGACAAAAAATTTGCTTTCTAAAACAAGGACATTCCTAAGTGACCCCAAACTTTTGAACGGTAGTGTATTTTGGGACGAGGACAACATTTTCTCAAAATGCAATGTTGAGAAATGTTATGCGATGTTATTTTAATGGACAACATTTTTGCTTTTCTTTCAAAAACAAAGACATTTCTAAGTGACCCCAGACTTTCGGGGGGGGGGGGGGGGGTGCCTTTCATTCAATGACTTGGATTCCACAAATATCCAACATTTTACCTTTTTGGCCAGTTGTTGATGTCCTCTAAGAAATGATTTAAGAACTCTTTGGCTTAGTTTGTGACCCCTCATTATGTTTGATCTATCTGGGAAGCTCAATCTGATACTGTATACAAAGCAGTATTATAAACCAGGTAGTTTGAGCCCTGGATGCTGATTGACTGAAAGCCATCTTATATGAGACAATATACCACAGGTATGATGCAAAATTACTTGTTTACTGTTCTAATTACATTACTAACCAGTTTATAATAGCAATAAGGCACCTCGGGGGTTTGTGGTATGTGGCAAATATATCATGGCTAAGGGCTGTATCCAGGCACTCCACTTTGCGTCGTGATTAAGAACAGCCCTTAACCATGGTATATTGGCCACAAACCCCCGAGGTGCCTTAATTATACCACCCTCATCTATGTCTCTGATGTAAAACACATACCTACAACAATCTCTGTCAATATCTCTCTCTGTTTCTGGAACAGATTGCTGCGAAGCAGGCTGCGGCTGCTGCTACTCAGACCATCGCAGCTGCCCAGAACGCTGCTGTGTCCAATAAGAACACTGCCTCTCATCAACAACTAGTACACAGCTGCAAGGTACAGTAATATGGGTAGAGATTGATCCACAGCGAACAGGATCACTGTTAGATCACTCTGGTGAAATACATACAGTATTGAATCGATTACGACATTGGCAGCATTTATATTGCAGGTTTCATTGCATTGTTTGAATCAAATGATATGTCTACTTGAAGGCAGTGGCAGACCACATCCCTCAGCTGGTCCAGGGGATGAGGAGTAGTCAGGCTCAGCCAGAGGAACTCAGTGCCCAACTAGCCCTCATCATGGCCAGCCAGAGCTTCCTACAGCCTGGCAGTAAAATGGTGACGTCTGCAAAGTCAACTGTCCCAACAGTGACGGACCAGGCAGCAGCGATGCAACTTGGCCAATGTGCCAAGAACCTGGCTACCTGCCTAGCTGAGCTACGGACAGCCACCCAAAAGGTAAGTTCTGTACCCAGAGGTGTAGCACACACCCTCACAGCCCCCGCAAGGCGGAGGTTGGGGGCCCCCCCCCGCCAAAAAAAGTATACTTTTTATTTTTCATGTTGGGGTTGTTGTCCCCCCGGAGGTTGGGCTCCCCAGATAGTGAACATGTCATTAGCCGTTAATTTGGGGGGGAATTACAGGAAATTGGCTTTAAAACGGAAACATTTTATCTCAGCCTCATTGCAAAATGTGTCAAATAGCAGGAAATTAGGTCAGTGATTCTTCAAAATCGGAACAATAGTTGTCCGGTTGAGAGAAATACATTTTATAGTTGAAATAAAATACATTTTGTTGGATTATTTGAGCTTAAAATGTAGAGTACCAGTTTTCGTTATTTTAACTATTTTCTACATTGTAGAATAATAGTAAAGACATCAAAACTATCAAATAGCACATTGTAGTAACCAATCATGTAGTAACCAAAAAAGTGTTAAACAAATCAAAATATATTTTAGATTCTTCAATGTAGCCACCCTTTGCCTTGATGACAGCTTTGCACATTCTTGGCATTCTCTCAACCAGCTTCACCTGGAATGCTTTTCCAACAGTCTTGAAGGAGTTCCCACATATGCTGAGCATGTGTTGGCTGCTTTTCCTTCACTCTGAGGACCAACTCATCCCAAACCATCTCAATTGGGTTGAGGTTGGGTGATTGTGGAGGCCAGGTCATATTATTGATGTCCTTTAGTAGTGGTTTCTTTGGCTTTTTGGAGGAATCTCAAATATAAAATATATTTTGATTTAACTCTTTTTTGGTTACTACATGATTCCATATATGTTATTTCATAGTTTTGATGTATTCACTATTATTCTACAATGTAGAAAATAGTAAAAATTAAGAAGAATCCTTGAATGAGTTGGTGTGTCCAAACTCTTGACTGGTACTGTGTATTTAGGGGAATTTAAGGGAAAATATTTGGTTGGTGAATTTTCTAAATACTTTCAATATCATTAATTTCCATCTCGGCTGGTTGGAAATGCCCTTGTCCGGAGCAAAGGATCCCAAATTCAAACTCTCCAAAATAGTGTTTAAAATTCTAAAAAATAATGGATATTAACTTTAAAAATCTCATGTAGTTTCTTGAAATAGTTCTCTGTGACTTTAAAGAATATTTTTTTCAAAACTGTGATTCCTAAAAGATGTGTCTGGAGATTGGTCAACTCCATCAGATTTGTCTAAAATCCCAAATTAATCAGGAATGAGCAGTGTCAGCTATACCATCAGGACCCCTTATTCATGTCCTCATTACATGTAGTGCAACAAGACCGCTCATGGTCTGTAAAGTTCTCTACTTTTGAAAGATTTAAACCAGCAATATTGGAATCACCATGGTCACAAACATAAACTGTCAACTCCATCTGCCTGATAGATTAAGATAGAATATGAATAATGGTTCAAATATGTTACATTTAATTAGGTTTTAGAGTCATAACGCAACTGAGGAAAAACTAAATTGCTACTATGTATACCACTTAAATGAAGAATACCAATGCAATTTTTGTTTCTGTAAAACATAAACTCTGTCAATTCTGAAAGATCTGATAGAATGGTTATGTTTTTATTGGGGATTTTCAAATGAATAATTTTTCCATATTTTATAAATGTTTATATTAAACTTTTATTTTTAGAGGCAAAAATATGTATGTTTTGAGTATCTGTTGTCAACTCCGTCAGTGGCTTGTCAACTCCGTCACTGATGGCTAACCCCCTTAATGAAGATAATGTTTTTTGTCAATATTTAAAAATATATATTTTAATCAATGGACAATAATTGTAAAACAGAAATGCGTTTTATTGTGTCTGATGGAGTTGACAAATCCAGTTAGTTGCTTTTTAAGAAGAGGAACGTGATTAAGTGGTTGTTCCTTTACATGGTGTGATAGCTTTCAAGAATCCCTGAGCTCTAAATCAGCAACATTTTCTCTCATCCTCACAGCAAAATGTGTAAAATAGCATGAAATTATGAAAATGTTTCTCTCTGCTCCATGGCAAAAAAAATCATAATTGTTTTGCGGGGGCCCCGCGAAAATGAGTTACGCCACTGCCTGTACCCCTCTATCCACAGCTACTGATAATCATGTTTTCATACAGGAAGCACAGCTTCTGGGCTCTGTGTGAGAGAGGTTTGTGTATGTGTGCTTCTGCAGGCCCATGAAGCCTGTGGTCCTCTGGAGATAGACTCTGCTCTCAGTGCTGTCCAAACTCTGAGGAGTGAGCTTCAAGATGCCAGGATGGCTGCGCACAATGGGCAGCTCAAACCACTTCCTGGGGAATCGGTCAGTTCATTATAGAATACATTGATTTGTTCCAGTCATGCAAAGCAAATCTGCAGATGTGTGAAAATGCATGACTTGGTGCTCCTGTGTCGTCCCTACAGCTAGAGAAGTGTGCCCAGGACCTGGGTAGTACCTCCAAGGCTGTTGGCTCCTCCATGGCTCAGCTGCTGACCTGTGCTGCACAGGGCAATGAACACTACACAGGTAGGAAAGCAAACACAGCGTGCACTGAGAAGTATTGAGCAGTACAAGAGGAATGTTCACCTAAACTTTTGACAGACATCATTGAGTGGCTGTGTAGAATGTTTTTTTCTGGACTAGACTTATTATTTTCTGTCCTTTTAGTTAGATGTTATTATTTGACATTAGGAACCATTTTCAAATGTCACGATCAGCTACAGGGTCTCAGTAAAGCTCTACTCTACCAAGTGGCAGTAGAAACCCTAACAATCATTCACTTTCCTTCTACCAATAGATATACAAGTGTAATTCAATTCTTGATTTAGTGATGATGTTATCACTATTGCCTAAGAGCAAGCAATAAATCCGATGGGTCCTGCTGCACAGCCTGTCATTTTCTATAGCCTCCATTCTAGCTCCATTTAGTCTCTCAGGAGAATTGATGAAGACAAATTTGAATAGTGTATTCTAACAATGGCTGCTCCCTCCCTCCCAGGCTGTGCTGCTTCACGTTGGGTCCCAGGGTGCTACTCTCTCCTCATTCATCTTATTTTCACTAGATTCAACATTCCATTAGCAATGGGCTCCACTCGGCTGGATAATGAAATTTGATGCAATTTGCTGCATTCCCTCATCTCAGCTTTGTGTGTAATAAGTAAAGCCCCAATCTCACATGGTGCCTCGTTCTCCTATCTATCTAATTTGTTTTAACAATAGGGGTGCTTTAGGTTGGGCTCACTGTGCTATTCCTACTGTTCAGTTACACATTACCAACAACTCGTTCTATTCATTTTGAGCACTAAAGCTGCACCTCTGAATGGGTGTATGTCTTGATACAGGACATATTTAGTGAAGTGATAATGAGATTGAAAGGAAGTGATATTCAGCTTGCAGTTTGTCTAGTGAATAAATCATGATGCAGCTATCTAGAGTCAGTAGGTTGTTTAGCTGCATCTTAAATAACAATGATGGGGCACACTGGGATGTTGACACCAGGTTTTCCATCATTATTTCCTGGACTAGCTTTGTTAATCCAACTCCAAGACTTCCACTCACTCTAACACTGTCTGTCTCTGTTGTGTGTAGGAGTGGCTGCCAGGGAGACTGCCCAGGCCTTGAGGACACTGGCCCAGGCAGCCAGAGGTGTCGCTGCCAGCACTAAAGAACCCCAGTCTGCGGCGGCCATGTTGGATTCTGCCCAGTACGTCATGGAGGGCTCTGCCATGCTCATCCATGAGGCCCACCAGGCCCTGGTCTCCCCCGGCGACGCAGAGAGTCAGCAAAGGCTAGCACAGGTGAGGAACTCCTGACATCCAAACTGCTCGTGTGCGTCAACAAGCATCTGCGTAGCCAGGCGCTAAAAGAGAACTTGGTTCTATTTGTGACGCTTGATGTGCTGCAAGTCCCGCCTCTCCCATCTCATTGGTTTTTAGGAGCATATACCCACATGGGTGATTGAAAGATGAACTGAGGTTCATACTCCAGTTCAATTGGTGGTGGTAATGCACCTTAACGTTGGTTGCCAACCACCATATAAAGTCCAAAGAAGAAGAAGCCTGAAAGAGAGATTACTAGAAACTAACTCGGTTTACCCTTTTATCTGTGGATTAATTGTCAGAGTAGAGGACCTTGTGCATTTCAGGTAAAATAACAACCCAATGTTTATATCCCAGGACAAATTATCTAGAAACAAAAAGCTAGCTAGCTAAATTGCCATAAATGCTTAATGCTTTTCGACCTTACCCAAATTAATATAAACTCAATAAAAAAAGAAAGGTCCCTTTTTCAGGACCCTGTCTTTCAAAGATAATTTGTAAAAATCCAAATAACTTCACAGATCTTCATTGTAAAGGGGTTAAACACTGTTTCCCATGCTTGTTCAATGAACCATAAACAATTAATGAACATGCACCTGTGGAACGGTCGTTAAGACTCTAACAGCTTACAGACGGTAGGCAATTAAGGTCACAGTTATGAAAACTTAGGACACTAAAGAGGCCTTTCTATTGACTCTGGAAAAACACCAAAAGAAAGATGTCCAGGGTCCCTGCTCATCTGTGTGAACGTGCCTTAGGTATGCTGTAAGGAGGCATGAGGACTGCAGATGTGGCCAGGGCAATAAATTACAATGTCCGTACTGTGAGATGCCTAAGACAGTGCTACAGGGAGACAGGACGGACAGCTGAACATCCTCGCAGTGGCAGACCATGTGTAACAACACATGCACAGGATCGGTACATCTGAACATCACACCTGCGGGACAGGTACAGGATGGCAACAACAACTGCCCGAGTTACACCAGGAACGCACAATCCCTCCATCAGTGCTCAGACTGTCCGCAATAGGCTGAGAGAGACTGGACTGAGGGCTTGTAGGCCTGTTGTAAGGCAGGTCCTCACCAGACATCCCCGGCAACAACGTCGCCTATGGGCACAAACCCACTGTCGTTGGACGAGACAGGACTGGCACGAAGTGCTCTTCACTGACGAGTCGCCGTTTTGTCTCACCAGGGGTGATGGTCGTATTCGCGTTTATCGTTGAAGGAATGAGCATTACACCGAGGCCTGTACTCTGGAGCGGGATCGATGGTCTGGGGCGGTGTGTCACAGCATCATCGGACTGAGCTTGTTGTCATTGCAGGCAATCTCAACACTGTGCATTACAGGGAAGACATCCTCCTCCCTCACGTGGTACCATTCCTACAGGCTCATCCTGACATGACCATTCAGCATGACAATGCCACCCAGCCATACTGCTCGTTCTGTGTGTGATTTCCTGCAAGACAGGAATGTCAGTGTTCTGCAATGGCCAGCGAAGAGCCCGGATCTCAATCCCATTGAACACGTCTGGGACCTGTTGGATCGGAGGGTGAGGGCTAGAGTGGGGTAACACTTCACAGCAAGAACTGGCAAATCTGGTGCAGTCCATGAGGAAGAGATGCACTGCAGTACTTAATGCAGCTGGTGGTCACATCAGATACTGACTGTTACTTTTGATTTTGACCTCCCTTTTGTTCAGGAACAAATTATTCAATTTCTGTTAGTCACATGTCTTTGGAACTTGTTCAGTTTATGTCTCCGTTGTTGAATCTTATGTTCATACAAATATTTACACATGTTAAGTTTGCTGAAAATAAACGCAGTTGACAGTGAGAGGACGTTTCTTTTTTTGCTGAGTTTAGTTGGTTCCAAGTTTGTTTTGCTAATATTTATTTCAACCTGCGTGTCCTGATCGCGTCTGGTGTGGATATACAAAATCAACATGCAAGCAATGGCACACGCATGCGCCCAGTCTAGTCAGAGTGTGACAGACTTCCTGTATTGATGTCCTATTCAGACAGTTGTGTTAATGTTCCAAGCACAGTCTTTTCTGTTGGGCTCTTTCCTCTCCTCTACATTCTGGATGATAACCGATTTTTAAACCCTGCTACTTTCCATAACAATTATCTGCTTTAAGGGTTGCTATTTTCTCTAGCTCCAGTAAAACTGCTTATTTGCAGCAGGGCCCTTTGGGAGATAAACATATTGGTTGGCATATGTCTGTGACGGTAGCATAAATTAGTGACATGGATTGTCGTGCTCCGCTTGCAGGCTGATTTGCATTTAAGATGTTTTTCCTTCTCAGAGCTGTGCTCTGTGACTGTGGAGCGTGGTTAGAATGTGTAATGTCAGCCCACTGACAGGCTGATCTGTGATGTGTTGCAGGTGGCCAAGGCAGTGTCCCACTCTCTGAATAACTGTGTGAACTGCCTGCCTGGCCAGAAGGATGTGGACATGGCCCTACGAAGCATCGGAGAGGCCAGCAAGAAGCTGCTGGTGGACACTGTGAGTCCTGCTGCCAGACCGGCGAGGCTGCAGTTTGGAGTGTTGATTTTATTACACATCTGAACATGAGTGCTTATAGAGAGTCAATGCTGTCCTAAACCTAAACACACAGTTGGCATATATTACCTCTAGTCATTAATCATCTACGCA
Organism: Salvelinus fontinalis; assembly: GCF_029448725.1. Lineage (NCBI taxonomy): Eukaryota > Metazoa > Chordata > Actinopteri > Salmoniformes > Salmonidae > Salvelinus > Salvelinus fontinalis. Next base: position 33,299,906 of record NC_074673.1, on the reverse strand, counting down.
GACATTTCACAACTATCCAAGGAAAAATTGAACATAAACATAACACAAATACCATATGAATTATTATGTAACAAATAATACTGATAATAATGTACGGAATACTATACTTGTGTTTTTCCTGTATGTCTCCAGCTCCCCCCCTGCAGTAAGTCTTTCCAGGATGCTCAGAGTGAGCTGAACCATACTGCTGCAGAGCTCAACCACTCAGCAGGAGACGTGGTCCATTCCTCCCGGGGTACCAGCAGCCAACTGGCCGTGGCTTCTGGGAAATTCAGTGAGGATTTTGATGAGTTCCTGGACGCCGGCGTTGAGATGGCTGGCCACACTCAAGTAGGTATCATTATCTGTAGCAGGTCCCAACAGCCCCATAGAAATATCTGATTCCTCTCCTTTGAAATAGGTCTGGACAAATGTTATGACGCCTGAATAAACTGTTGGTGGACAGGAGCGGTTTAGATTTAATAGGATCAAATGGAAATGCCTCTGAGGTAGTCATGTTGAGTGGCTTCAAATTTTTCTGTCGCTTGAGCACTTAAGCTATTTTGATTCATTTGTTAATTAGGCCTTTTCATCTAATTCACTTAGGCACATGATTGTCCCCGAGAGCGCTAACACAGTCAGACGTAATGAGATCTTTGATGATGTTCTGGTTATTTTGCTCATTAATTTGGATAGATTGTGTGGGAGAGCAGTTGATGTAGCATGACACACAGGCCTTAATCAGGCTTAAATGAGTAGGGGACTGGCTGGCTGAGGTGGGGGACACCGTTCACATGATACCAGTTTCATAGGCCATTCCTCCAGAATGTGACAGTTGTTGACAATAAGTACAGTTGCATTTTCCTGGAAAGATGTGTCTTCAATAACATGTTGACCACTCTTCAACATATTTTATTCCAAGAAACAGCTGAGTTGTCTTGTGACTTTGTCGTTTGCAGTCCCAAGAGGACCAAATCACAGTGATTGGCAACCTGAAGAACATCTCCATGGCATCCAGCAAGCTCCTTCTGGCAGCCAAGTCCCTGTCAGTGGATCCTGGAGCAGCTAACGCCAAGAACCTGTTAGCTGCTGCAGCAAGGTGAGGCCACTCTATATGGAGCTGAATGGCATAGTATAAGGATGTCTCTCATCACACACTACTTGAGTATAAGGAGGTCTACATTAGCACAAAGTAAGACTGTAAGGAGTGACTTAGATTAAGTCAATTTAAACAAAAACATATTCATATACTGTATATTTTGACTCGGTTTTCATTCAAATCCACATAAAACAAGTACACTACTATCATAGTTTATATCCATTCTATGAAACATCTCTGCTGTGGTTGTACGGCCCATTTCACATCATGTTGCTAGGCTGAGAAATAGACAGAGATAGTAGGGTAGAATCCCCCCTGGTGGAGAGATGGCAGGCAGCTGGCCCCGCTGGGCTTTGAGCCTGACTGACTTCCCTCTCTTTAATTGTGCAGATGGAAGCCATGGCTGGAGCCTGTCTGTAATCACTAAGCACAGCCTCCACACTCCTGTACAGTGTGAGATTGCTACAGGGAGAGAGGGGCGATGGACTCTGCCATGCATGTGTAAAGTAAAATTGTATGCGTGTGTGTGTATATAGAGAGATGTGAGCGCTGAAAAGCCCTGTGCTGCTGCCCTTGTGTTTCAGAGCGGTGACGGAGAGCATTAATCAGCTCATCACACTGTGTACCCAGCAGGCACCGGGCCAGAAGGAGTGTGACAACGCTCTGAGAGAACTGGAGGTAGCTGTTTTACTGTACACTAAACAACCCTTTTTATGTTCAGGCTAGCTAATATTCATGTTTATTTCAGTCTACACAAAGTACAGGGGTTTGATGTAGTAACTTTTTGTCCCCCACGATAAAATCGGGGTGGGAACTGTGGATCTGTCTCCATCTTAGTACATTCGTACGTTCATACATTAGTCACATGATATCTCAGACAGCACTAGTCTGATTTTATTGAAATTTAGGAAAATCATATGTCTTACCAACGAGATCCATAATTAACAACATTACGCTGATTGGCTCAAGGGGAGGCGCTGCATCATTCGTGGGGAATGAGATATTTACTGCTGCCTTGTTTTGTGTTGATTTGAATCCTGTAAAGCATTACAATTACAATTACAATTCATTAATGATGGATGAATTGGATTATATTTAACGGCTGAATGAGATGCATGTTGCTGAGGGTTTCTGTATTGACATTATTTTATGCACAACATTGCTCTGTCTCCATGGGAAATAATTACCAAGTCGTTTACTTCCTCTGTGCCTTGAGCCCCTTCAGGCCATGTCCCCTCCTTTTCACATGCTCTGATAGACAGGTAATAACTATCTCTGTATCCCTCCTGCACAACATTGAATGACAGTCACCATTAACTTCAACCCCTGGAGTACCACTAATTATACTTTTATGTAACTAACAGATCTGTGGGTTATTCTCCTAAGTGACTAAGTAATAATGCTTGGCTACATGACTTCCCTCTATAAGTTAAAGATGACTTCAAAACAGACCTATTAAAAACAGTTGGACTTGTTTTTCATGCAGCACACATTTTAATACCCCCAAGTTGGATATCAGATTGGTTCAGCAGTTTGTGCTCTCCTTATTGTTGAGCCCCTCTCTCGCTGTGTACAGGCTGTGAGAGGATTGCTGGACAACCCCAGTGAGCCTGTCAGTGAGCTCTCCTACTTTGACTGCATCGAGAGTGTCATGGAGAACTCAAAGGTGAAGCCTTACAAAACAATCACAGGCATCATAGACTTTAAATATCCGCAATATCTAACGTAATAGACAGCTGAAGAGGTAATCTTACAGTTTATTTCCATTTCTTCATGTTTAGGTTCTTGGGGAGTCCATGACGGGGATTTCCCAACACTGTAAGATGGGCAACGTGCCAGCGTTTGGGAATTGTGTGGGAGTGGCGTCCAAGGCCCTGTGTGGGTTGACGGAGGCGGCTGGACAGGTGAGATCCCAGCCTAGTACTGACTGACTGTCTGGAGCCTACAGCCTCCCTTCCACTCCTCCCTGCTATCAGGTCTGGGTCTGGCACACAACCAACAGTCTCTATCAGCTCTAGACCTCTGTTCATGTTTAGTTACAGCACCTACATCTACCTCTCTCTAAATCAGAAACGAAGCCATGAGCATTTCTCTCTCCTCTCTTTCCTTCTCCCCACACTGCAGGCCTCCTACCTAGTGGGTGTGTCCGATCCAAACAGCCAATCTGGTCAAGAGGGCCTGGTGGATCCAATCCAGTTTGCCCGGGCCAACCAGGCTATTCAGATGGCCTGTCAAAACCTGGTGGACCCAGCCAGCAGCCCCTCTCAGGTGAGAAGACCAATGTAGTGAGACATTTATTGAGATAACGAATCTATTATACAAATAGTGACTTAATCAAATGGATTGTTAAATTTGAACATCAACATAACATCAAACTTCTTCTCACCATATGCATCTTTAGAGAAATGTTTATACTGCTTTGTTTGTCATTTGTTTTGTTTGTGTTTGTTTGTTTGTTAGGTTCTGTCCGCAGCAACGATTGTAGCCAAGCATACCTCAGCTCTTTGCAATGCCTGCCGCCTGGCCTCGTCCAAGACATCCAACCCTGTGGCCAGGAGACACTTTGTTCAGTCAGCCAAAGAGGTTGCAAACACCACGGCCAACCTTGTGAAAACTATAAAGGTATGTGTACTCTCTGCCATGGTCCACTCATAAATGGTATTCTTGTACTTTGTGCCTTCAGGAAAAGTAGATTTATTGATGTTCTCTGTTTCACTTAAAATATCTCTGTCATTTATAATGAAGACAGATGGCTATATTGTGTAGCTGAGTTGGAGTGTTGGCTTAGGAGGTCATGTCCAGTTGTTTTCTTCCAGGCCTTGGATGGGGACTTCTCAGAGGAGAACAGAAACAGGTGTCATGTTGCTACAACTCCACTTATCGAGGCTGTAGAGAATCTATCCACATTTTCCTCCAACCCAGAGTTTGCTAGTATCCCTGCACAGATCAGCAATGAGGTTCGTATGAGTGCTTGTTCAGGGGGTGACTTTGTATTGTGCAATATGTAAGCTCTTCAATGACAATGTGTATTTTCACTATCTATATGAAAATTAAAATGCAGTTCTTGCTCAGAGGACAATTTTTTTTATCTCCTAAGAGGTTTCTTCAGTCTACATTGTCACATTGTTTTATTTGTCTGCTTCCTCATATATTCTGTAATATAAAGGACACGGCAAAGCTACTCCTACAGATTCCATGAATACATTGGTGACTAGGGCATTCAATCCCCTTGAAATAGGACCTCCGATATAGAGCCAGTACAGTGCAGGAAAGCTGGTGGAATTGGTTTGATGCACCATTTCCCTCTAATTTAATTTAATGTCGGTAAATGGCTCAAGGAGAAATCGGATGTATTTTATGTTACAATGTAGCAGAAAGAGTCCTCACACAGCCCTAAAAGCGACTGTTATCTGTTGGAGGGCAGTGTTTAACTGCTCTCTCTCGCAGCACAGCTGCTCTAATCTTCAGCTTGTTAATCTAATTGTCGAGGGAGGCTTAAGCTGCCATCATAAAGACTCTAGGTGTGCCTCTGCATCTCTGTGTAAAGCAGAACAATAATAATAGTAAGAGATCAATGACATCTGTGTAGTGTGTTGCTATTGAGCTGTTAGTTAGGTTCGTCTTTAACCTATGTTGTTTTGTCACCTTCACTGTCCTCCCCTCCCTCCCTCTTTCCCATTTCCAGGGCTTTGCAGCCCAGGAGCCCATCATGTGTTCAGCTTTCTCCATGCTGGACAGCTCCACCCTGCTCCTGGAGACTGCCCGCTCTCTCATCATCAACCCCAAAGACCCGCCCACCTGGTCCATCCTGGCTGGGCACTCCCGCACCGTCTCTGACTCCATCAAGAGCCTCATCACCTCCATCAGGTCAGCACAGACCCCTCTGGTTCTGCACTATGGTACTCTGGATATTATCCTGTTAAGGCCTTGCCGGACAACTCACCCTGAATATAATTCCACTGCTCTATCGGTCGTGCATACATTCAGAATCTGCCATCCTAGAAGTTGTTTGTGTGACTTCAAAGTGAAGGGCGTTGTACAAAACAAATTCATCAGCGATTGGATCGTCTCTAAGAAATCTATCCAATCAGAGTATCAAAGTTGATAACATCGTCATGTAGGCTGGCTCTTGAACCCAACCCATCAGTTTCTGGGACTAATCAAAACGGTCAGAATATGTTTGCATTCTAGAAATCGTAGGGGAGGGAGGCAAATCCAGACTCATGGTGGAGAAGAAACGTCAGTTTGGCCAGAGCGCTGTGGATGGGTAGCCAGGCAAATTGAGACCCTGGGTGAGGGGGAGTTCAGCTATCTTTGAGTAACTGTCGGTTCGACTGAGCAGTGAGTTGACATGTCATTTATGGTGGTTGGGTTTCCCCCTCCCATGTAATAGGAAGAGGAATGCTCTAGGGCACTGATAAAGATGAGTAGGCAGTGTTCCGTGGAGGATCTGCTGGTGCTGCTTAGACAGATTTCTTATACTTAGAAAGACCCTCCTGCTGTGTTGAATAGAAGTGTCTTCCCTCGTTATCTCTCACACAGAGTAAATTGCCCCTTAGCTTCAGAACATTTTGCATCTGGTCAACCTCTAGAGACCATGTTTGCAAAAAGTGTACCTAGTATACATGATTTTCCTTCTTTGAGGTGTGATACTGCATTAATAACCTGCTTGTAGAAGTACTGCCTCGTTCCTATTTATCATGATACTGTTGGTAGGGACAAGGCGCCAGGGCAGAGAGAGTGTGACTTCTCCATTGATAACATCAACAAGTGTATCCGGGACATCGAGCAGGCTTCGCTAGCTGCTGTGGGACAGAGCCTACAGGGATGTAGGGATGACATATCTTTGGAAGTAAGTTTGAACTGTCAAATCATCACTATAATTGCTTTTTGTTCATTTTCATTTTCCCTATCGTAATTCTATGCTGCCCCCTTAGGCTTTGCAGGAGCAGCTGACATCGTCGGTGCAAGAGATTGGACATCTCATCGATCCTGTCAGTACTGCAGCCAGGGGTGAAGCTGCCCAGCTGGGACACAAGGTACTAGTCTGGGACCATCCCCCTATAGGGAGAAAGTCCTGTCTCCTAGATCCACTCCTCTTATTCAATCTGTGTCTCATACTGTTACATGATACTGTTTCTCCCAGGTGACGCAGCTGGCCAGCTACTTTGAGCCCCTCATCGTGGCGTCTGTTGGCCTGGCCTCTAAGATCGTCGACCAGCAGCAGCAGATGAACATCCTGGACCAGACTAAGACCCTGTCAGAGTCCGCCCTGCAGATGCTCTACGCAGCCAAGGAGGGAGGTGGAAACCCTAAGGTAATGTTACTGTACAACACAGGGCACAGAGGCCATGCTTGAGCAATGGAGCAAAACTTAATTAGTATAGATTTGTGTGCACCTCGTTCCACAATCTATCATATTGCTTCTTGTAGTTGCATAGCCATGTGTATTGTTATGATGAAGATCTTTGAGTTTCACGATGCTCTGGTGTGTTTACTGCGTGTCCAGGCGGCCCACACCCACGACGCCATATCAGAGGCTGCCCAGCTGATGAAGGAGGCTGTGGAAGACATCATGGTGACGCTGAACGAGGCGGCCAGTGAGGGCGGCATGGTGGGAGGCATGGTGGAGGCTATCGCTGAGGCCATGGGCAGGGTGAGTGGGGCTGGTGTCCTGTACAGTAGGGTGTGAAGTACTGTATAGTAGTAGTGTGTATGTGTGTACATGTGCGTGTACAGTATATCACAGGAAGTCGGTGGCACCTTAACCTGTTTGGGGTGCAAGCCCGACCTCGGACCGAAAATGACACCCCTGCAGAGCGCGAAATTCAAAATCTATTTTTTAAAAATATTTAACTTTTACACATTAACAAGTCCAATACAGCATTTGAAAGATAAACATCTTGTCAATCCAGCCAACATGTCCGATTTTTTAAATGTTTTACAGAGAAAACACCACATATATTTATGTTAGCTCACCACCAAATACAAAAGTGGACAGACACGTATGAATTATGATTATGAAGTATGAATTATGATTGAAGTAGCATGCACAACCAACCGAAATAAACTAAAACCAACCTAAAGAGCCCAGAAAAAACGACCTCAGATGACAGTCATATAACATGTTACACAATAAATCTATGTTTTGTTCATAAAAAGTGCATATTTTAGCTATAAATCTGTTTTACATTGATGCTACCCAAAAATGCTAATACATAGCTACAGTCTGAATCCAGCCGGGAGTAGCCAGAGAAAATACATACACCAACGTCGGCTACTAATTACACCTCATAAAACATTTCAGAAAAACATATGGTGGATAACTAATGAAAGACAGATATCTTGTGAATACAGACAACATTTCCGATTTTTGAAGTGTTTTACAGCGAAAACACAATATATCGTTATATTAGCTAACATCATAAGCTAGCATAAGGCAGCATTGATTCTAGTCAAGCGCTAGCCTAGCATAGTTAGCAGAGTTAGCATTCAACAGTTCGACATATATATGAAAAAGCATCCCAAATTGGGTCTTATCTTTCTTGGTACTCCATCAGAATGTTGTAACGGGGTCCAATGTCCAGTAGAGTCTTTAGTTGGGTTCCAGAACGAATGATTTCCCTCTTTGGTTAGCTAGCACGGTAGCATTGCTGCGCCAGAAAGCGTTTCTTCAAAAAATTCTTCCGTCGTTTCACATCTAAAGTCCAGAATAAATTGCAATAATATAATTAAAGTATATTGAAAAAACCTACTTTAGGATGATTTTGTGACATGTAGCAAATAATATCGTAGTCAGGCATCATATTTAACGTTATCTACCTTGTTCCAGAAGCCGAGATCAAATTATCCTTCGCGCCCGGATTTTTATTTTAACTGCGCAGGTCTCACAAGAAGTTCTGTTATTCAATCCAGGGACGAGATATTCGACTCCTTTCAATTCTCACTTCCGCATTACAGTCTGACGAACGCCTCTGACGTGTTAATATGGTCCCAAGTCAAATGGCCTTTTATAGAGAAGGTCTTAAAGAGACACATCGCATTTTGGGAAACTCAATTCGGCTGGGAAAATGGCTGTAAAAATATTTCTGTTCGACTTAGAGAAACAATTCAAACCTTTTTAGAAACTACAGACTGTTATCTATCCAACAGTAGTAAATATATGCATATTGGAAAATAAAAAGTTTCTTAGGAGGCCGTTTGAAAATGTGCACACATTTTCCAGTTTTTTCAATATTCAGCGTGCAGCCCAAACAGGTTAATTGGAAAGAATGGGCTCGTGGTAATGACTGGAGTGGAATAGTGGAATGGTATCAAATACGTCAAACACGTGGTTTCCAGGTGTTTGATACCATTCCATTTGCTCTGTTCCGTACATTATTCTGAGCCGTTCTCCCCTCAGCAGCCTTCACTGGTGTATATGTGCATGTGTACTGTGGCCACAAGCAGCTCAGGAGTAGAGCTCTGCTGAGAACACTCATCTCTTCCTACTGCTTTAAGATGACTCCACCACGGTGGGCGGGCAGAGAAACATCCTCTAACTGACACTCATTAGTGAGATGGATGGGAAGTGTCAGGTCCCGGCCTCAGAGCTGTCGGCTGTCACTCATCCACTGGCTGTCACCCTCCGTCTCCTAAGATCTGTCACAGACTTGATAATAATAAATTATGCCTGCATTCTTGATTGGCTGAATGCTTCTATCAGAAGTTGTTCTCTATATGTTTCCAGCCCTTTGAATTCGATTTCTGTTACTACATGGAAAATAACCCATTGAGCGGCCTTATGTGGATATCTGCATTCTGCAACATATTTATTCAAATGAGTTCATTGAATAAAGAAAAGCTTTATTCAAATGTGTGGTAGATGCTTGGTTGATATTCATATGTGTAGATTATGTACAGTAAGTAGCTAGGTTGAATATATTAAAATGAGTCGTGCTTTTCCCTCTATAGTTGGATGAGGGCACTACCCCTGAACCAGAAGGATCCTTTGTGGATTACCAGACCACCATGGTGAAATACTCCAAGGCCATCGCCATCACAACTCAGGAGATGGTGAGCACAAACAACTACCCCCTAAATATGCAATGTAGCCTTATAGATGTACCTCTTCATCATTTCTGAAATAACTAAATCACAGTCATGTTATGACCTTGTTTTGACTGTGTCCCCAGATGACTAAGTCAGTGACGTGTCCAGAGGAGCTGGGTGGCCTGGCCTCTCAGGTGACTGTAGACTACAGCCAGTTATCCCACCAAGGGCGCCTGGCAGCTGCCACCGCAGAACCAGAAGAGGTGAGAGGTCAAGTGGCGCCTGTGGGTGCACTGTCAAAGTAGGATACCGTTAAAATATGGGATCATTAGGGCCTCCCGGGTGGTGCAGTGGTCTAAGGCACTGCCACCAGAGACTCTGGGTTCGAGCCCAGGCTCTGTCGCAGCCGGCCGCGACCAGGAGGCCCATGGGGCGGCGCACAATTGGCCCAGCGTTGTCGGGGTTAGGGAGGGTTTGGCCGGCAGGGATATCCTTGTCTCATCACGCACTAGCGACTCCTGTGGCGTGCCGGGCGCAGTGCACACTGACCAGGTCACCAGGTGTACGGTGTTTCCTCCAACACATTGGTGCGGCTGGCTTCCGGGTTGGATGCGCGCTGTGTTAAGAAGCAGTATGGTTTGCTTGGGACGCATGGCTCTCGACCTTCGACTCTCTTGTAGCGAAGAGACAAGACAGTAACTACTAACAATTGGATACCACGAAATTGGGGAGAAAAAAAGTTAAATATAATTTGTCTGTGGTGCCCCTATGGGCATGCCCAATGGGAGATTCTTAATTGGTTTGCTCAACTCCTCCGTCCTCCTTCCCCTTCCTTGGTCCTCGTCTCCTTTTGAAAAAGGTCAAAGGGAGGGGAGGAAATGTGGAAACAAATGTGCATGTATGAAATGACTCTCCTTCACTCGCATGTCATCGTGCAAATGACGTTTACAGGGGTGGAATCCCAAATTAAATGTGGAAAGTAGTAAAAGGAAATGTAGCTAAACAGTTCACAAATAAAAGGATAAGTAGCTTATTGTTTTTAAATATGTGCATGCTTTTCTTCTACAAGTAAACAACTGCTGATTCAAAGGGGGTGTGGCGGATCTCAAAAATCTTCCACAAAGGCCTCAGGTGATTCTTTTGTGCTTCCCCGGCAGGAGGAGGCTATTGAGGAGACCAGGACTCTCCTTTGTTTGCCTAAAAACAAATTGGCACTCTCCTTGACCCCTCAACCACTTACTGGGGTCACAGAGGAGAGAGGATGGAGGAGTCCTGGTTCCTCTCTGGTTCCTCTCTAGGTTTCTTCCTAGGTTTTGGCCTTTCTAGGGAGTTTTTCCTAGCCACCGTGCTTCTACACCTGCATTCTAGCTGTTTGGGGTTTTAGGCTGGGTTTCTGTACAGCACTTCGAGATATTATCTGATGTACGAAGGGCTATATAAAAAAATAAAATTGATTGATTGATTGAATTGAGTCGAGGAGAGGACAGTCTTTTGCCCAAATGAGAATCTCTCTTGTCTTTATACAGCAACTTATCAAAAGAGATTTGATATGCATGAGATTTGCATATGCTTAGAAAATATGCAGAGATGTCACACGGCGGATGGCATTCTTTGTTATGATGCATCTTCCTTGAGGCTGTACTCGATAGTTTGAGATCAAACTCTGGAATATATTTCCAGCTCTCAAACCTCATTCTCTCTGTTGCTGCACCCACATAGCCTCGTCTCTGAGAGGGAGACCGCTATCTATATTATGTGTGAAGAGATAGCCTAATAACCACACACACTTATCAATTCTCTTTACATAACTGGATACTGGAAACCCTTGTTACCATAGCGACATTGTACCCCTCCAAGCCTAAAAGCCTATAGTGATGCTGGTAATGAATTCACACCCACCCATTCATTTCTGTGTCAGGAAATTAAAGGTGTACTACCATCAATTGCTCTCAGGTGCTGGAAATCAGTTTTTACCCAGCAGCCTGATAAGAGGCAGTCAGTCAGTCGAGGACGTTATGAGACATAGTCTGCTGTGTGAAGGGAGGCAGGGAGGGAGTGAGTGAGATGGCTCTGTAATACTGATGGACTGGCTGTCTGACTGTGCTTGCAGGTGGGCTTCCAGATCAAGACGCGGGTCCAGGAGCTGGGCCATGGATGTATCTACCTGGTTCAGAAGGCTGGCGCCCTGCAAATGAGTCCCACTGACAGCTTCTCCAAGAGGGAGCTCATTGAGTGTGCCCGTGCCGTCACTGAGAAGGTAGGCTGGGAATGGGGCTGATTTAGTGGAATTATTTGCCTGAACCTTGTGGTAAATTGTGCTAACTTTGTAGTCTTTAGGTTTAATTTATTTACACCAAAGAAAATAAGCGATAAACAACAATACAGATTTAAAAAAATATATATATATATATACAGTTGAAGTCGGAAGTTTACATACACCTTAGCCAAATATATTTAAACTCAGTTTTTCACAATTCCTGACATTTAATCCTAGTAAAAATGCCCTGTCTTAGGTCAGTTAGGATCACCACTTTATTTTAAGAATGTGAAATGTCAGAATAATAGTAGAGAATGATTTATTTCAGCTTTTGTTTCTTTCATCACATTCCCAATGGGTCAGAAGATTACATACACTCAATTAATATTTGGTAGCATTGCCTTTAAATTGTTTAACTTGGGTCAAACGTTTCCAACAATAAGTTGGGTGAATTTTGGCCCATTCCTCCTGACAGAGCTGGTGTAACTGAGTCAGGTTTGTAGGCCTCCTTGCTCACACGTTTTTTCAGTTCTGCCCAAATATCTTCTATAGGATTGAGGTCAGGGCTTTGTGATGGCCACTCCAATACCTTGACTTTGTTGTCCTGAAGTCATTTTGCCACAACTTTGGAAGTATGCTTGGGGTCATTGTCCATTTGGAAGACCCATTTGCGACCAAGCTTTAACTTCCTGACTGATGTTGCTTCAATATCTCCACATAATTTCCCTTCATCATGATGCCATCTATTTTGTGAAGTGCACCAGTCCTTCCTGCAGCAAAACACCCCCACAACATGATGCTCCCACCCCTGTGCCTCACGGTTGGGTGGTGTTCTTCAGCTTGCAAGCATCCCCCTTTTTCCTCCAAACATAATGATGGTCATTATGGCCAAGCAGTTCATTTTTTGTTTCATCAGACCTGAGGACATTTCTTCAAAAAGTGCGATCTTGGTCCCCATGTGCAGTTGCAAACCGTAGTCTGGCTTTTTATGGTGGTTTTGGAGCAGTGGCTTCTTCCTTGCTGAGCGGCCTTTCAGGTTATTTCGATATAGGACTCGTTTTACTGTGGATATAGATACGTTTGTACCTGTTTCCTCCAGCATCTTCACAAGGTCCTTTGCTGTTGTTCTGGGATTGATTTGCACTTTTCTCACCAAAGTACGTTCATCTCTAGGAGACAGAATGCGTCTCCTTCCTGAGCGGTATGATGGCTGCGTGGTCCCATGGTGTTTATACTTGCATACTATTGTTTGTACTGATGAACGTGGTACCTTCAGGCATTTGGAAATTGCTCCCAAGGATGAACCAGACTTGTGGAGTTCTAAAAAAATAAATAATAATAAAATATTTAAAAAATCTGAGGTCTTGGCTGATTTCTTTTGATTTTCCCATGATGTCAAGCAAAGAGGCACTGAGATTGAAGGTAGGCTTTGAAATACATCCACAGGTACACCTCCAATTGACTCAAATGATGTCAATTAGCCTGTTAGAAGCTTCTTAAGCCGTGACATAATTTTCTGGAATTTTCCAAGCTGTTTAAAGGCACAGTCAACTTATTGTATGTAAACACTGGAATTGTGATACAGTGAATTATATTGTCTGTAAACAATTGTTGGAAAAATTCCTTGTGTCATGCACAAAGTAGATGTCCTAACCGACTTGCCAAAACTATAGTTTGTTAACAAGACATTTGTGGAGTGGTTGAAAAACAAGTTTTAATGACTCCAATCTAAGTGTATGTAAACCTCTGACTTCAACTGTATACATATAAAACGGTGTGCAGGTGTTGTTGGGCTTGTATAAGGGCCAAGGGCTTGTATAAAAACCCCACCACAAAAAAACGATATACAATACAAAAATAAAAAAGGTTTGTTTAAACAAATGAATTGATCAGCAATCACAAAAATGTAACAGTAAATGTTTTGTTTAGATGTGTGTGTGAGAGTTAGGCTATATGGAGGAGATTACTGACTAGTTTGGTTCATCAGGCTGAACCCTAGTCTTTGCTTGAAGTTATTGAGGGATGATGAGGTTTTAGCAATGTGATGATAAGAATTGTAGAGTATGGTACCTCAGTCAATTCTCTATCAGACACAATGTTAGGTGCGGCAGTGGGGAGGGTGAAGGTTATCACAGTGTCTTATGTTATACAAATGGATTTCAGAATTAACCTGGAAGAATTCATTGAAAGGTAAACTTTCTGGGAGGTATGAGTATTTGTAGATGAAAATGCGTAACTGGTGTAAATTGATGAAGAGTTTCTTCAACAGGCCAGGTAATTAGAAGAGGCAAATATATTTTGTATGATGAGTCATTTGTGTATGTTTCTTTAAAAAAATGTTTTTACCTTTATTTAACTAGGCAAGTCAGTTAAGAACAAATTCTTATTTACAATGACGGCCAAAACCGGACAATGCTGGGCCAATTGTGCGCTGCCCTATGGGATCCCAATCACAGCCGGATGTGATGCAGCCTGGATTCGAAACAGGAACTGCAGTGACGCCTCTTGCACTGAGATGCACTGCCTTAAACCACTGCGCCACTCAGGAGTCTTAGGTAAAAGGCATATAGTATGTACTGGCCCAGACAATATTACAGTAAATGAGATATGGGTAAATTAAGCTATAGTAAATAGTTAGGAAGCAAGCCTGATGTTGTTATCTGAATGCCCAAAAATATGTTTCAGTTGATTTGTTCTGCACCTTGGCTTTTGTTACTGCATTTGAACATTACTAGGCTTCGAGTAAGTTAGGATTTCTACTTTAAGTGAAAGAGAATGTAATTCCCTTGAATGGTAGTTGCTTACTGTGTTCTGGGTCTGATGCCGGTAGCAGAATCACTAAGGGGTTTTTGTGAAGAAAGAGTCCAGGTGTGAATGTCGTTTTGGTGTCAGGGGAATAGGTGAGAATCGGCTCCAAGGATAATGGATTGTTATAATAGAGCGTTCTCCACTGTGCCTGAAAAACCTTGTCCCCCTGAGCCCTCTGGCTGGGGGAAGAACTGGGGGAGTGAGTAAAGCAGGCCTACATTATTAACTGTTATATTTGCTATGTGTTGTATTACGTTAACAACTTGTGCTGTACAGTAGCCGTGAAGATGAATATCAATTCAGTGCTTTAGTTCGTGTTCTCATGGTTACACTTCCTGTACATAGTGAAATTAGGCCAGTTAGTCCTTTCTGTGACCCTACCACTAGCAGAAGATATCGCTGGTTTTCAATGAGTCTGCATTAGAATTTCTCTCCTCCCTCACAGCATGATTTCATTTAAGACTCATTTCAGACATGAATAATTTGTGGCCTCGTGCGTGTGGAGAGCTGAACCTTGAGGTGCCTCATTTGAATGCTTCTCTCATGGCTTTTCGTTTGTGAGGGGCTGCAGAGGTCTGTCTGGATTAGGAAGGATAGAGAGCACTGTGTGATGCAGCGTCCAGAGTCATTAGTTTAATGCATTTGTGCAGCAGTAGGCTCAGGGCTAATACACGGTTCCCCCGCTCTCTCCTGCTGCTAGCTCCCTGCTCAGTCCAGCTCTCTCAGATTGCCTCACAGACAGCCCTCCCATTACCTTGATTCACATCTTGATTTGAATGCAAATGGGAAGCTTTAATCAAATGACGATTTCACCAACACATTATTTGGTGATAGGGGATCATGTACTGTAAGCCTTGGATCCTGAATGGTGGTTGTCATTCACAGATAATATCAGATGATATGCCACAGCTCCTTTATTTTCTCGTAACAACATAATAAGGTCAGAGTGAATGATTTCTTTATGATCATGCTGTGTTTGGATGTTTATTGAGAAAGATCCGGAGATGCTGTTGTTAATTCACACCACTCTCTCACTTCAGTATCTTACCTAGTTATTTTCAGATCAAATTTTTGCTCTTTTTGTAGCTTTGGCAACTATGTGTGTGTTTTTCTATACCTGTTCGCTCGTCTCCCTGTAGGCTTTACAGACGCTCCCCACCACTTGGCTTCAACCCTTCTAATTTAGTGTACCCTTCACGCACAACCCATGTGGAATTCCGGGTCTCTGGCAGCGTTTGAAACTGCCGATCTGTGGTCAAGAACGCCAAGTTCATCTCAGCCTATGCTGAGAGAACACTGCTACTCCAGCAGCTCTTTGTTCATCTGCCTGTTTTCTCTCATAGTCTGAGAACATCTGATCGTCGCAGTGGTGGCACAGGCCTACTCATTTCTCCTAAGTGGAGATTTTCTCTTTTCTCCCTCTCTCACCTGTCCATCTCGTTTCAATTCCATGCTGTCACTGTCACTTGTCCACTCAAGCTTAATATTATTGTCATCTATTGCCCACCAGGTTCCATTGGAGAGTTCTTCAATGAGCTTGACATCTTGATAAGCTAATTTCCTGACGATGGCTCACCGCTCTTCGTACTTGGCAACTTCAACCTCCCAACGTCTGCCTGCGATGTTCTCACTCTTTCCCAATCCCCTCCAACTCACAAGGCAGGCAATACGCTTGACCTCATCTTTACTAGAGGCTGCTCACCTACTAATCTCACTGCAATCCCCCTCCAGGTCTCTGATCACTACTTTGTTTCCTTTTCTGTCTCCCTATTCTCCAGCCTAACCACTCAGCCCCTACCCAGATGGTCATGCGCCATCGCAATATTCTCTCTCTCCTCTTCTATCCTATCATCTCTCCCTTCTGCTAAATCTATCTCTCTCCTGTCTCCTGATTCTGCCTCTTCGGCCCGACTCTCCTCCCTTTCCGTATCCTATGACTCACACTGTTCCCTTTCCTACCGGACGGCTCGGCCATCCCCTCCTGCTCCGTGGCGAAATGACTCATTGTGTGCTTACAGAACAGGCCTGCGGTCAGCTGAGCGTAAATGGAGGAAAACTAAACTTCCGAAGAACCTGTCATCCTTTCACTCCCTCCTCTCTAACTTCTCTTCCTCTGTATCCACTGCTAAAGCTACTTTCTACCACTCTACATTTCAAGCTTCTTCTTCTAACCCTAGGAAACTCTTTTCCACCTTCTCCTCCCTCCTTAATCCTCCAGCCACTCCCTTCTCCCTCTGCGGACGACTTTGTCAACCACTTTGAAAAGAAGGTTGAGGACATCTGCTCCTTATTCATTCAGCCTATTGAGTCCACTGGTCTTACTCACACAGAACTACCCTACGCCTTGACCTCTTTCTGCTCTCTCTAAATTACATCCTGCGACTAGTGAGATCTGGCCACCCGACAACCTGCCCACTTGACCCCATCCCCTCCTCCCTTCTCCAGACCATCTCTGGAGACTTACTTCCCTCATCAACTCATCACTGACCACTGGCTGTGTCCCCTCTGACTTCAAAATAGCCCAAGTCGTGGTTCTCGGTCCTCTCCTCTTCTCTCTATACACCAAGTCACCCGGGATCTGTCATATCCTCACATGGTCTCTCCTATCATTGCTATGCAGATGACACTCAACTACTCCCCCCCCCCCCTCCCCCCCTTTCTGACATCCAGGTGACGACATGCATCTCTGCGTGCTTGGCAGATGAAGTTGGAAGTTTACATACACTTAGGTTGGAGTCATTAAAACTTGTTTTTCAACCACTCTACAAATTTCTTGTTAACAAACTATAGTTTTGGCAAGTCGGTTAGGACATCTACTTTGTGCATGACACAAGTAATTTTTCCAAAAATTGTTTACAGATTATTTCACTTATAATTCACTATCACAATTCCAGTGGGTCAGAAGTTTACATACACTAAGTTGACTGTGCCTTTAAACAGCTTAGAAAATTCCAGAAAATTTACATTTACATTTAAGTAATTTAGCAGACGCTCTTATCCAGAGCGACTTACAAATTGGAAAGTTCATACATATTCATCCTGGTCCCCCGTGGGGAATGAACCCACAACCCTGGCGTTGCAAGTGCCATGCTCTACCAACTGAGCCACACGGGACCACCAAAATGATCTTAGAATATGAGCTTAGAAGATTCTGATAGGCTAATTAACATCATTTGAGTCAATTGGAGGTGTACCTGTGGATGTATTTCAAGGCCTACCTTCAAACTCAGTGCCTCTTTGCTTGACATCATGGAAAAATCAAAAGAAACCAGCCAAGACCTGAGAAAATACATTGCAGACCTTCACAACTCTGGTCCATCCTTGGGAGCAATTTCCAAACGCCTGAAGGTACCACGTTCATTTGTACAAACAATAGTACACAAGTATAAACACCATGGGACCACGCAGCCGTCATACCGCTCAGGAAAGAGACGCGTTCTGTCTGCAAGAGATTAACGTAATTTGGTGCAAAAAGTGCAAATCAATCCCAGAACAACAGCAAAGGACCTTGTGAAGATGCTGGAGGAAACCGGTACAAAAGTATCTATATCCACAGTAAAACAAATCCTACATCGACATAACCTGAAAGGCTGCTCAGCAAGGAAGAAGCCACTGCTCCAAAACCGCCATAAAAAGCCAGACTACGGTTTGCAACTGCACATTGGGACAAGGATCATACTTTTTGGAGAAATGTCCTCTGATCTGATGAAACAAAAATAGAACTGTTTGGCCATAATAACCGTTGTTATGTTTGGAGGAAAAAGGGGGATGCTTTCAAGCCGAAGAACACCATCCCAACTGTGAAGCACAGGGATGGCAGCATCATGTTGTGGGGGTGCTTTGCTGCAGGAGGGGCTGGTGCACTTCACAAAATAGATGGCATCATGAGAAAGGAAAATGATGTGGATATATTGAAGCAACATCTCAAGACATCAGTCAGGAAGTTAAAGCTTAGTGGCAAATGGGTCTTCCAAATGGACAATGACCCCAAGCATACTTCCAAAGTTGTGGCAAAATGGCTAAAGGACAACAAAGTCAAGGTATTTGAGTGTCCATCACAAAGCCTTGACTTCAATCCTATAGAAAATGTGTGTGCAGAACTGAAAAAATTTGTGCAAGCAAGGAGGCCTGCAAGCCTGACTCAGTTACACCAGCTGTCAGGAGGAATGGGCCAAAATTAACCCAATTTTTTGTGGGAAGCTTGTGGAAGGCTACCCAAAATGTTTGACCCAAGGTACACAATTTAAAGGCACAAATACTAATTGAGTGTATGTAAACTTCTGACCCACTGGGAATGTGATGAAAGAAAAAAAGCTGAAATAAATCATTCTCTCTACTATTATTCTGATATTTCACATTCTTAAAATAGTGGTGATCCTAACTGACCTAAGACAGGGAATTTTTACTAGGATTAAATGTCAGGAATTGTGAAAAACTGAGTTCAAATGTATTTGACTAAGGTTTATGTAAACTTCCGACTTCAACTGTATCTCAACTTGGATGTCGGCCAACCAACCCTAGCTCAACCTTGACAAGACAGAGCTGCTCTTCCTCCCGGGGAATGCCTGCCCGCTCAAAGACCTCTCCATCATGGTTGACAATTTCAGTGTCGTCCTCCCAGAGTGCAAAGAACCTAGGCGTGACCCTGAACAACACCCTGTCGTTCTCTGCAAACATCAAAGCAGTGTCTCGCTTTTGCAGGTTCATGATCTACAACATCCGTGGAGTACAACCCTACCTCACACAAGTCCTAATCCAGGCACTTGTCCTCTCATCTGGACTACTGCAACTCGCTGTTTGCTGGGCTCCCCGCTTGTGCCATCAAACCCCTGCAACTTATCTAGAACGCTGCAGCCCGCCTGGTTTTCAACCTTCCCAAGTTCTCCCATATCACCCGGCTCCTCTGAACCCTCCACTGACTTCCAGTCGAAGCTTACATCAAGCACAAGACCATGGTGCTTACCTACGGAACAGCAAGAGGAACTGCCCCTCCCTACTTCAGGCTATGCTCAAACCCTACACCCAACCTGAGTACTCTGTTCTGCCACCTCTGGTCTTTTGGCCCTCCCACCCCTACGGGAGGACAGCAAAGTCCCTGCCCATCTTCCGAAAACATCTGATACCATACCTCTTCAAACAGTATCTTAAATAATCCTCCTCACCTCGACCTTCCCCCCCAAACCCTCCCCTCCCTTTCTAGTTCTGACTCTACTGCCGCTACTTTGAGGAAAAATTGTCTTTCTAAATGACTAAAAAGTAATCGTGTGTATGTTGCTTCCCATGTATGTCTGTTTGTCTGTCATGCAGGTTGCCATGGTGCTGTCTGCACTGCAGGCAGGTAACAAAGGTACTCAGGCCTGCATCACAGCAGCTAGTGCTGTCTCTGGCATCATCGCGGACCTCGACACCACCATCATGTTCGCCTCGGCCGGAACACTCAACCCCGAGAATGAAGAGACCTTCGCTGACCACAGGTGAGACTAGAGCAGGTCACAGTAATGAGGTGAACACTATTCTGTTGAGGAGATTACCTTGGGCCAAACTCATTGTGTCAACAGAAACCACAAGTCAAGTAGAGGTGAATGAAGGAATGGATGGACTTTGACCTCATACAAGATGTCTTTTTTTTAAGGAAAGGGACTCTCTCTTCCCATGAACTGCATGTGTATGACTATAGAATGTTCAATTCAATGAATCTTTATTTATACCAATAGGTGTTTGACAAGCTGTTGTGTGGTGTCCCTCAGGGAGAGCATTCTGAAGACAGCCAAGGCTCTGGTGGAGGACACTAAGCTGTTGGTGTCTGGGGCAGCGTCCAGTCAGGACAGACTGGCCCAGGCTGCCCAGTCCTCAGTCAAGACCATCACCATGCTCACTGACGTGGTCAAACTTGGAGCCACCAGCATGGGCTCTGACGACCCAGAGACTCAGGTAATACACTGACCACACCCTGTTGGATTGAAATTACACATAAATGTAACGCTACAACAATCTTTCATTCTAAATTCATAAATCTGTCGTATTAAATCTGATAAATCTGTCGTATTTCTATATGTCTACATATTTATATTACATACCTCTAAGTAGTCCAATAGCGATTTAACATGTGTGCCCATGTATTCTATAAAGGTCATCCTGATAGACTTGTACTGTTCTGTTAGTCTGTTGTCATTCTGTCTAGCCATTCTGTAATCAGGCCTTTTGACACCCAAATTTCTTCCCTGTGTATCTCTCCCCTCCATTCTATCAGAAGTAGCATAACTCCAGGTAGAAGTGATAAGGCCAGGCTCTGTTAAATGCTTTACCTCAGGTAGGCCTCATAAACCTATACTCTGTCTATTGTGTTGTATTAATATGGTCTCTCTCTCCCCTCCCTCCCCTAAGGTGGTCCTCATTAATGCGGTGAGAGACGTGGCCAAGGCTCTAGCTGAGCTCATCAGCGCCACCAAGTGTGCTTCAGGCAAGCCAGCTGACGACCCGTCCATGTATCAGCTGAAGAGTGCTGCCAAGGTACTGTAAGACATACACTGCTCTAACATAGAGAATATCACACGGAATGTTACACACTTTGGAGTGTCTATTTGTCTATTCAGCCACCCTTGTTTTACAGAAATGAAGCTTCAGTATAAGGAGATGCAGATCATATCTATACAAGATGCTGTCTCTGTGTCATGGCAGTATGTTCTACAAGAAACACAAATGGTGCTATTTCCAGAAGGATATGACAGTTCCCTTATCACTGTGTGTGTGTGTGTGTGTGTGTGTGTGTGTGTGTGTGTGTGTGTGTGTGTGTGTGTGTGTGTGTGTGTGTGTGTGTGTGTGTGTGTGTGTGTGTGTGTGTGTGTGTGTGTGTGTGTGTGTGTGTGTGTGTGTGTGTGCCAGTATCACCGAGATGGGTATCAGGGTGTGTGTGTGACTCATGCTTGTCACAGGGGGTGTGTACTCTGAGCAATCTGTGATCACCACTGTGACTAGGACTAGAGGCTACTTATGTCCCACACTCTGTGGAGAGAGAGCCACTGACTAGGGCTTTAACTGAAGCCCAGCCAAACCTTGCTTCAAGGTTTTTTCCTCCTGGTCTGAAATGTGTATATTATTGTCCTTCTTTACTGTTGGCGGGCTGTCTACTGAGAGCCCATTCTGGTCTCTGGTGCTAGGGGGAGACAACTCTACCTGCTGTCCTGACTCTCTGTGTTCAGTAAGTGTCATCCTCACATCTCTCTCTTTATATCTGACAGGTGATGGTTACCAACGTGACATCCCTGCTAAAGACTGTGAAGGCTGTGGAGGATGAGGCTACTCGCGGGACGAGGGCACTGGAGGCCACCATTGAGTGCATCAAACAGGAGTTGACAGTAAGATGCCCTGAAAGTCTCCCCTTGCCACTCTGTACTAGTGGTATATCATAGAGGAGACACAGGCTGCCAGGCTGGTTAAAGACAGGGTGGTGTGCCGGAGTACTGAATGCTGTACCTAAGTGTTTTTACTCAACCTTAAACTCTCTGATATCTAGTCCACCTTTGCCCCTCCTCCACAAAGCCCTGCAGTCTTCTCATTGCTCTTATCAGGGATTGTGTTGCAGACACAGGGGAAAAGAGAGCCAGAAATGTTAATCAGCTTGTTTTTCTAGTGATTTACTGCTAATCCTTATCAGTGTACCCTCAGGACCACAACAGGCGTTACCTAGGCTGCAGCGACGAAATCCAAATCAAACACAGCCCACTTAGCTCATAATTACAGTGGCATCAATAACACTAGGACATTTGTCCACCTCACTTGTTTTCTTTAACAGTGGTCGTGAGCCCGGGCTGACTGTTGACAGTTCAAGACTAACAATGATAAAGGCCAGGAGCATTTTCTGGTCAGGTCATATGGTCAAACAAACTCCTGTCTGTAGTAATGATGCACCAACCTGTGAATGAAAGTAGGTCAACCAAAGTGGCTGTAATCACAGTGACTCATGCTGTGTGTGCACAGGTGTTCCAGTCCAAGGACGTCCCCGAAAAGTTGACCAAACCGGAAGAGTTCATCCGCATGACAAAGGGCATCACCACGGCAACGGCCAAGGCTGTGGCAGCAGGAAACTCTGCCCAGCAGGAGCACGTCATCGCCACGGCCAACCTGAGCCGCAAAGCCATATCTGATATGCTGACCACCTGCAAGGTGATAATCCACCCCAGCTTTGCCAACTCCGGCCTCACATCCTCTCACTGACACCACATCACTCCCATACTGCCGCTTTGCCAGGGAAAACATGAAATCAGGGCAGCAGGGGCTGGTTTAAATGGCTGGTGTGACTCACACTGTTCAATGTCACTCAGTCTGGAATGTTAGTCATGAAGACCTTCAGGCGCATCACAAAAGTGGGCTTACAGCAGTGAACTGACCGGGGAAAAAAGGAGGAAAAGGCTTATGGCGATCTTAACGAAATGACTTTTGCTGCCCCACCTATCACTGCTGTAGCAATGCAGTAGCGATATTAAGGCTGTAGTTCTATACAGGAGAGCCTAGCGGTCTTCAGCATACCTTTTAGACACCTTTTATATTACTTTGACTTGATAGTCAATATCATTAGGCAGAGAACCTTATTTTCTGCAAATAATATATAAACATCCACTCCATTGTATGTTTTTATGTTGTTGTGTTGTCTTGCTCCCCTCTAGCAAGCGGCCTGTCATCCAGAGGTGAGTGAGGAGGTGAGGAATAAGGCCCTGCGCTACGGGTCAGAGTGCACCACTGGATACATCAACCTGCTGGAGCAAGTATTGCTGGTGAGATGGAGAATACAGTACATCACTCAGACAACACCTACCTTCTGTTAGCTTGGCCTGATAACATGTGGCTCCATGATTGTTGTGTGCGTGTGTCTGTCTGTCCAGGTGCTCCAGAAGCCCACAGCGGACCAGAGGCAGCAGCTGGCGGTACACTCCAAGTGCGTGGCGGGGTGTGTGACAGAGCTCATCCAGACGGCTGAGGCCATGAAGGGTGAGGCTGCCACACACACATTCACCTAGAGAAGCATAGTTAGACCAGACTACAGCATATTGCAGAGACCCAGTATATCATTCTGGCAATTTATTCAAACAGTAGCACACAATGTAAATTAGTTTAGGGATGTTTTCTTCCCAGGGCGTATAATGGCTTTGTGTGAGTAGAATATTCACAATAATGAAAATACCAAAACCACCCCATTTATCCACAGGTTATGTAGACAGATAATATAGAAAGTTTGCTGTAAAGTGGGCCTAACATCCTGAGTCATTGCAATGTAAATTGTCAACATATTAGTTCAGTAGATTGGCTATCACATGTATGTATACCAGGAATGTGTCCTCCAGAAGCCCTGCTGCCTGCCGTCCATATCTCTGACAGGACTAATATATTGTGTTTGGGTGAGAATTGGATCCCAGCGTACAGCCAACGACCCACTGGGGCTATCCATTTCACATGTCTAATGCCTCTTGTTTTCCCTCTCTCTTTCATGCCTCAGATGGAGGTAAGGGAGAGATGGGGGTGTTTGGTTCCTGCCGATCACCGTTCACTCAGGCATATAGGGGAGCTAGAGGGGAGGGGGATTGGAGGGAGGGGTACTGAATAGATTTCCCCAGGGTTCAACATAATCTGGAAAAACATCCTTCCATCTGCTTTTCCAAGCTGTTCCCAAACAGTCCCGTTTTATGGCCACTTTAAAACCTATAAAGAGTGACAATGATCCATCGAAAGTACACTTCTTCAAACTCTTATTTAACCTTATTTAACATTGAGGCATTATAATCACTATCAATTGATCAATCAAATGTATTTATAAAGCGCTTTTTACATCAGCAGTTGTCACAAAGTGCTTATACAGAAACCCAACTTAAAACCCCAAAGAGCAAGCAATGCAGATGTAGAAGCACGGTGTCTAGGAAAAACTCCCGAGAAAGGCATGAACCTAGAGTAGGATGAATCCTAGTGAGGAACAAGGCTCTGAGAGGTGGCCAGTCTTCTTCTGGCTGTGCCGGGTGGAGATTATAAGAGTACATGGCCTTTAAGATCGTATCATTCTTCAAGATGTTCAAACATTCATAGATGACCAGCAGGGTCAAATAATAATCACAGTGCTTATAGAGGGTGCAACAGGTCAGCACCACAGGAGTAAATATCAGTTGGCTTTTCATAGCCGAGCATTCAGAGGTCAAGACAGTAGGTTCGGGAGGGGCAGACAGACCCTAGCCCCCCGGCACATACCTAGACTATTACAGCATGGATACTGGAGACTAAGACGAGGGGTCAGGGGACACTGTTGCCCAGTCTATCGACAGAACTCGGCAGAGTGGAAAACTTGCATGGTAGATCTGCTTGGCATTGTATGTTCAGAGGTATAATTCTTGTTATCATTGCATGTGTGGAGTTGTGTTTGTGTGTTCTAAATTGGCTGGTTGGTGGCATTTTTATAGAAAGGGCATAAGTGAAGTGGCATTGTCTGAACTGGTGAACTGCCTTGGTGGTGTAGGCTTTATTTTATATTTGTGTCTGTGTTAAGAGTTGTAGAATTAGTATAATGTGTTTGGGATTATTACCTCTCGGTGGTGTGGTTTAGGGTCAGAATGGGTGGACCCTGAGGACCCCACTGTCATCGCTGAGACTGAGCTGCTGGGAGCGGCAGCCTCCATCGAAGCCGCAGCCAAGAAACTGGAGCAGTTGAAACCCAGAGCCAAGCCCAAGGTAGGCCTGCCAGTCCCCTTCTCAACCACCTCCAACCCCTCCCTCCACACCTCCCAGAACAGACCTCCACCACAGAACACACCTGTCTACTAACCTATCTACTCACTCATCAGGAACGCTACCTGGGCCAAAGATAACAGAAGTTCACATTGACTTTGAAGTACAGTAATCTGTTAGTCTCAGAGCTGTTTTAGAGGTTGTGATATGTTGGCAGGGAATAGGAGTATTGTGGGAACTGTAGCCTACCTCTAAAACGATGCTGACTCAAGACAGCCTACTTGTGTGGTCTGTGAGCTCGCAAAATGTTGATATATTTACACCTGTTAGAAGGTTTTGTTTGGGGAGCAATCTGGTGTTTTTAGAGAGAATCTGTAGAGCCGTGTTGCCAGGAGACAATTACATTACTGAGACCTGAAGCTTATGTTGGAATGAGTTCACATTTGTGATGACCTGTCTGAAGCCTATTGAAGGAAAGGTCATCCTCCTTGTTGAACCCATTTCATTTGTTTTATTGCAGCATTCTTTTATTTTTACACTAAAATAAGAAGGGCCTTTCTCAGTCCAAGGTATTCATCCACTTCATGGAGTGATATTGAACAAACCAACGTAACTTCTCTGAGCGCACGCCAGTGTACAGGTACAGCTGTAGATTGGACCTCAGATCCTCCCAATACTCTTCCTTCTCTCCCTGTAGTGCTCTTCGGTCTACTTGTTTTGTTTCTTTGGTTGATCAGATCTGGTCCCTCTCTCCAGCTCTCTGGTGCACAACTAAACATGGCTGGAGAACCTCCTGTTTTCATTAGGAACTTCCTGATGGCCTTCCGGTTCAGGTTTCAGCAGGGCCCAGTGTTTATAAGATGGAGGTGTAGGGTGGTTGGCTTCTTTAGGATGGCAGTATCTGTCTGCCCTCTAGTGATCTGTTAGAAATGGTGCATACTTTCTGCTTCCACAAGGCAGAGAGTTGGGGCAAAGATTTTGAGATCTTTTTTTCCAATGAAAAATTAGTGAAACAATGAAACAATCATTCTTACCAGCTACAGTATACTATGTGTACTATATCATGCAAGGTGTAGACTTACTTAGACCTCAAAATATCAAGCCCACAGTACACCGTGTGAAAGGGACACCGTATAAAACATCTAAACCATGATGAGGTGCTGTCTTACTGATTATCTACAACCCCTGCTGTTCACCTTCTGCTCCCTCCTTTCATCCTTCCCTCTCTGTGCCCCTTCTCCCCTCCCCAGCATGCTTCACTCTCCCTCCATTCTCTTGAGTTGTAGACCTGGAAGCCTTCTCTGCAGGCCTCTGTCTGATATGTTTGATATATTAGGTTGTTATTCAGTCCAACTATATATCAAACATATTCCTACAGTGTCCCGCCCTGTCTCCAGCCACGTGTCCCTTGTGTGTTGGTTCTGCTGGCATGATCTATGGTCACTGACTGGTGTAGTCTACTGAGACAGGAATGACATTATTTGTAATTCATTATCCTTTTAGAATGGGTGTTTCTCTACTGTATGAATCTTGCGAAATGTTTGGTTTGGATTTTCCAACAGCAAACAGTATTTGAAGATCTGTTGGAAGGATTCCCCATTAGGAAATGTGTTGATGGATGTGATTGGCCAGTTACTCAACATAGCACCATAAAACAACCAATGGAGTTTGTCTTATTGCCACAAGATGTCGCCCTAAGTGCATTTCCATTGTTAAATGTGTGGTTTTGCCATAGAGATAGATAGAGAACTCATATTTGTATCTGTGGCATTATAGTGTCTGTGACAGCATGGGCATTTCCATTCTGAAATAGTCAATTTTCTTCTTTACTATTGGCTGATCCCTCCTGATGACCTGGTCTGGCCCAGACCTAGTTCACTGATTTCATCTGGTATTGTGATCAGGGTCACCAGGAGGGATCAACCAATGAAGTTGGAAGTCCCACCGAGTTGACTACATTAAAATGGTGGAAGCCCTCAAGGGCGCTGCCCATACTAACACATCCATTTGGCCACTAGAGGCCACTATCATTCTCTATGGGTTTTGCTTTCAGCAAGCAGATGAGACGCTGGACTTTGAGGAGCAGATCCTGGAGGCAGCTAAATCCATCGCTGCAGCCACCAGTGCCCTGGTGAAGTCTGCTTCTGCAGCCCAGAGAGAGTTGGTGGCACAGGGCAAGGTCAGCTACAACTGTTTTAGAATAATCAGTGTCTGAATGTAACCTCAGCAAAAAACAGTACTGTATTTCTCTCACTCTACTCTCCAGGTAGGATCCATTCTTGCCAATGCTGTGGATGATGGCCAGTGGTCTCAGGGTCTCGTATCTGCTGTGAGTTCCCATCATTGTTTCTTTTTTATGTAGTATTATGACAGAACTTTACTGTGAAACTGTGCATGGGGAATCAGCCTCATATCTACTGAGTTGTCTGTCTGAGGCAGTACCCTGATGTATGGTTGATGTTCCCTGTAGGCTCGGATGGTGGCGGCAGCTACCAGTAACCTGTGTGAGGCGGCCAATGCCTCTGTGCAGGGCCACGCCAGTGAGGAGAAGCTCATCTCTTCAGCCAAGCAGGTGGCAGCCTCGACAGCTCAGCTCCTAGTGGCCTGTAAGGTCAAAGCTCAACCGGACTCCGAGGCCATGAGGAGACTGCAGGTATAACCCTACTAAACACAACCCACTGGGTTCCACTGCTGTCTCTCTGACTTCACCTCTACACACTATGATGGCATTAACCAAGGGCTTTGTCTCCATAAGGCTGCTGGGAACGCGGTCAAGCGGGCATCAGACAACCTGGTGAAGGCGGCTCAGAAAGCTGCCTTTGATAAAGCTGATGACCACAGTGTGGTGGTCAAGACCAAGTTCGTGGGTGGCATTGCTCAGGTGAGATTTCAGAGTTTAGATTCAAAATGTTACTTTGTGCATTTTCCACCTCTACCTCCTCAACTGTTCCCAGCTTTAACGTTGCTTTCACATTCCTCTTTAACGGTTCTGAAATTGAGGTAGGCCACTACAGTATGACTGAATCACACATCGGCTGCATTTAAAATCTGTGGTTGAGCAGGCATCTGCAGCTCCCTCAAGATCAAGTCACGAAGAGTTCTTCTGCCCCAGCAGACTACTTATCCACTCCCTTTTCATCCATGGTCAAATGTAGAGTAATTGAAGAGTGGACGTCTACCCCATAGCCTGTGGTGTGTGTGTGTGTGTGTGTGTGTGTGTGGGTGTGGGTGTGTGTGTGTAACACTGACGTGTGTGTGTGTGTGTGCATAACACTGGCTCCTAGCCAGCACCCCTCCAGAGACACTCTCCCAAAGCGGGTCTCTCTCAAGTTGGCCAGTCATAACCCACCCACTGCCATCTCCCAAATCCACAAGAGCTATTTGCTTAAGAAAATAAATAGATACTTACTCCATACTTACATTTAAGACGTTTCACTAGTTACCACAGAAGAGTTATGTTAATTATAGGTTTTCCATAACCCGCTATAAAGAAACCTACTGAGAAATCTGGAAAATTAGTATGAGCTGTATTCCACATGTTTTGAAGAAAATATTATTTCCTTTGTATTTGTAAAACTCTTATCAAGTCCATGTACACTAAAGGGACTGGAGGAAATGTTTTGATGATATTATAACCTGTAAGGACTGAGTGTTACAGGACAGATTGGAGGTGAGCAGCCTGAAGCATATACTTGACCATTTCCTTCTCCCCTCAGATCATTGCAGCCCAGGAGGAGATGCTGAGAAAGGAGAGAGAGCTGGAGGAGGCCAGGAAGAAGCTAGCTCAGATCAGACAGCAGCAGTACAAGTTCCTGCCCACTGAGCTGAGGGAGGATCAGAGCTGATTGGTCCCTCAGCTCAGTAAAGTAGATGGACATCTGATTGGAACCTGTTGTTACACAGAGATGTAGCTTACTCCAGCGATTCGCTGTTTCTCTCTCAAACGGGTAGAGTGTATAACGTATTTGGGCCAGGACTGTTTCATGAGTGGAACTAGTGTGTGTGTGTGTGTGTGTGTGTGTGTGTGTGTGTGTGTGTGTGTGTGTGTGTGTGTGTGTGTGTGTGTGTGTGTGTGTGCGTGTGCGCGCGTTTCACAGAGGATGATATTGACATAAGGACCAGCTGGCTACAGCTGTGCTGTATTAGCAGGGTTAGGACCTGCAATCTAAAAATTGAGACAGATGCCCTTATTGATTTTATGGTAGGATACATCAATAAGGACATCACAGTTAAATGAACATTACTGGATCCAATAATGGTAAATACTATTAATACTTTTCATGGATACATCTCTAAATCAGTTGAATGTAGTTTAAACCCTGTAAAAGCTAATAAAAAGGGGTAGCTCCCTCTCCAACTGGCACAGCTGACACAGGGATCCATAGCTTCAGTTCCTCACACAACATCTTAGTGTTGATCTACTGTAGGTATTGCAGTACTCTGATGCATCATTTGAATCATTAGCCTGCATGCACCATTATAACTTGACAGGTCTGGTATCTTAATTTGATCACTCTGTTGCAGAGCATTTTCCTACACAGTAAGAAATGCAAATTGTAGTGCATTCAAGGTTTAAAAAGGCTTCTAAATGTTGTAATTTCCACTTAAAATGTCAGACTTGATTTGCCCTAATGAATAATGTATCAACCCCTACAAAAATGCCTTTTAATTATAATCCACATAATAATTAAAATGTCCTGCTGCTACAGGATTATTTTCCTGCTGTGAGAAGCAGGGTCAAATTAAGATCTGTACATATCAATAAAGCCACTAACCAATAGTTTAGTTTAGGATTGGACATTAGTAATATGTTAGTATATGAATGTGATCTTTGGAATTGCTGTTGAATAATTAAACGTTTGGATTTTATGTACTATATTTAATGTAATAGAACTTCAGCTTCACACCAAATTCGTAGTGTCAGTGAGTGGGTTTGAGTGGATAGTAAAGCCAACAGCAGACACAAGTTCATCTCTTACAGCATCGTAATACCTTTTAAAGTAATACTTCTCTAAGTAATAATTATCCCTGGTGTGTCAATAGGGAGATCCCTGCCTCGGCTCCCATGTTTGGACATTCGGCTGTCACTCATATTTCAGGAGCAGGGAGCAGTCACGGCAGAGGGTTGTTAATGGGTTAAATCTCGAAGTCTATGTGCAATCTTTTTGCCTGACTGGTATTCTCTCACCCAAGCCCTCTCACTCTTTTTGGTTTTCCTGCTGCCTGCAGGAGGAGGCTCTGTTTACATTCATTCTCATATTTGTTCTCTCTTTCTTGCCTTTGTATTTTTATTCCAGTCTAATTGACAGTAGCCAGAGTAATGTTGGGAGTTCCACCATACGCACGCAACAGCAAAGCTATGCTCTCTCTGTCCGTTGCATGTTCAGCTGGTGGGGTTTGGTTTATACTTATTACAGATTCCATTGAGTTTAGGAGATGAGCTTGTTCTCGTGTTCATGTCCTTATTGTTCCTCTAACCATAGCAACACATTACCCCCATTATACTGTGTCAGACTGACGAGAGGGCAGCACTGATTGGAATTGGGTATGCAGCTGTGTATGCAGTTGTATGGCTTTTTCCCTCTTAAACATGTAGGAAAGTGTAGGATGTGGTGTAGAATGGCACTGTGATGGCTGGTATAACCTTATGCACTGAGGGGAGAAAGCAATGCCTTCCATGTCCAACCATTCAGGATTACTACTAACGCTCCTGTCAAATGTATTAGTGATGAAACCACATACAGTACAGTCCTGACTAGGGCCGGGACGATACCAGTATTGCAATACTCGTTAGTATCGTGTAAAGGAAACAAAACACAAAGCGGATTTAACTTCTTTATGAAAACAGACCTAATGTTGGAATGAAACATTGTTGTCATCCAGAGTCTCATGTATATATTTTCCAAGCTATAGCAGGATTTTAAAGGACCAAAGAGTTTGGTCTGCTTCGTGTTTTTCATTTTTGTAATGGAAAAAAATTGTGCGATGCTGGTATCGTCCTGGTCCGAGCCCTGAGTAGGAAAATAGTTCATTTATGTTATTCCAGTATTGGTGTA
This sequence comes from Salvelinus fontinalis, assembly GCF_029448725.1. Taxonomy (NCBI): domain Eukaryota; kingdom Metazoa; phylum Chordata; class Actinopteri; order Salmoniformes; family Salmonidae; genus Salvelinus; species Salvelinus fontinalis. The sequence goes on along the minus strand of NC_074673.1, from coordinate 33,268,972 downwards.
GTATAAGGTCATTAGTATTTTGTCCACTCCAACAGCTCAGTCCCTCGTTGTCAGTCTGTGGTCTGCATTGTGTACTAGTGCCTTAATTGAAATCCCGCTGTAACAACATCTAAAGGCTTGTCCTTCTGGATAAGAACATGTATCCCGTCTAACCCAAACTCTCTCTGGGCCATTAACTATCACCTAGTCCTATGCCATAACACAATGTATTGCCTTGGCTGGTTGCCCATCTGCCTGCCGTAAACCATGCTGGTATATAAAGTGCATCCATGGATACGTTTAGGTTTTAGACTATATACAGAAATTAATACACACTACACAGCATTCCATGAGCATGTGGCAAGTTGTTCTTGAACTCTTGATGAGATGAGAGATGAGAATTTGCTCTGCCTTGAAATTCATTCAACATACACATAATCCTTATAAATAGGACTAAATAACGTCCTTGTTTCATTGTTAAACTACTATAAATTAAGTTTTAATCGATAAATGTAACGACTATTCTGAGATAATGTATATTGTCTAAGCAATTTGTCTATAAGCATTAACTGGAATAGGAAAAACGACTAGCTGTTATGCAAATGTAGGTGTTGTGCTTTCTTTAACAGATTGAATTCATTTCAACACTTTAACTGATGCTGTATGTCTATTTATCTTGTCACAAAAATATTTTTTGTATTCACTGAAAATAAAGAATTTGAAACAAACATGGCCCAGTTTGTTAGTGGTCATTGTTTAATTTACTGTATGTATCATTCATTCTTGAACAGGAATCCTGAATGAACTTAAAGGAAATTGAATGGCGAAACAAAGCAAAGGTTGTATCAGCTCACCAACATTCTTTCCAGTAGATGTCACTGTTAGTCTTTTCAATGTAGAGCTTGGAGTCACTGGGTGTTTTGAAAACTATTCTATAGTGGATGGAGTGCAAATTCAGGCAGACCAAATATGGTCATACAGTATGTGCTGTATTCCCCTGGTTCACAGAACAGACCCTGAACCATGCAGAGACTGACTGCCATTTTAGATGTTTGTACTTTCAGTTCACTTGATCAGATTCAAATGGATTACCCATTTCTATAATGTTGTCTGTATAAGTCCTCTGATGTTAAAAGTGATGCCATGCAATTCTGATCAGCTGTTCTACGTCTAGTAGACCTTATGTTGGCAGTGAGCACATTCTCCTCAGGTGACAAATCTTCCAATAAGTCTGGAGCTCACATGCCAGTCCTCCTCTTAGTGCCCTGCCCTGGGCTCCCCAGGACAGGCTGTATGAAAGACGGTCAGAGCAGAGGAGCTCAGCAGTGCGATAGACATAGTCAGCCTAATGAACACCATATTTGGCTGTTTGACTGTTTTGGTCTCATGCGAGGCCACACAGTGGAGAGGGGAAACTCAAGCCATGTGTCCAGCAGGGAAGGGATTGCCATTCCACCACAACTTAGACCAGAGGATGATGTTTGTTTGGGGAGCTTTGGCTCAGGAATAGGACTATAACAACTCTCAATGGGCTGAATAATGCTGTGTAGAACCCACGATCTCCAGTGGGTCTGTCCTCTTATTGCCATGAACTTCATGATTGCAGTCTGATTAGGAAACCACTTTATCCGACCTGCAATCAAGTTCTGCAAAATGTCTGTTTGGCACACCAGCATGAATAACTTTATGGCTCCAACATGATAACACTAATAGTGATTTTTTGATGTTGTTGATATACAGTGCCTTCAGAAAGTATTCATATCCCTTGAATTACTCCACATTTTGTTGTTACAGCCTGAATTAAAAATGGATTAAATATTATTTTCTTTTCACCCATCTACACACAATTTTTGCTAATTTATTGAAAATGAAATACAGAAATATCTCATTTAAATAAGTATTCACACCCTGAGTCAATAATTTGTAGAGTGTAGTCTGGCTGTCTCTGCCTTGCCTGTTCCCCTCCCTCCACTGGGATTCTCGGCCTTTAACCCTATTACAGGGGCTGAGTCACTGGCTTACTGGTGCTCTTTCATGCTGTCCCTAGGAGGGGTGCGTCACTTGAGTGGGTTGAGTCACTGATGTGATCTTCCTGTCAGGGTTGGCACCCCCCAACCCCCCCCCGTTGGGTTGTGCCGTGGCGGAGATCTTTGTGGGCTATACTCGGCCTTGTCTCAGGATGGCAAGTTGGTGGTTGAAGATATCCCTCTAGTGGTGTGTGAATTTAAGTATGCTCTCTCTAATTCTCTCTTTCTCTCTTTCGGAGGACCTGAGCCCTAGGACCATGCCTCAGGACTACCTGGCATGATGACTCCTTACTGTCCCCAGTCCACCTGGCCGTGCTGCTGCTCCAGTTTCAACTGTTCTGCCTGCGGCTATGGAACCCTGACCTGTTCACCGGACGTGCTACCTGTCCCAGACCTGCTGTTTTCAACTCTCTAGAGACCGCAGGAGCGGTAGAGATACTCTGAATGATCGGCTATGAATAGCCAACTGACATTTACTCCTGAGGTGCTGCACCCTTGACAACTACTGTGATTATTATTATTTGACCATGCTGGTCATTTATGAACATTTGAACATCTTGGCCTTGTTCTGTTATAATCTCCACCCGGCACAGCCAGAAGAGGACTGGCCACCCCTCATAGCCGGGTTCCTCTCTAGGTTTCTGCCTAGGTTTTGGCCTTTCTAGGGAGTTTTTCCTAGCCACCGTGCTTCTACATCTGCATTGCTTGCTGTTTGGGGTTTTAGGCTGGGTTTCTGTACAGCACTTTGAGATATCAGCTGATGTACGAAGGGCTATATAAATAAATTTGATTTGATTTAGAATCACCTTTGGCAGCGATTACAGCTGTCCTTCTGGGTAAGTCTCTAAGAGCTTTCCACACCTGGATTTTGCAACATTTGCCCATTGTTCTTTAAAAAATTCTTCAAGCTCCATTAAATTGGTTGTTGATCATTGCTAGACAACCATTTTCAAGTAGATTTAAGTGAAAACTGTAACTCGGCCACTCCGTAACATTCACTGTCTTCTTGGTAAGCAACTCCAGTGTACATTTGGCTTGTGTTTCCAGTTGTTGTCCTGCTGAAAGGTGAATTCATCTCCCAGTTTCTGGTGGAAAGCAGACAACCAAGTTTTCCTTTACGATTTTGCCTGTGCTTAGCGCCATTCTCTTATTTTTTATCTTGAAAACCACCCCCAGTCCTTAATGATTACAAGCATACCCATAACATAATGCAGCCATCACTATTCTTGTAAATATGGAGAGTGGTACTCAGTAATGTGTTCTGTTGGATTTGTATTGGATGACACTTTGTATTCAGGACAAAAAGTTAATTGCTTTGCCACATTTTTTGCATTATTAATTTAGTGCCTTGTTGCAAACAGGATGCATGTTTTGGAATATTTTTATTCTGTACAGGTTTCCTTCTTTTCACTCTCAATTAGGTTAGTAACTGTAATGTTGTTGATCCATCCTCAGTTTTCTCCTATCACAGACATTAAACTCTGTAACTGTTTTAAAGTCACCGTTGGCCACATGATGAAATCCCTGTGTCTTTTTTTCTGACCGGTAACAGAGTTAGGAAAGGAGCCTGTATCTTTGTAGTGACTGGGTGTATTGATATGTCACCCAAAGTGTAATTAACAGTGGTGGAAAAAGTAGCCAATTATAATATACTTCATTAAAAGTAAAGATACCTTAATAGAAAATGACTCAAGTAAAATAAAAAAATCACCCAGTAAACTTCTACTTGAGTAAGTCTAAAAGTAAAAGTATAAATCGTTTCAAATTCCGAATATTAAGCAAACAGACAGCACCATTTTCTTGTTTTTTTTAATTTAATTTACGGATAGCCAGGGGCACGCTCCAACACTCACACTCACACATTTACAAACGAAGCATGTGTGTTAAGTGAGTCCGCCAGATCAGAGGCAGTAGGGATGACCAGGAAGGTTCTCTTGATAAGTGTGTGAATTGGACCATTTTCCTGTCCTGCTAAGCATTAAAACGGTAACAAGTACTTTTGGGTGTCAGGGAGAATGTATAGAGTAAAAAGTATAATATTCTCTTAAGGAATGTAGTGCATTAAAAGTATTCAAAAATATAAATAGTAAAATAAAGTAGATACCCCCAAAAAACTACTTAAGTAGTACTTTACACCCCTGGTAATTAATAACTTCACCATGCTCAAAGGGATATTCATTGACTGCTTCTTTTTTTTTACCCATCTGCCAATAGGTGCCCTTCTTTGGGAAGTATTGGAAAACCTCCCTGGTCTTTGTGATTGAATCTGTGTTTGAAATTCAGTGCTCGACTGAAGGACCATAGAGATAATAAGGTAGAGATAAAGTAGCCATTCAAAAATTATCTTAAACACTATTATTGCACACAGAGTGAGTCCGTGCAACTTATTATGTGACTTGTTAAGCACATTTTTACTCCTGAACTTGTTTAGCCTTGCCTTAACAAAGGGGTTGAATACTTATTCACTCAAGACATTTCAACTTTTCATTTTTTCAATTTGTCAAAAAAATGAAAACGTATTTCCACGTTGACATTATTGTGTGTAGGCCAGTGACAAAAAAAAATCTAAATTTAATAAATGTTAAATTCAGGCTGTAACAACAAAATGTGGATAAGGTTAAGGTGCTGTGAATACTTTCTGAAGACACTTTATTTATTAGGGCTTTCGGATTAATCAGTTAACTCGAGTTACTTTTTGTAATTTTAGTGAACACATTTTTTGTGATTAACTGCATTGTCTGAAAGTGTTTAAAATACACAGAAAACGTCCACAATACATAATCTATACATGTACTGTAAAAACAACAATGCGATGTCAAAACAAGTTGACATTGAGGCTAAAGAAAGAGTTGTTTATCAATTTACCTGATTTTGCAAACTGCTACTTTGGACAAAATCAAGATGTTAATATTCTTGTAATGCTTTTTGTATACAAAATCTTACATTACAGCTCAAATTTAGAAAATTCTGAATTTGCGATTAATCACAGCAAATCCTGCGATTAACGATTAACAAAATATCACTTGACAGCCCTAATATTTATGAACCACCACATCCTCCTCTCTCTCACACACTCATTCACTTGCTCATACTCACTCACACGCTCACTTTTCTCTAGTCTTGACTAGGTCCATCCAAAGGTAAGAGTGGAAGCCTAGAGAAAAAGCCATTTGTTGGTGTTATAATATAGAAGTGGAGATCTTGCCCACTCATCTCTGCCAATCCTGCTCACTCGTGTATGGAGGCCAGCTGCACCTGGTAATAGTTTTGACGTCTGATCTCTTACACAAGGGAGTATGTCATTAATATCCAGAGAACCTCTGAAGGGCCCCTGTAGGTGCTTAGAGGCTCGTAGACATCCAGCAATCCCAAGCACCCACACCAGGGAACTGTGACCCTCCAAATGTGTTACATTAACAGTGTGGAGTGTTTTTATTAGAGGGACTGTAGCTTGTGCCGTGCCTAATCCCCACAGCCTGGCAGCAATTTACTCCCTGCTTTGTTCCATGCTCAAGTTCACAGAGAAGGGGCAGTGCCAAGCCATGGCTAAACTGGATGAAAATAGGTCAATGTTTCGCTTTCATTTATGCACACAGGTGATATTCATCAATGTGCAAGTAATTAGAGAGGGGCGTAAAGTATGTAATATAAGTATGTAATATCAGAATTTGATTGGACTATTGTCTGAATGCTTTTGTGTTGTTTACCAGATTACATGAGATAGTTCAGTCATGTTTCATTCTGTAAATTAAACTGACTCAGAAATGGCTGACAGTGTAAATGGCTGGTGATAGATGTATCCATAATTATTGTGCTAAGGAATGTCTTGGTAACATGTCTTACTGTCATTGCTGATGATTGACTGGAGATGGTACCAAGGGTTGAGCAGTGCAATCCCACAGCATTCTTCAGAAAGTTTATTTGTAAGGGGCCTCCCGGGTGGCGCAGTGGTCTAGGGCACTGCATCGCAGTGCTAACTGCGCCACCAGAGTCTCTGGGTTCGCCCCCAGGCTCTGTCGCAGCCGGCCGCGACCGGGAGGTCCGTGGGGCGACGCACAATTGGGCTAGCGTCGTCCGGGTTAGGGAGGGTTTGGCCGGTAGGGATTTCCTTGTCTCATCGCGCTCCAGCGACTCCTGTGGCGGGCTGGGCGCAGTGCGCGCTAACCAAGGGGGCCAGGTGCACGGTGTTTCCTCCGACACATTGGTGCGGCTGGCTTCCGGGTTGGAGGCACGCTGTGTTAAAGAAGCAGTGCGGCTTGGTTGGGTTGTGCCTCGGGGGACGCATGGCTTTCGACCTTCGTCTCTCCCGAGCCCGTACGGGAGTTGTAGCGATGAGACAAGATAGTAATTACTAGCGATTGGATACCACGAAAATTGGGGAGAAAAGGGGATAATTTTTTTTTTAAATAAATAAATAAAATAAAATAAAGTTTATTTGTCAGGATGTTGCTAATTATATATTTTGAAATGGCTGAATATTAAACATTTACATTGGTCTCTGATGGTATTGCCTATTGAGTTATATTTCAAGACCAAACAGAATTAAGGGATCTATAAAATGAGAGCAGCATGCAGTAAATTCTTGGGATAGAAGAAACACATTGTCTGTGAATGGGCCCTATCTGGTTTGCAGACTTTTCCTCATGAAAACTAGTCCAACATAAGGCTGAAGTTGGACTGAGTTCAGATAGCATCATGCTTTTTTCTCATTTACAGTATATTCATACTGAAACAGTAACCGCTCAGAGCCAAATGGATCTGATTCTACTCCTGCTGTAGAAACTGGAGAGAGGAAGCGTAGAGTTTGAAAAATGTTTTGCATGTCAGGAAAGGCATCTATTTTGGATTAAGCTATGCTTTTTTTCAACATCTCTGGGGCCCTACAGACAGTGATGTTATATAGACTGTCAAAGTGTAGGCACTGAAGCTCTGAGTATGTGGAGTGAAATCAATTGTTGAATGTGAAACTAAAAAGAAAATCCAAAGCTAACCGAACAGACAAAAGAGCTGAAACCATTCTTAGGTAAAATGCCATGTAGCCAATGTTTAGATATTGGTTATTTTTGTCAGGATGCTCCATTAAATACAGCCCAGAGCCTGGAGCACAAGAATGGTGGTGTAATGGTTTATTTGAACTGGATCCCCAAACCAAGTCGCAGGTTATATGTTATGGTGAAAGCCCCTGACAAGTCATTAAAAAAATTCTCCAACTCTCATTAAGTTTTTTTTTCTGGCCTTGTCTGTTTCAACTATGTTTTTACAGCTGGTTTCTCAACTTCGTTTTGTATTTTTTTCTTTCTCATTTTAAAGGGTCTACCTCTGATTAATGTTACAATGATCTGTTATCTTTGACAATGCTCTTAGAAACAATACCATTAAGCATTTACAATTGGCCTTTCTCTACCTATAGCACATTACAAATAGCTAAGTGATGTCTTGCCTAAGTCAGTGAGGTCATTGTGAGCCTTCAGAAAATGGACGACTTTAAAACACGTTGCGTCTTCTTGTGTGGACTAAATGGAATCTGCTTGGAGAGGTATTGCTCTTTAACATAAACGCAGGTGACAGCAGCTAATGAATGAGCGAGAGGATTCTACTTTGCAGAGCTGCACATTACTATTTTAGGCCATCAATGGGGGGGCACGCCCAACATCCTGGCTTTCACTCACCAAACGTACAACAAGTGTATTCTCAAGAGTACAGAACATAGTTCAGAATAGGGGTTTCATAAAATGGGGCGCTGTCTATGTTCCACATTTTGATCATCTCACACTTTCTTTCTCTTTTCCAAAATTGTAGAGTAATGAATGTGATGTGTGGTATTGACTAGGATGGTTGACATGACAAGCCATTACATCTTTCGGTTATACAGCACTATTTGTCAAATGTTTTTGACCTTAGATGGAGAGACCTGCACTGAATTGTATGTCTGGCTGAATATCACTCCACAGAGCACCGTTTTGGCAAAACAGTATACTACAGTATACTATAGGAAGACATTTTGAAATGGCTGGATGAGGAGAGTAATGTCCTCCAAGAAGGAAATCTCCCTTTGAGCGACAGGCACTGGAAAAAATATTTAATAATAATACACTACAGTGCCTTTAGAAAGTATTCATACCCCTTGACCTGTTCCACATTTTGTTGTGTTAAAGCTTGAATTCAAAATGGATTAAATACAAAAAAAAAATCTCACCCATCTACACACAACAACCCATAACGACAAAGTGAAAACAGGTTTAGACATTTTTGCAAATTTATTGAAAATGAAATACAGAAATGTCATTTAAATAAGTATTCACACCTGAGTCAATATTTTGTAGAAACACCTTTGGCAGTGATTACAGCTGTTCTTCTGGGTAAGTCTTTAAGAGCTTTCCACAACTGGATTGTGCAACATTTACCCATTTTATTATTTTCAAAACAACTTCAAGCTCTGTGAAATTGGTTGGTGATCATTGCTAGACAACCATTTTCAGGTCTTGCCATATATTTTCAAGTAGATTTAATTCAAAACTGTAGCTCAGCCACTCAAGGACATTCGCTGTCTTCTTGGTAAGCAACTTGGAGATTTGGCCCTGTGTTTTAGGTTATTGTCCTGCTGAAAGGGGAATTCGTCTACCAGTGTCTGGTGGAAAGCAGACTGATCCAGGTTTGCCTTTGATCAATGGAAACAGAATGAATCTGAGCTCAATTACTTTGCTCTGTTCATCTTTCCTTCGAGCCTAACTAGTCTCCCAGTCCCTGGATGGTGCCAGGTTTACTCCAAGTGGGCTGTCATGTGCTTTTTACTTGCCACTCTACCATAAAGGCCTGATTTGGTGGAGTGCTGCAAAGATGGTTGTCCTTCTGGAAGGTTCTCTCATCTCCACAGAGGAACTCTGGAGCTCTGTCAGAGTGACCATTGGGTTCTTGATCACCTCTCTGGCCCTTCTCCCCAATTGCTCAGTTTGTCTGGGCTGCCAGCTCTAGGAAGAGTCTTAGTGGTTCAAAATTTCTTCCATTTAAGAATGATGGAGGCCTCTGTGTTCTTGGGGACTTCCAAAGCAGCAGACATTTTTTAGTACCTTTCCCCAGATCTGTGCCTCGACACAATCCTGTCTCTGAGCTCTACGGACAATTCCTTCGACCTCATGGCTTGGTTTTTGCTCTGATATGCACTGTCAACTGTGGGACCTTATGTAGACAGGTGTGTGTCTTTCCAAATCATGTCCAGTCAATTGAATTTACCACAGGTGGACTCCAATCAAGTTGTAGAAATGCTATCTCAAGGATGATCAATGGATACAGAATGCACCTGAGCTCAATTTTGAGTCTGAATGCTTACAGTTGAAGTCGGAAGTTTACATACACTTAGGTTGGAGTCATTAAAACTTGTTTTTCAACCACTCCACAAATTTCTTGTTAACAAACTGTCGGTTGGGACATCTACTTTGTGCATGACACAAGGAATTTTTCCAACAATTGTTTACAGACAGATTATTTCACTTATAAATCACTGTATCACAATTCCAGTGTGTCAGAAGTTGACTGTGCCTTTAAACAGCTTGTAAAATTCCAGAAAATGGTGTTATGGCTTTAGAAGCTTTTGATAGGCTAATTGACATCATTTAAGTCAATTGGAGGTGTACCTGTGGATGTATTTCAAGGCCTAACTTCAAACTCAGTGCCTCTTTGCTTGACATCATGGGGAAATAAAATCAGCCAAGACCTCAGAAAAAAAATTGTAGACCTCCACAAGTCTGGTTCATCCTTGGGAGCAATTTCCAAATGCCTGAAGGTACAACGTTCATCTGTACAAACAACAGTACGCAAGTATAAACACCATGGAACCACGCAGCTATCATACCGCTCAGCAAGGAGCCGCGTTCTGTCTTCTAGAGATGGTGCGAAAAGTGCAAATCAATCCCAGAACAGCAAAGGACCTTGTGAAGATGCTGGAAGAAAAGGGTACAAACGTATCTTTATCCACAGTAAAACGAGTCCTATATCGACATGACCTGAAAGGCAAGGAAGAAGCCACAGCTCCGAAACCGCCATAAAAAAAGCCAGACTACGGTTTGCAACTGCACATGGGGACCAAGATCGTACAAAAATAGAACTGTTTGGCCATAATGATCATCGTTATGTTTGGACGAAAAAGGGGGATGCTTGCAAGCCGAAGAACACCATTCCAACCTTGAAGCATGGGGGTGGCAGTATCATGTTGTGGGGGGTGCTTTGCTGCAGGAGGGACTGGTGCACTTCACAAAAAAGATGGCATCATGATGGAGGGAAATTATGTGGATATTTTGAAGCAACATCTCAAGACATCAGTCAGGAAGTTAAAGCTTGCTCGCGAATGGGTCTTCCAAATGGACAATGACCCAAAGCATACTTCCAAAGTTGTGGCAGAATGGCTTAAGGACAACAAAGTCAAGGTATTGGAGTGGCCATCACAAAGCCCTGACCTAAATCCTATAGAAAATGTGTGGGCAGAACTGAAAAAGCGTGTGCGGGCAAGGAACCCTACAAACCTGACTCAGTTATACACGCTCTGTCAGGAGGAATGGGCCAAAATTCACCCAACTTATTGTGGGAAGCTTGTGGAAGGCTACCTGAAACGTTTGGCCCAAGTTAAACGATTTAAAGGCAATGCTACCAAATACTAATTGAGTGTATGTAAACTTCTGACCCACTGGGAATGTGATGAAAGAAATAAAAGCTGAAATAAATAATTCTCTACTATTATTCTGATATTTCACATTCTTAAAATAATGTTGTGATCCTAACTGACCTTAGACAGGGAATTTTTACTTGGATTAAATGTCAGGAATTGTGAAAAATTGAATTTAAATGTAATTGGCTAAGATGTATATAAACTTCAGACTTCAACTGTATGTAAATAAGATATTTCTGTTTTAAAAGTTTTATACACTTGCAAACATTTCTAAAAGTATGTTTTCACTTTGTCATTATGGGGTATTGTGTAGATTGATGAGGATTGAGGATTTGTACATTTGTTTAAATGTAATCCGTTTTAGAATAAGGCTGTAACATAACAAAATGTGAAAAAAGTCAAGGGGTCTGAATACTTTCCGAATGCACTGTATGTGTACATGTTTTCCAAACCACACTCCAGAATTTACTGTTAGGTGCAACGCGTCATGGCAGCATCCTGGAAAGACACTTGACCAGCTGGTGTGAGGAAGTAGTCCTTGAGGTTGTTGCGCACGTATATAGCAACTCTGGTTTCCCTGTCTGCCGACATGTTTCTTGGGACCAGGAAACTAATGTCCACTTGTACCACCTGTCTCCACTCTTCTGGATGCAGGTCCCCAGTGGGTGTGGAGTGGACAACAAACGTGGGGTTGATGACTCTGTTGTCAGTGTTTGTAGTGGAAATTTAATTATAGATGGCCACACAGGCCTTCATAATAGTCTCAGGTTTCTCTGGGGCAACCTCAAGGGCTTCTCCCAGGATCCTCCATCTTGTAGGAAGGATCCCAAAGCAGAGCTCTGAAATTCTTCTGGCTCTTGAGTGGTGGTAGTTGTAGATCTTCTTGGTGTCGTCAAGACCAGAATAAAATAAGTGTTTCCATTAGTATTGAACATGAAAATGAAGGCTATCAAATGTGTCCTGTAACAACTATGTAGCCTAAGCATTGGACATAGGCCCCATCCTCTTACTGGGATGCCAGATCACTTTTATGTGAAGTATATAACTATAATGTCTATATGGGTATAATTTTCACATCATATGTATCGTCACATGTTTTTAGCGTATCTTACCTGGATATGGTCGCATCAGGTTTACCATCAGATGGAATGCCTCGTCTCCCACAAAGACAGGCTCGGTGTTTGGGCAAGCACTCTGGCCTTGGTAGCGGCAGCTGGCCTGCTATGAATTGGTAGCAGAACTTGCTTCATGAGAAGATTCCTGCATCTCCTTCCTGACTATGTGCCCACGTCAATCATGGTGAAGCCCATTTTCCACGGAGGGATAAGCAACAAAATCCCTCTTCAGGACATGCCAGATAGCTTGGCACAATTTCATGACGATGGCACAAATTGTTGAGATTCCTAGCTTATAACTTTGCTGTGTGCTGCCACTCGCCAAAAACCAAAGGGTCACAGAGAGCCTTCCTGTACCAATTACGGGCAAGCTGTGAGTTCTTTCCTGCGAGATGTGCGGGGCAAGCCGCTGAAGAAAGTATTTAAAATGTCTTTCCTAGTCAATGCTTCGCATAGGTTGGACAAGAGATGAGTATTCCCCCATCGTCCCCTCTGTAGTGTTCAGTGGACGAACTCGCCATTTTCTCTGGGGTGTTTTTCTTCTCCTCCTTAGTAGTAAGAGCAGTTCAAACTCTAGCAATTGCAGTTCATAGACAGACATGTTTGCTTCTGTTTCTGTGGCTAAGAAGTCGCGTCGTAAAAGATAGAACACCAGATTAGCCTAACATGTAGCTTGCTAGCTAGCTAGTATTTGTAAACAGGCATATAGTACCGGATCCGGAAGTTCAAATGTTGTCGCTAGCTAGTCAAAAAGAGTGCCTCGACCCCTATTGCTTGGTAAGCTACTCTAGCTCCCCAAGCCCCCTAGTGGATAAACACTACACAAGGTGGACTTCCTCTCTGGCTGGAACGCAACGAAAAGAGTTGGCTGCTCAAAAAAAATCCACCCACTAACAGGCCTGCGCGTAGATCTACGCACGTAAACCGTGTAGCCACCTTTAGCAGCTCTCAGTCCTATGCTCTGTGACTGTAATGGATGCCTCTCTTCGTCTTAGGCACGGCAGCTCCTTTAGAGGAGGAGTGTAAGAAAGAGACAGCATTTCTGAGTCAGCAGGGCAGTAAGAGCTGAGCTATATTGGGCCAAAGCTATGAAGCTCAAACCTTCAGGGGCTAATTTTGGACACCTCTAGAAACTTAGGAGGTAATGTAAATGTATCTGCTGCAGCTGGTCTCAAATAAATAATAGCGCCTATAACAGCCAACCCATACTGAGCCTAATACCAAACCTGATTTTTTAAACGTTTTTTATTTTAATTACCCTTTATTTAACTAGGCAAGTCAGTTAAGAACAAATTCTTATTTACAATGATGGCCTGGCAAAAGGCCTCCTGCGGGGATGGGGGCTGGGATTTAAAAAAAAAAAAAAATGTTTTAATAAAAATATAGGACAAAACACACATCACGACCAGAGAGACAGCACAACACTACATAAAGAGAGACCTAAGACAACAACATAGCATGGCAGCAACACATGACAACACTGCATGACAGCAACATAACATGACAACAACATGGTAGCAACACAACATGGCAGGAGCACAACATGGTACAAACATTATTGGGCACAGACAACAGCACAAAGGGCAAGAAGGTAGAGACAGCAATACATCACGCAAAGCAGCCACAACTGTCAGTAAGAGATTGAGTGATGATGATTGAGTCTTTGAATGAAGAGATTGAGATAAAACTGTCCAGTTTGAGTGTTTGAGTGTTTGTTGCAGCTCATTCCAGTCGCTAGCTGCAGCGAACTGAAAAGACAAGCGACCCAGGGATGTGTGTGCTTTGGGGACCTTTAACAGAATGTGACTGGCAGAACGGGTGTTGTATGTGGAGGATAAGGGCTGCAGTAGATATCTCAGATAGGGGGGGAGTGAGGCCTATACAGAGGGGTTTACAGAGATGACCAGTTTACAGAAGAGTATAGAGTGCAGTGATGTGTCCTATAAGGAGAATTGGAGGCAAATCTGATGGCTGAATGGTAAAGAACATCTAGCCTCTCGAGAGCACCCTTACCTGTCGATCTATAAATTACATCTCCGTAATCTAGCATGGGTAGGATGGTCATCTGAATCAGGGTTAGTTTGGCAGCTGGGGTGAAAGAAGAGCGATTACGATAGAGGAAACCAAGTCTAGATTTAACTTTAGCCTGCAGCTTTGATATGTGCTGAGAGAAGGACAGTGTACCGTCTAGTCATACTCCCAAGTACTTGTATGAGGTGACTACCTCAAACTCTAAGCCCTAAGAGGTAGTAATCACACCTGTGAGGAGAGGGGCATTCTTCTTACCAAACCACATGCCCTTTTTGTTGGAGGTGTTCAGAACAAGGTTAAGAGTATAGAAAGCGTGTTGGACACTAACATGAGGTGGGATAGTTCAGCTGGTATCTGATACAGACACATGATGGTGAGCAGTCGGAAAGCTCTGTCTCAAACTGTTCTGCTGCAGACTGAAACCGAGCCGCAGTGTCCCCAGGGATTTAAGCTGTCTCAAATGAAATGTAACACTCATTCCTCCGTCCCTCCCCTTCTGGAAACTTTGCAGTGCACACTAGATGAGAGCCCAAATTGGCTGCACACAAACGTCCTGGCAGGGCTACTTTTTTCTCTCAATTCCATGGCTTCCCCTCCATGTATAAAAGCTGAATAAACAGTTACTCTGGATACTCTCTTGACTGATGCCATTTTTCATGAGGGTTTAAACTGTGTTGAACCAGAGTGATTAATCGATGTGGCTAAACTCTACTCTCTATTACTCTGAGAGCTTGGCTGTCCATTCTTCCGGTGTACTGTTCACCCAGCAGCTCTGGTTGCAGAGACTGACCCAGAGACTGGGCTGGTTGAGGGAGTGGGATCCTGGGATAGCAAGCTTCAAGTGTTTTACGCCCTTTCCCAGTTTCTTTAATGTGACTCGTGATATGAATGTTCCTCTCAGCATCCTCAGGAGATAATGACAATAATTATATGCTGTTATCTCTAACAGTGTGGCCTCAGGGCAGGGATCACTCAGACCACACCACCACCAATGGATGTCTATTGATTCTCACGTCTATGCATTCAGACAGTTGTTTCATTACTTTTCCCATCTGCTCTACCTGATGGGGAAGTCTAAATGTGACGGGAAAACAGTCACAGCATCTGAACAAACACAGACAGGGTCACAGCCATGCTTTGGTATGAGCAGCAGACAGTTACTATAGAGCTGTGGGTTCCTGCATAATTCCTTACTGTAGGGAGACTGCTGGGTCAGGTTGTAGTATGAACACTCTGTCAGCCTTTCACCAGTCACTCAAAACCACACTGGAATGTATCATTGCCATTGATTCCCACGCAAGCTCCAAATTACTGTTTTACTTTAACTTTAAAAGTAATTTTGGTGTTAGGAGTTCATTCACAAAATCTAGTTTAAAACCCCTACTGGTGAATTTAATTTTAGAAATGTTATTTAATAATGAAAAAGGACATTTCAAATTTTGGGGAGATGATGCACACAGTAATACAAACTGGCCCAGATTTTAATTTGAGAGCTGATCAGATGGGCTATGCCAATCTATGTACAGTATGTACTGGTCATACTGCTCAATGTGACAATAGATTGCCATTATTCCAGGTTAACTATGCAATAATACATTTGTATCATATATGTATGTAATTGTGACAAAGTACAGCATAAAATACTGTCAGAAAAGTGGTTCAGTAAGTATTCCATAACAAACCCTTATTCCTATTCTAAGATTCGCTTCCCCTTAACGTTGCTTTTTCATCTGTCTCTCTCTGTTCCAGTAGTTATTACACAAGGAGGAGAGTATTGGAGAAGAACAGTGGCTCATTTGTAAGTGCATACCGAAGGGTTTTATAGCTCTGTGGAATGGAACAAAAATATCAAGTAGGACTTAGACCTCACAAAAAGGCTCTCCAACCGAGCCCTCCACTTCACACACAGAGGCTACAGCACAAGAGACTCCATATATGGACACGTATGGAAGTGTCTCTGTGTGTGTAGACACGGAAGGTTCTAACCTTGTGACATTAGGGGCTAAATAATTTAGGCAACAAGATGCTAGGCTACAAACTAAGAAATACTAAACTTGGAGTGTGAAGATATTTGTAAGGGGGTCAACCACTCAGAACGGGAAATTGTCAACACAAGACCACTCAAAGAACAGTGGGTTTTCAGTTCAACTACTTGTAAAGATCTCCCCCATATCAGTAGCTTTCAACATCCTCTGATCCACGGAGGGAGAATTCCTGACCAGGACACGGCCCTGATGATGCTGGTAAGGAATCTCTTATCTGAAACTTGGAGAAATTCAAGCTGCCAGTAAACAGTCATTTACTTTCTCCTCCCCCTTGTTGGCTTCCACATTGGTATGTGCAAACAAGCACAGTCAAAGTGCAAAATACAATGACCCCCAAGTTCACTTTTTCCCCCTAATTTGAACGGGTCTACATGAATATCTGCCATAAGCAAGCCCAAGTTAGTGTTTTAAAATGTATTAATAGGGCTGATATTGATATTAAAAACTTTTAGGCTTGTAGAACTTCTATTTTGTATTTGGGTTAAATTGTGGTATTAGCTCCCCCTATGACTTAGAAATGAATCATGGTGCCAACCCCTCATTTATTTCCCCTTCTTCATGACAGAGCTGCATCAGATATGCCTGACATTCTTCCTTGTGTGTCTTCCCAGATATGGAGGGGGAACACAAACAAACGTTTTGGGAGGAGTCCTGGCTAGCCCACAAATATTCCATCATTATGGCTACCACCCGCAGTGGTCTTTTTGGAGCAGAAAAAAGGACATTCTTCACATCGGTTTCTTTACCTCAAGTTCATGTTTTCTTTACATATACTCCCAGTTAGCACATTTCGTTCCTTGGAAGCTGTGGGAATGTACGTTTTTGGTTTACCACTGACCCTGGGAACAAAGCCATAAGTTTCCTGACCGGTAAAACTGAATGTTCTGAGAACGGAAGTGAACATTTCACCTGTTATGGAAACATACATTTGTAGGTTGCAGGGAGGTTCTGAGAATGTTTTGCTATGGTTCCCTGAAAGTTTCATTAACGTTCTCAGAACACTGCTAGTTTAAGTTAACTGTTTTGAACTCCAAACACAGATAGCACACATGGAAATTAATTTGCTTAAGCATTAATCACACAAGCACATACATTTTTTTATTGTCACACCCTGGCCTTAGTTATCTTTGCTTTCATTATTATTTTAGTTGGGTCAGGGTGTGACATGGGGATGTATGTGTTTTGGTTTGTCTAGGGGTTTGTATGTTTAATGGGGCAATGTCTTGTCTAGGTGTTTGTATGTCTATGGCTGCCTAGATTGGTTCTCAATTAGAGACAGCTGTGGTTTATTGTCTCTGATTGAGAGCCATATTTAAGGCAGTCATAGGCATTTTGATTTTGTGGGTAATTGTCTATGTTCTATGTTGCATGTGTGCACTTAGTTCTGTTTAGCTTCACGATCGTTTGTTTTGTTCATTTTGTAAGTGTTGGTTTTTCCCTTCATTAAAGAAGATGTATTTTTCACGCGCTGTGCCTTGGTCCTCTCTTTCTCAAGAAGACGATCGTGACAGAATTACCCACCAATCTAGGACCAAGCGGCGTGTCAAGCGGCAACAGGACCCACCTACACAGGATTCATGGACATGGGAGGAGATACTGGATGGAAAGGGACCTTGGGCACAACCGGGAGAATATGGCCTCCCTCGTGAAGAGCTGGAGGCAGCTAAAGCCGAGAGGAGGCGATATGAGGAGGCAGCACGGAAGCAAGGCTGGAAGCCCGTGAGTACAACCCAAAAATTTCTTGGGGGTAGCTTAAAGGGAGAGTGGCGAAGTCAGGTAGGAGACCTGCACCTACTCCCTGTACTTACCGTGGAGAGCGAGAGTACGGGCAGACACCATGTTACGCAGTAGAGCGCATGGTGTCTCCTGTACCGTGCATTCCCGGTGCGGTACATTCCAGCTCCACATATCAGCCGGGCTAGATTGAGCGTTGAGCCGGATGTCATGAAGCCAGCCCAACGCATCTGGTCACCAGTGAGTCTCCTCGGGCCGGCTTACATGGCACCAGCCTTACGCATGGTGTCCCCGGTTCGCCTACATAGCCCGGTGCGGGTTATTCCACCTCCCCGCACTGGTCGGGCGAGGGGGAGCATACAACCAGGTAAGATTGGGCAGGCTCAGTGCTCAAGGGAGCCAGTATGCCTGCACGGTCCGGTATTTCCGGCGCCACCTCCCCGCCCCAACCCAGTACCACCAGTGCCTACACCACGCACCAGGCTTCCTGTGCGTCTTCAGAGCCCTGTGCCTCCTCCACGCACTAGCTCTATGGTGCGTGTCTCCAGCCCCTCACCACCAGTGCCTACACCACGCACCACGCCTCCTGTGCGTATCCAGAGTCCTGTGCGTCCTGTTGCTGCTCCCCGCACTAGCCCTGAGATGCGTGTCCCCAGCCCGGTACCACCAGTTCCGGCACCACGCACTAGGCCTAATGTGCATCCCCAGGGTCCAGCATGCCCATTTCCTTCTCCCCTCACTAGCCTGAAGGTGCGTGTCTTTAGCCCGGTACCTCCAGTTCAGGCACCACGCACCAGGCCTACAGTGCGTCTCAGCCGGCCAGAGTCTGCCGTCTGCCCAACGGCGCCTGAACTGCCCGTCTGCCCAACGGCGCCTGAACTGCCCGTCTGCCGAACGGCGCCTGAACTGCCCGTCTGCCCAACGGCGCCTGAACTGCCCGTCTGCCCAACGGCGCCTGAACTGTCCGTCTGCCCAACGCCGTCTGAACTGTCCGTCTGCCAAGCGCCGCATGAACTGCCCGTCTGTACTGAGTCTTCAAAGCCGCCCGTCTGCCATGAGCCTGCAAAGCCGCCCGTCTGCCATGAGCCTTCAGAGCCGTCCGCCAGACAGGATCAGCCAGAGCCCTCCGCCAGACAGGATCAGCCAGAGCCCTCCGCCAGACAGGATCAGCCAGAGCCTTCCGCCAGACAGGATCAGCCAGAGCCTTCCGCCAGACAGGATCAGCCAGAGCCTTCCGCCAGACAGGATCAGCCAGAGCCTTCCGCCAGACAGGATTAGCCAGAGCCGTCCGCCAGACAGGATCAGCCAGATCCGTCAGCCAGCCATGAGCAGCCAGATCCGTCAGCCAGCCATGAGCAGCCAGATCCGTCAGCCAGCCATGAGCAGCCAGATCCGTCAGCCAGCCATGAGCAGCCAGATCCGTCAGCCAGTCCAGAGCTGCCGTCCCTCAGTCCGGAGCTGCCGTCCCTCAATCCAGAGCTGCCGTCCCTCAGTCCGGAGCTGCCGTCCCTCAGTCCGGAGCTGCCGTCCCTCAGTCCGGAGCTGCCGTCCCTCAGTCCGGAGCTGCCATCCCTCAGTCCGGAGCTACCCCTCAGTCCGGAGCTACCCATCCGTCCGGTGGCGCCCTCTGGGATGGTCTTCAGTCCGGAACTTTCTACAAGGGTCGCTGCTCCAGAGGCGCCACCAAAGCGGGTATTGACAATGGTGGAGTGGGGGCCACGTCCCACACCCGAGCCGCCGCCATATTAAGGCCCACCCCGGACCCTCCCCTTCAATGTCAGGTTGTGCGGTCGGAGTCCGCACCTTTGGGGGGGGGGGGGGGTACTGTCACCCCCTGGCCTTAGTTATCTTTGTTTTCATTATTATTTTAGTTAGGTCAGGGTGTGACATGGGGATGTATGTGTTTTGGTTTGTCTAGGGGTTTGTATGTTTAATGGGGCAATGTCTTGTCTAGGTGTTTGTATGTCTATGGCTGCCTAGATTGGTTCTCAATTAGAGACAGCTGTGGTTTATTGTCTCTGATTGAGAGCCATATTTAAGGCAGTCATAGGCATTTGGGTTTTGTGGGTAATTGTCTATGTTCTATGTTGCATGTGTGCACTTAGTTCTGTTTAGCTTCACGATCGTTTGTTTTGTTCATTTTGTAAGTGTTTGTTTTTCCCTTCATTAAAGAAGATGTATTTTTCACGCGCTGCGCCTTGGTTCTCTCTTTCTCAAGAAGACGATCGTGACATTTGTGACACGGTGTCAGTGAGATTCAAACCTAAACTCAGCAAAAAAATAAACGTCCTCTCACTGTCAACTGCGTTTCTTTTCAGCAAACGTAACATGTGTAAGTATTTGTATGAACATAACAAGATTCAACAACTGAGACATAAACTGAACAAGTTCCACAGACATGTGACTAACAGAAATGGAATAATGTGTTCCTGAACAAAGGGGGGTGTTGAGAAAAGTGGGGGTGCACAGTGTTGAGATTGCCTGCAATGACCACAAGCTCAGTCCGATGATGCTGTGACACACCGTCCCAGACCATGATGGACCCTCCACCTCCAAATCGATACCGCTCCAGAGTACAGGCCTCCTGTGTAACGCTCATTTCTTCGATAAACGCGAATCCGACCATCACCTCTGGTGAGACAAAACCGCAACTCTTCAGTGAAGAGCACTTTGTGCCAGTCCTGTCTGGTCCAGCGACAGTGGGTTTGTGCACGTAGGCGATGTTGTTGCCGGTGATGTCTGGTGAGGACCTGCCTTACAACAGGCCTACAAGTCCTCAGTCCAGCCTCTCTCACCCTATTGCGGACAGTCTGAGCACTGATGGAGGGATTGTGCGTTCATTGTGTAACTTGGGCAGTTGTTGTTGCCATCCTGTACCTGCCCCGCAGGTGTGATTTTTGGATGTACCGATCCTGTGCAGGTGTTGTTACATGAGGTCTGCCACTTTGAGGACAATCAGCTGTCCGTCCTGTCACCGTGTAGTGCAATCTTAGGTGTCTCACAGTACGGACATTGCAATTTATTGCCCTGGCCACATCTGCAGTCCTCATGCCTCCTTACAGCATGCCTAAGACACGTTCACGCAGATGAGCAGGGACCCTGGGCATCTTTCTTTTGGTGTTCTATAGAGTCAGTAGAAAGGTCTCTTTAGTGTCCTAGGTTTTCATAACTGTGACCTTAATTGCCTACCGTTCCACAGGTGCATGTGTAACGGATGTGAAATGGCTAGCTAGTTAGCGGGTACGCGCTAATAGCGTTTCAATCAGTTACGTCACTTGCTCTGAAACCTAGAAGTAGTGTTGCCCCTTGCTCTGCAAGGGCCGCGGCTTTTGTGGAGCGATGGGTAACGACGCTTCGTGGGTGTCAGTTGTTGATGTGTGCAGAGGCTCCCTGGTTCGCGCCCGTGTCGGGGCGAGGGGACGACGTAAAGTTATACTGTTACGTTGATGCTGTTGACCCGGATCACTGGTTGCTGCGGAAAAGGAGGAGGTTGAAAGGGGGGTGAGTGTAACGGATGTGAAATGGCTAGCTAGTTAGCGGGTACGCGCTAATAGCGTTTCAATCAGTTACGTCACTTGCTCTGAAACCTAGAAGTAGTGTTGCCCCTTGCTCTGCAAGGGCCGCGGCTTTTGTGGAGCGATGGGTAACGACGCTTCGTGGGTGACTGTTGTTGATGTGTGCAGAGGGTCCCTGGTTCGCGCCCGAGGTCGGGGCGAGGGGACGTACTAAAGTTATACTGTTACACATGTTCATTAATTGTTTATGGTTCATTGAACAAGCATGGGAAACAGTGTTTAAACCCTTTACAATGAAGATCTGTGAAGTTATTTGGATTTTTACGAATTATCTTTGAAAGACAGGGTCCTGAAAAAGGCTTTGTGATGTTCTGTTCTCCATCCATGGAATTAGTCCACTGTGCCACCTGGATGGAACTAGCATGCAATGTTTTTTTACTCATACAAAGCTGTTCAGTTTAGCCTATTCAACAAAACCCCTTTTCAAAGGAAACAAGCAATCATTAAGATCAGGTGTGGCAAATTAGTGGGCTCGGCCAACACACCTGAACAAACTTAACAAGATAGAGCAGAGGCAGGCAACCCTGTTCCTGGAGTGCCGAAGGGCACCACACTTGACCAACAGCTAATTTGTCAGTTCAGTGATTGCCTAAATTCAAAACACCTGGTCTTCCAGGTTGGGCAAATCAAAAACAGGGTTACCTACTCCTGAGGTAAAGGAGAGAGTTTTTTTTAAATGATGCTGAGAACCTATTGTATATTTTATTTTAAATAACATTCTTAGAACGTTCTCTGAACGTTACTAAAGTTTTCTTGTGGTTTTTATGAAAGGTTTTCTTAATATTCTCAAAACAATTTGAGAACATGACTTTAAATAGAACCATGAGGAAATCTGTAGGAAATGTTATGCTGAAGTACTGAAATTCCCACAGAAGAATGATATTTCTTTACGTTCTCTGAACTATTCCAGAACATTCCCAATGTCAAACCAGTTGAAGAACATTCCTAGAACATTACTGATATTGAAATTAAATGTAACCATGTTTGAACTTTAAGAAAATTCTGTTAAAGTAATGAAATACCAAAAAATGTTGTCTAGTACCTTAAGCGCTAGCTGGGCTTGTCTGTTTGAAATGTATTGGAGGTTAGTTGTAGGCTCATTACTTACTCTAGACAACATATGAGTTTGAATTAAAAGAGAAAATAAAAATACATGTTTCTTTATTTCAACTGTGACGGATTGATGTGTACCTCAGCACAGAGTCAGCCCTAAAACAGGACATGAACTTCAACCTTACAAGCTGAAATATGTCAACTGAGTTTTGTACACAGATCAACCTAAGACAAAAAATAATGTTGTTGACTTTGACGTTAGCCTTGATGGTTTGTGCTACTTGGAAATGTTCTTCAGTGGCAGACAGGAACTCCAGTGAGGACAAAGAGGGTGCCCCATTCCTGGCCCATACAAGACTCACCCAGGCAAGACACATAGTTTGAGCAGTGAAAGTCCCTCTCTATCAAAATAAACCTCATATAGCAAAAGGTAGAATTCTGTGCAGCTTTATTGGGGCACCTCTAGCTGAAAGGTGACCTCCCCCACCCCTGAATTTCTTAGTTATGAAAGTGAAAATGTACTGTACCTGGTTGTGAAGGCATTGGCTGTGGCTACATGTCGGTCTATGCTAATTTAGTGTGTGATATCTGTAACTCAGTGGAACATAACGTGCAGAGAGACCCGGTACCCTGTGACACCAGGGCATTAATAGACCATGGCACTTAGGTTACAGGAGGGTAGGTTTACGCCCCGCCCTGCCCCTCCCTCCCCTCCCCAACATACTCTCTCCATATTTGCTGTGCTAAATGTGTGCCCATGCATGGCACTGTGATCCTTAGGGAGCGGCCACAGGGATCCTAGGGGCTCTATATATATCTGGACCATGTCTGTAGAATCCTCAAATAGTATTTTACAAGGAACCTTCTAACACTGCACTCCTCAGAGACACAGACTGACTGGGTGTATAGTGGGTTCTAAACCAAATGTAGAGTACCATCCAGAATAGGCCTTTGCTCTCAGTAACATTCTTGTCTGTTTGACTGACTGACTGACTGGCTTGGGTTCACACGAGGGACCACTTTTTTGTGTGTCAAATGGTAGATGTGATTTTGTCCAGACAGGAGACAGCACAGTTGTACAAAGGGTGACTTACAAAAAAAGCAAGCCCAAACAACAAGCCCCTTACCACTGGTGAAATAATTATGTAATATTTATAGGTAACACTGTACTCATGAAGTCCTTGCCTAGCCTTTTCAGCTACTGGCTCTGGCTGGTACAGTATCTTTAACCTCTGGCCCGGAGGACTGCTTCCCAGATGTAAACCAATGCAAGCACGACAAGAGTAAACTTAATTGTTTGTAGGCTTGACAGGCACGTAACGATTTCATTCAATTTTCTTCCTATGCATATATAAAGTTGTGTGGGATATGCTACTTAATGTATCTACAGTATATTTACTTTCCCAAGAGAGGTGTCAATCCGACACACTGTGAAGTTTGGAGTCCACTTCCTGTGAGGCTATGAGGCCGAGTGATTTTATTTTATTATTTTTAAATGTAATCTTTATTTAACTAAGCAAGTCAGTTAAGAACAAATTCTTATTTAAAATACGGCCTAGGAACAGTGAGTTATCTGCCATGTTCAGGGGCAGAATGACAGTTTATTTACCTTGTCAGCTAGGGGATTCAATCTAGCAACCTTTTGGTTACTGGCCCAACACTCTAACAACTAGGCTACCTGCCACACGTGTGACGCAAGAGTATTTTCAGCCATGACAAAGTCCCATAGCTTCTCTCCCATGGGCTCTCACGTTTAGCTAACACGCTCTTGTACAACAGTCCAGTGCAGCTCAGCTCAGCCCCTCCCTATGCAGCCAAGGAGAGTAACTGGACATTTCATTCACACAGGGGACCCTTACTGTAAGAGATCAGCAGACCTGATAGACCCTAACTACCATCTTCATTATTAACGCTGAAACAGACCTGGATGTGGTACCAGCCAAACAGACATTATTCTCATGATTCAACCTGTCTGTAATACTCTTCCTATGTCATTTCGGATTTGTGTCTCATTGACTGGTCTGGATCTGATCATGTCCATAATCACAACCTAACAGAGTAGTATAAACTCATCTCTGGAGCAACTGTCATTGTGAATTATCTTACATGCTGCATGACACAATATAAGGCAAGCCAAAGGAATGAGTTCTTCATCAGGTATCACTTGGTTGGAGTAGTACAGCCGTAGTACAGACTCCCTAAAGCACTGGTAAAGTGTGAGGATCCCCAGCTGATCCACTGTGATCTCCATGCATGCCAGGCATGCTGCTATGTTGTACTGGGCTCAGACAAAGCCAAGTGTCAACTCTCTCACATAATAGAAATAACACAACCTTAGTTTGACAGAGGGTGACATGATGGGAGCCAGGGGAGAGAGTGGTGGTAAATGACCATGAAAGTTAACTCAATGCACTCTGTCTGAAACTATTTATAGTGCATTTATGATTTAGAAATAACATTTTATGATTTCTTTGATTTCAAAATCATTTTTTTGAAAACACTTTATTATTTCAAATGTTACATGAGGTTGATTATGTTTCTCAATAAAATTGTAGGTTTTGCCTACACAAACATATTAATTTTCAAACGATGCTCTGATCCCTCACAAAAGCATTGAATTACACAGTAGTTATCAAGAGGTATTTTAATTATTGGATTCCAAGTAAACGCATAATTACACCACTTCAAGATTTTTTTTTAGTGTCAGGGAAATGTTGGGTTCTGTAGCTGTAAAGAGCTATCAGGACTGAAACATGGTTGACACACTAAGCCAAACAAAACTCGGACTACTCTCTACATTCTGAAACTTGCAAAATCATATTCAAATTCATGTGTCGATTTGATAAGGGAAACCTTTGTTTTCCAAAACTACAATAAGACCTTTCCTACTCTGACCATTCTAAGAATTACATCTTTCAAATCTATTGTTTTAAGCACCTATAATATCCATATGGAAATATGATTTGGAGGTATATTGTCTAAACTCGAAAGGAAAACTTCATAATAGAGCTTATTTTCATAACCAGAATATTGTTGCAAATTCAGCATGCCACCACAAACTTATTTTTGCTTCTCCACACAGAAAATATTATAGGGACAACTGAAGAACAAGCTCATGCAATATTAAAATTAATCTATACAGTACAATTCAACAAAACGTTGCTATGACAGCCTTGCACTGTCTGGTAAGAATTGGGGTATGTGTTGTATATGTTGCAGCTGTAGTGTACAGTATATCTATGAGCACGAGTTATTTTAATGAATACAAACGATTGTGGCATATTCCCAGCATGGTGAAAAGTTGAAAGGATGAAAGTTGAACTGAACCCTGACCTCTAAACCATATTTGTCTTCCAAGATCGCTATTCTGAGTCAGAGTGAAAAAAAGGAAGTCGTAGACAAATCTGCAGTTAATATTTCCTCTGCCAGTTATTATTATGCAAAAAAAATTCTGCTACAGCATGGGCTGGCTTGGCCCTGCAGGAACATCATAACATCTTAATACTACCTGTCACTCAAAGGCAGCCCATGACACTTTGACCTCCACAATGACTAACTACAGTCGAAGTCGGAAGTTTACATACACCTTAGCCAAATACATTTAAATTCAGTTTTTCACAATTCCTGGCATTTAATCCTAGTGAAAATTCCCTGTCTTAGGTCAGTTAGGATCACCACTTTATTTTAAGAATGTGAAATGTCAGAATAATAGTAGAGAATGATTTATTTCAGCTTTTATTTCTTTCATCACATTCCCAGTGGGTCAGAAGATTACATACACTCAATTAGTATTTGGTAGCATTGCCTTTAAATTGTTTAACCTGGGTCAAACGGTTTGGGTAGCCTTCCACAAGCTTCCCACAATAAGTTGGGTGAATTTTGTCCCATTCCTCCTGACAGAGCTTGTATAACTGAGTCAGGTGTGTAGGCATCCTTGCTCGCACATGCTTTTTCAGTTCTGCCCAAAAATGTTCTATAGGATTGAGGTCAGGGCTTTGTGATGGCCACTCCAATACCTTGACTTTGTTGCCATAACTTTGGAAGTATGCTTGGGGTGATTGTCCATTTGGAAGACCCATTTGCAAACAAGCTTTAACTTCCTGACTGATGTCTTGAGATGTTGCTTCAATATATCCACATAATTTTCCTCCCTCATGATGCCATCTATTTTGTGAAGTGCACCAGTCCCTCCTGCAGCAAAGCACCCCCACAACATGATGCTGCCACCCCCTGTGCTTCACGGTTGGGATGGTATTCTTCGGCTTGCAAGCATCCCCCTTTTTCCTCCAAAATATAATGATGGTCATTATGGCCAAACAGTTCTATTTTTGTTTCATCAGACCAGAGGACATTTCTCCAAAAAGTACGATATTTGTCCCCATGTGCAGTTGCAAACTGTAGTCTGGCGGTTTTATGGCGGTTTTGGAGCAGTCGCTTCTTCCTTGCTGAGTGGCCTTTCAGGTTATGTCGATATAGGACTTGTTTTACTGTGGATATAGATACTTTTGTACCTGTTTCCTCCAGCATCTTCACAAGGTCCTTTGCTGTTGTTCTGGGATTGATTTGCACTTTTCTCACCAAAGTACGTTCATCTCTAGGAGACAGAATGCGTCTCCTTCCTGAGAGGTATGATGGCTGCGTGGTCCCATGGTGTTTATACTTGCATACTATTGTTTGTACAGATGAACGTGGTACCTTCAGGCATTTGGAAATTGCTCCCAAGGATGAACCAGACTTGTGGAGGTCTACAATTTATTTTCTGAGGTCTTGGCTGATTTCTTTTGATTTTCCCATGATGTCAAACAAGAGGTACTGAGTTTGAAGGTAGTCCTTGAAATACATCCACAGGTACACCTCCAATTGACTCAAATGATGTCAATTAGCCTATCAGAAGCTTCTAAAGCCATGACAACATTTTCTGGAATTTTCCAAGCTGTTTAAAGGCACAGTCAACTTAGTGTATGTAAACTTCTGACCCACTGGAATTGTGATACAGTGAATTGTAAGTGAAAATAATCTGTCTGTAAACAATTGTTGGAAAAATTACTTGTGTCATGCATCAAGTAGATGTCCTAACCGACTTGCCAAAACTATAGTTTGTTAACAAGAAATTTGTGGAGTGGTTGAAAAAGGAGTTTTAATGACTCCTACCCAAGTGTATGTAAACTTCCGACTTCAACTGTACACTGTCTGTCTGGAGACTGTGCTTTCTCATTAATTACTCTTACAACAATGGGGCTGAGAGTATTGTGTCACATGGGTTTCATAACCACGTCTTTATAACAATTCAGTAATGATGAGATGGGAGGCAGGAATCAGTTCAACTATTTATATGATCTCCACATAACTCCCATGATGCTCTGCAGCACAACGAGATGGAATAATTACATTTTTTGGCTTCTGATGTGTTTTGATTGGTCTGAAGCCAAATCCAAACTGGCTTCCCTTCACACTTTTTTTTGTCCTCCAGGATCATTCACAGCTGAACTCATTCAGTTGAGCTTAACGCCAATTGGCTATTATTTAATAATATTTTTATCAAGCGCATCCTGTTTCCATTGACCATCCTTGAGATGTTTCTACAACTGTTTCTACAACTGTACACGTCAATACACGTCTCCTCCCCACTTTCTTAAATTGTCCCAATTATGAATAACCTTACAAGTCCCTAGCATCTTGGTGTCCGCCTATCTCTCGTAGGGTAACGGCGGTCAACCTGACTCTCAACAACATCTTGAGACTGTGGCACTGACACAGGTGTAGACGTGTGTAGCCTACTGTATGTCACAGTCTCGTCATACACGTGTGGGTGCGGCTGAGTCAGTGTCCTGACAACGTGACTGTGAGCCCCTAGGTGACGACTGCTTGGTCAGGGTGTCTGTCACCCAGTAACAGTTCTGGACCACTCGTGACTGGTGGTTCTGTCAGTGTGGCTTTACTCAACAGTAACTGATCTGTGTGACTTTTCTAGATGACGTCCTCTGCACTCTGGACAGTGATGGACACAACAGGCAACATGCAAAATGCATCATACCGGCTGTATTTCTGTATTTTGAAAGTTATACATCTTGAAAACTTGATTGCTGACATGGACTAATGAAACAACTGCCAAAAGATCGTTTTGGGGTGGAATTTTCCTTTTGATGCTTTTTCTCAGATATCTGCAATACAGGTATGATTGAAAAATGAAGCAGGTTTTAAACATGGTCTTTGTTACACAGAAAGCATTGTCAACACTTTAATTAAATCAGTAAGCCTAGTATATCAATATCTTTGAAAATACCTTTTACAGTGCATTCAGAAGGAATTCAGACCACTTGATTTTTTCCACATTTTGTTACGTTACAACCTTATTCTAAAATTGACTAAATCGTTTTTACTCATCAATCTACAAACAATAACTCATAATGACAAAACAAACACAGGTTTTTAGAAATATTTTGCACAGCTATTTTCAGGTCTCTCCAGAGATGTTTGATCGGGTTCAAGTCTGGGCTCTGGCTGGGCCACTCAAGAACATTCATAGACTTGTCCCGAAGCCACTCCTGCATTGTCTTGGCTGTGTGCTTAGTGGTCATTGTCCTGTTGGAAGGTCTGCAGCAGGTTTTCATCAAGGATCTCTCTGTACTCTGTTTCCGCTAATCTTTCCCTCGATCCTGACTGGTCTCCCAGTCCCTGCTGCTGAAAAACATCCCCACAGCATGGTGTTGTCACCACCATACTTCAACGACAGGTCAAGGGCAGGCAGAGGTCAGTAATCCAGATAGGGTGCAAAAGGTCCAGAACGGCAGGCAGTCTCAGGGTCAGAGCAGGCAGGGGTCAATAATCCAGTGTGGTGTGGCAAGGTACAGAATGGCATGCAGGCTCAGATTCAGGACAGGCAGAAAGGTCAAAACCAGGAAAAAATAGAAAACAGGAACTAGAACAGCCATGAACAAGGGGAAAAACCACTGGTTGGTTTCACAAAACAAAACGAAGTTGCAACAGACAAACAGAGAACACAGGTATAAATACACTGGGGATGGTGGGGAAGATTGGCAACACCTGGAGGGGGGTGGACACAAACACAAAGACAGGTGAAACAGATCAGGATGTGACAGAAACCACATTTTTTTAAGCAAGTCAGCCATATCAGCTAGTTTTTTTTAGAAGGCAGTAAATGAGGCTGAATTAACTGTTTTGCTGCCAGACAAGGCTCTGCTGATAGCCAGGTGTAGCAGTGGTAAGGATTCACTCCATGGTGCTTTTTGGGACAGCTTTATGTAGGGCCTAACAGTTTGAGGGCACCGTTTGTCATTGTTATAGTGCAATTAATGTATTGGTCAGTGTTGTGTTGTGGCTTTGCTGGCATGTATTTAAAACAATGTTGGGGGGTTTGCCCCACCAAAATGTACATACTCAAATCTCCACTGTTTCCATCTATAGGTGATTGTACTGGCCTGTGTGGTACAGTCTTTCATATGTGTTGTAGTTTGTGGAATCGTATTGCTTAGTTATCATTTGTGTCAACTTTAAATGAAGTCTAAGCCACAGATTGTTAACTCCCTCCATTTTGTACTTAAACTTTATAGTCTCTGTTGGTCCCAGTACTGGTTGATGTGCTGGTCTAAGTGACCGCACACACTCAAATGGACCTACAGCTGGGGAAAGATTCTTTCATCATTCACACATAGTAGACATAATGTAAACCACCATGTTGTTAACAAAATGCTGTCCTCTATGCTTAAGTTGTATTGTGTATGACTCCATTTTTGGAAATGCTGTGATCACTCATTGTCTTTGAAACTCCATCTTATCGCTATAAACCCACCTTACCGTCAGTAATTTTCCCTATTCACTTATTCTTCTCCTATTTGATAACATCTAGACTCAGTAACACATTTAAAAGTGTTGTGGTGTAATGTTTTTGCTACCTTTTTTCACCTGTGTAATGCTGTCCTTCTGCTTATTCTGGGTTTCAGACTGAATGCAGTGGTAAATGTGCTGCTCACAATTGACAGCAGCAACATGGACAAGAAGGGTGTTGATATAGCTGCGTTTAGGCATGGATTCCTAATTTTGAGTCTGTTAAGTGTGTTTCTCATCCTGCTGGAGCTAGTATTTTATATTAAACCTACCTCACGCATCCGGTTGTTTCTCCATTTGTAACACATCCATCAAAAATCACAAAATGCTGTTTTACATTTTATTTGTGTTGGTCTAATTCCTATAATGAAAGATATGGTGCTCTTCGATGTCCCAGGTTTGTGGCATTGATTAATCAATAATTGTATCTTTACTTTCAAGTCAGATGTTTGTTATTTTATGTTTGAAAGGCATATGTATGCATTGTCTACTATATTTGTCTACTATTTTAGATGTATTTAAAACAATTAAATTGTTGGAGTTCAGGTGTTTGTGATTGATGGGTGACTAGGTGCATTCTTTTCAAATAAATATGCTTATTCATTCATGATTATGGATACATTCTGCAACAGTTAATCTGGCTTTGAATCTGCAACAGAACATGTCAGCAAGTTAGTTGATGCCCTGAATTCTGTCACCATGAATTTAAATAGATTTCACCTCTTTCATATAGTTGGCAGGAATTATAGGGATTAAATATAGACCTCAACTGGCTGAAGGGGAAGAGGATCTGCTAAAATAAATAAATAAATAAATGCTAATATCATGTAGGCAAAGAACTAGCCTAGTATTCATGGCACATTGTAAATATCTGACTGCTACTAGGGTAGTATTCTGTACAAGACACAAGACCAGATGCATAAATAAACCAAAACATTTTTGTTAGATAAAATATAGAACAGTCAATTGAAATGTTCAATATATCTTTAGTTTTGGATCAGGGTAGCTATCTGCTAGCTAGCTGACAGAAAAGATGGCGTGCTGGAACTTGTAGTCTTTGTAGTCTTGCATGATGTCTTGTAGTCTTGTAGTCTTTGTAGTCTTGCATGATGTCTACTTAGATGCTAGTTACCTTTTTTTAATCTGAGATTAAATAAAGCCAAATATATTGCTAAAATTCACCTTGTCTGAGAGATATTTACATGGTTATCAAAACATCACACCAAGGAAAGCCTACATGAAACACAGACCTTGTTTGAAGTGGTTCTAAATTCCCCCATGTGAAAAATGAACTGTGAAAAAAACACAATTTCTGTGTTTGACCGCTAGGTTTTGAGTATTATGATGCGTTCACTGTGGAGCTCTATGTTAAACTGTGACAGAGCAGGCAAAAGTTGAACTGGAATGCAAAAATGCGTTGAAAAGTTGCTTACTGGCCCTTAGGGCCAGTGAGTGACGAGATCCACTGGCCCGACACATGTTTTTACTCGCCCCGGTGTACCATCTTTAATGTCGGACCCTGCACGCGAAAGAAAATAAATTAATGTGCCAGAAAACAATAGGCTAAGTGGATTTTGACTCATTACCACATTATATGGGATGTGCAAATTCATGCTCTCTCCCATCATGTAAATATCTGACTGCAACCACAGCGCACACAACACACCCATGAATGGCAATCAACCTACGTATGTCAGTTGCTGTGATAATAAAAACAGCCCAAACTCAAAGTGAACAGCATACGAAAGACTTGGATTATTTTAGAGGCTTATCTCATAGGGTTTGGCCCGAACACTTGGCATAGTGACTTAGTTGAACTTTACAGACCAAGGCAGGTGCTTGAAGAAGGCAATCCTAAAAATACCCTCATAAGAAGGAGAGACTCAAGAAGGCCTCAGTCTAAGCCTATGTTTCTTTCAGCTTCCTGTCTACATTACAAGAAGTTATATATTTACACACTAATAACAATTAGGGATTACTCAATTGAATTACATTTAATTTTACCAATGTCAACTTTAGCTGTTTGGGTGCTTCACGAATGGCTTGCCTCTACTTTTTGTCAATTGTGGCAAATTATTATCTGTTCAATTGATATGGTTAACCTTCAATGCGATGGATGATATGAGAGATAGTCAAACTGATCAATCCATTGATTTATCAATATTTCTTTAGGTTAATTTCCAAACTTAAACAATTGCTAAAAACCTGTCATGTACTATATGGCCATGCAGGTCCAGTTTATGTAACTCGTTCCCTGTAGATTGTGTTTTACGATTGCTCTTCTTATATCCATCTTGAACAGTCTGAACAGCAGTGACAGTTCTCTAACATTAGAACCAGCAGCGCAACTTTCACTATGGATCGGGGACATGCCCCCCCCCCCCCCACCCCCCACCCCCCGACACACACACATTCTGAAATTGCATTTTTGTCCCTCACAGTTTTATCATTGGAATGTGATACAAAATGGGGGGAGGGGGCTTTAGGACCATGCGGACGCCTCCGAGCGATCAGGTAGGCTGTTTGGAGTGTTTATCAGACTGGATTCAAAAATTATAATTTAAATGATGTTATGTTATCCAACTTCTAAAACCAAAGTTGCACCCCTGATTAGAACTACAGTGTATGGCTACTGTAAATTGTCAAAGGGAGCAAAGGGTTGTTGAAATACCATCCCACTTCAGTATCCCATGGAGGCTGTCTGGCTACAGCCAACTAATACTTAAAGAGTTAGCAGGGAGGCTACTTGATACATTATCTGGCAGCTCTTTCCTATCTTACGCCTCTCAGATTGTGAACAATGCCTCGAGGGGCTGGTTGACCTGAGTCTTTCACCAGCAGTACCTCTTCACTGACTGCACACTTGACCTGAGTTAATACAACACCTCCCAGGAGGACAATTTCAGCTCCATGGATAGCACTGGGCACTGGCACAGTTATGGTCCAGTATCCTGAGACAAAAGGAAAAAGAAAACATTAAACAGTATTCAATGCTAAATCATCTCAGAATGACATGAGGGGAAAAAATCTCAATACATTGTACTTACTGTAGTATGGCCCACTGCCAACATGCTGGCACACTGTAGAATTGCAGGAAATGGGCTTTAAAACTGCAACATGTTCTCTTAGCATCCTGACAAAATGTGTAGAATAGCATTATAAAACAGTACATTTAGCATACTCCTGGCCTGGACAGTGTCCTTCCCAAACATTAGTATTTACTACCTTAGAAATAGGAACCTACATCTTGAAGGGGCTGCTCTCCTGCCCATCAAATCGGTCTTGCCTAAATGGGATACAGCGTTTGTCAAATTTGAAGTCAAACTTAGTTTTTTGGGCATTTTGTCAAATTTGAAGTCAAACGTAGTTTTTTGGGCATTTTAGCTAACCCTAACCCTTTTACCTAAGTTAATTCTCATAACCTGCTGCGCAAGTTCTGCCAAACCTGCTACGAAAAGTCAACTTTGACAAAAGCTGTATCCCTTCTAGACAAAACTATCAAATCCCATATATAGTCATATCAATGGTCAAATGTCTAAGAGCAGCGAATCACCGAGTAGATCCATAAAGAAAGATAGGGCAAGGGGAAGGGACCCCGAGATGCCGTCTCCAAAAAAGTATTGGATGTCTAAAGGAATTTAGTCCCCTCCCCTTCTTGACAGTACATATTTGACAAGGCACATTCAAAAAGAGCTTGCACTCCAGCGCAACGTTCAGTTAAGCACAGACGCACAGTCTCTCTCCTCGGGTCTCTTTCGAAACATTTGGTGGAGCCAAACAAAAAATAAGCAGCCATGGATGCCATCAAGAAGAAGATGCAGATGCTCAAGCTCGACAAGGAGAATGCCTTGGACAGAGCAGAGGGAGCCGAGGGAGACAAGAAGGCAGCAGAGGACAAGAGCAAACAGGTCGGCATTATATATGGAACATCTAAATGATTCTAGAAAAGGCACCTGAATACCATTGGCTCTGTTCGCCGCAGTCTCTAAACGTGGATCGATCACCTCTTCAATGTGGATGTATCACTTTTACGGATCATTCGAAATAAGGAGTATTTAAGTGATATTTATGAATAACATATCACAACGGGTAGGCTAATAAGTGACCTGGGTATGAATATCGGTATAATTGTGTTTACTAATTACGTCCGTGTCACTGATTGATGGGTGGGTGAAGTTGTATTAATGTAGCCTAATTATAAGTAGGAAAATATGTGTATAGGAAAATTACTGTAGGCTAATTATAAGTAGGAAATATAGAATAATTACTGTGGGGAATATGGATAGGCTATTGAAAAACATATACTTCTTTCAGCATAAATGCAATAGTATATTCACTTTGATGTTCTATTCAACTAAATAAAATGTTGTCCTTTATGCATGTGTAGTTAGAGGATGAAATAAGTGAGTTGGAAAAGAAATTACGGATCACCGAAGATGAACGTGATAAAGTGCTTGATGAGTTCCAAGCCGCCGAGGAAAAGTTGCTGAACGCCGAGGAGGTGGCCACCAAGGTATTTTATGTGGCTCGCATGATTTTCCCTAACTTCTCTCCTCTTTCTCCCTTTCTCTGTCTGTCTGCGTTCTTGCGCCTTGTGCGCGCCCACGCCCTCTGTTTCCTGCTGATCACCCCTGTGAAACTGTCCACACTAAAACAAACCTCAGCTCGAGGATGACTTGGTAGCTCTGCAGAAGAAGCTGAAGGGAACAGAGGATGAGTTGGACAAGTACTCTGAGTCTCTTAAGGATGCCCAGGAGAAACTTGAGGTGGCTGAGAAGACCGCCACGGACGTAAGTAAAGGGCACAAAATCACCATTCCTGCACACTGCTTCTCACATCAACCTGTAAAATGTGTAAAATGACAGAGTTATGTGAGAGGCCTTTATTCGGCCTCATCACTCAGTCTAAAGTCCTTTCTCTGATTACCAAATGTAGGTAGAATACTTTTTAGGTGGGACGCACCTGTCGAGCCCTAAATGTCTATGGGCCAGCTGGATTGTAGCTTATGATAAAGGAATAATATTTAAATCATGATGTCATGCCAGATATTGTTTAACTGTCATTTTATATATTTTGTTTATGGTTGTTTGTCTGTTGTCAAAGATCACAAGTCACCTAAATCATATCAATATAAAGAACAAAAGTGTTTCAGTGTTCTGGTATTTGAATCTCTCCACATAGATAGCCTACATATGAGACCCCAAAGTCAATTTAAGACAGTAAATCAGATTCCTCTCCACAGCTCCTTAAAGTGGGGACATTTATGAGTGGAAACTGAATTTGTTAAACGTGCAGTCTCCAAGCCGAGTGCGTGTGCACCGCACGGATAAATATAGCCCACTGCTTTTTTTGGTCATTGGTCAAGTTAGAGCTTACTTTTTTGGGCTGTGCCTGTTTCTTGCAACAGAACAGACTAGGCCTATAGTAAATTACTTTCCCTTGAAAATTTAATTTTCTAACTATTCTACCATCAACCTGAAGTATTTTCTAATAATGAGATATTTACTAATGAAATCCACTTTTAGACCTGTAGTATTTTTGCAAGATTATTCTTGTATCTTATTATTAATGTACTTTGTTTCTTGTTGTTTTGAGGTACATTTAGTTAAACTCATACCCTAGAGTGTAATTTGGCTTCATACAGGGAAGAACTTGAAATTAGGGAAATGCTCCATAATTAGGGAAATGCTCCATAAAAGGAAAACTATCAGAAACGTGTGTATGTCGATTCATGCGTGACACCAGAAGCTGCATCCAGGGGCTGAAAGAAATTATATGTATAAAATACCTAGGCTTATCATGTTATGGCATGATAATCCTAGGCTAAATAAATATGAACAAAGAAAAAACATTAGCAAGGCAAGTTAACTTCTTCATTATTGAAGGGGGATTATCAAATTAGATGTGACATTCAGTTAACAATTGATTTTCATGTATTGAAAGTGTCTATAGGGTAGCCTGCATCTCAATAGTCTAAAGGGACTCCGTATGCTAATCTCCTTTCCTTTAGGCCGTCATTGTAAATAAGAATTTGTTCTTAACTGATTTGCCTAGTTAAATAAAGGTTAAATAAATAAAAAATAATCTGCACTGATATGAAAGCGTTAAACTGGTAAAAATATATAAATTCTTGGTTGGCATTCACCCATCCTACGTTTTCATATCACTGCAAATTAAGGTAAGGAGATCAGGAAAAAACGAATTTGTTGAACTCCTTGAGTAAGATTCTACAAATGCATAGAAGGCCTCCTCTTTGTGCTCTTTAGGAATTATACAGTTTGAAGATTTTTTCAATCCCATGTGTACTGTCTAGATAATACCAGCAGATGGTGCTATACACCAGTGCAAGGTACCTTAGTCAACGCTTGTAATAGCTGGGCGTGCCCTTATTATTACAGTACGTCTACCACAGATACACTTTTTATTATAACCAAATGTTGGTTAACCATTATAATATTACGAAAACAAGAAACTAAAAATAAATTATACTTCCAATATATTTTCGTTTGTTGTAGCCTTGAACTTGGTTATGAAAGCATGGTTACTTCCGGTGTAACGTTCAAGTATTGCTGTGTGCGCTCCTCACAGACGATTCGAGTACCGCGGGCAGCCTCCCTCCAGGTACATTCCAGGGCGTTGTTGCGCTCGGTTTCCATTCCAATGAAAGTGTTAACGTAGTTTTCTTAGCAAGTTGAAATAATGACCGGTATAACATCACTGGAGGCCGTTAAACGGAAAATAAAAACCCTGCAACAGCAGGCAGACGGTGCTGAAGAGAGAGTTGAAAGACTACAGAGAGAATCGGGCTTGGAGAGGAAAACCAGAGAATCCGTAAGCATGTCATAAAATTACTGCAAAAAACAACATTTCTCCAAAAGTGCAACAATGATATATTGCTTTTGAGATGTTTAATATCCGAGTGAGTAGCACAGACTTTCAAAATGCGTGGTGAAGCACTCAGCACTGACATAGCGGAATTCCTCTGGCATCCCGTTGTGTCGTTAGCTAACAACCTAATTTATCATGCTCATTGTTTACGATTCGCCAACTCGGACAGATTACGTGCTCGAGGCGAATTTGATGATTGCCCCAAGTGTGAATAGAGTTTGCTGTGGCGGTAGAGCGCTTCAGGCCTTTTTGATGGATTTCAGTGATACTGTAACCACCATGTTTCTGATGTCATAGTCCGTTGATATTTTCTCTTAATTGATGGTCATGATGTACAAAGGTAACTTTTCACAAACAGTTCTTGGATTAAAATGTTAGATTGTTTAATGGTACTGTATCACCCCTAATATTCATCTCCTGGGTATGCTAGGCTTCTAGGCACATACTTTGGTGCACATAATAACCTAAAGTAAATTGTCCTTTTTTTTAACATAATTGCAGCACAGAGTTTAAACTCTGAAACTATTTTCCATTTAAACAAGAAAGAACGTCAAAAAGAATGTTGCAACAGAGCTGCGAACAACATCAATAGCAGAATGTCGTTTAAACAAGGTTTCCTTTAGAAGGGCAAATAGTTGTCGCAGGTTCTAGAGAACAGGGGGCCAGCCTCTGAGCTATAGAAACAGGAAATTAAGCCTGTATGCATTTGCCGCTAAGAGGGTTAATTGCCATCATCAACATGGTCACTTCATGTTAGGTTATTTGAAGGAAACGTTTTGGGTGGGGTTTGAAAAACCCCAAGATGGTTATCTTAATTTCACTG
This sequence comes from Salvelinus fontinalis, assembly GCF_029448725.1. Taxonomy (NCBI): domain Eukaryota; kingdom Metazoa; phylum Chordata; class Actinopteri; order Salmoniformes; family Salmonidae; genus Salvelinus; species Salvelinus fontinalis. Next base: position 33,231,198 of record NC_074673.1, on the reverse strand, counting down.
GCTAGTTTCCGTATCTACAACATGAGATGGACTTTGACCCCGCGTACCACTCTTGTGTTAGTATGTGATCAGGCTACTGAGAGGTTAACCAGGTGCAAAGATGTGTCATGGTATGCAAAATAGGTCAACTTTGAGCACCTTTATCTCTTGAATGTTTTGGCATTCAAGTCCAAAAAGTCACTTTCTGACCACTTCTGCAATGGGCCAATGAGTGTTTTTTAAAGATTCAAAATAAGTCGACTTTAGTGCATATAGAAACAACAAACAATAGAGCAGTGGCTGTCCATATCAAATGGTATGTTTTATTACCACAAAAGCATATCTGGAGCTGAATTTGACACTTCCTCAGTATAAAATCTCTTCTAAAAAAATTGTGACGGTTCCATAACTTATTGTTGGTACTAGTGGTAAGCTAATTAGAACAGTAGGGGGATAAACTTGATAAGTCACACCACCACTCACCAGTAAAATAACAATAAAGTAGACATTTTGAGAGGATGAAAGGCTGAACTTCATCTAATCTTCAGATTTGGTCCACTGGGAACTCTTCATTGGTGTGTGTGGCCTGTGACAGTGTAAACCTCTTTGGCGTTAATGTCACCTTTGGTGTCCAATAATGAGCCCAGGTATTCAGCCTGTGTCAGCCTGGAGCATTGTTGTCATTACACACAGTGTGCATCTCAGCACAGGGGAATCCTCCTGGGAAGGCCCTTTTCTCTCCCCAACAGGTGACACTGTCATTAGGCTGGCAGATGGAGAAAGCACCATTTGAAATAGTCATTACCCAGACCTCTCACCTATAAAACACACGACACTGAGGTGGAAATTTCACCAATATTCTTTATGTTGATATGTTTGTACTGTATGTTTCTCTCTTAATGCATTTTACCCCACGATGCAGGTTCTGGCAAGTTCTTCTCTTCTCTCCTAGGCTGAGGCCGATGTCGCTTCCCTTAACAGACGTATCCAGCTCGTTGAGGAGGAGTTGGATCGTGCTCAGGAGCGTCTGGCAACTGCCCTGACCAAGCTGGAGGAGGCTGAGAAGGCGGCTGATGAGTCCGAGAGGTATATATTTATGGTGGATAGGGAGTTAGACCATAGAGTAGACTGAGTTTCTCTTGCCCCCTTACTGTATTTGTAGTTGTTAGGGCCTTTAGTGAAAGTCATGACTGGCGGTGCCACTGACCGGTTCCAACAAACACAACCTGTTTCAGTGGTGACTATGAAATCCTGAATAAATGGGCCATGAGGCTCTGTTTCCATTCCTTTGTTTGGTGTATAAACAACCCCTCTATGCTGCACAGCCCAATGCCTGAACATCTGAGACTGTAGATCAGACCCTGTCTGGGCCTGCCCTGTCATCTCCAGTGATATAGTGATGCAGTGTTTTTCCCTCAGTCCCATTAAAAAAGCTGTCAGGCCTTGACTTTGAAAGGGCATATTAAAGTTGGCCAGCCAGTGTGGATGTGCGTTGGGCGTATACGGCACTCCCAGAGAGCTGCTTGCAGTGGTACCTGCCCACCCAGGTTTAGTTTGGGCTGGAGATATTGATTTGAGTCATTGAGTTACAGTGCAGTGCTTCTGTGAGACTGGGAATGGGACTCTTCCTAGCCTAACATCTGCTGCCTGTCTCTCCCCTTCCTCCCCACAGAGGCATGAAGGTCATTGAGAACAGGGCCTCCAAGGATGAGGAGAAGATGGAGCTGCAGGATATCCAGCTGAAGGAGGCCAAGCACATCGCTGAGGAGGCTGACCGCAAATACGAGGAGGTGAGTCTCTCAGCTGCTGCAGCTGTTGGCTGCTGTCCAGCTGTCTCTACATCCCAGCCCCCACACACCCTGCCTTGAACCTACCCTACACCACACAATAACATAATGGCACACACTATGATTAAGTCCACCCTGACATACCCTAATTCATATAGGGTGTATGTACCCAGATATTGGGTGTATATACACAGCCATTTTGTGTATAGAGTGTAACTCCTTGGTGTTCTGTACCTAAAGGTCGCCCGTAAACTGGTCATCATTGAGAGTGATCTGGAACGTACAGAGGAGCGCGCTGAGCTTTCAGAAGGGTAAGATTTTTTTTACTGTCACCTAGGAGTAACGCTGCACTTTATTAACATGCATGAATGAGGTTATTTAACGCCACGCCTGGCTCAAAATTAAAAGTTAACTTTTTATTTTGGATGTGTTGCTCACTCGTTGTTGCATGTACTATTAATTTGCATGCGTTTCATGTTTTGAATGGCCTTTTGTTCACAACATCCACTAACAGACGGATTCGACGAGCGGAGGACGAGCTAAGAGTTTTGGAACAAAGCTTAAAATCACTTACCGCTTCCGAGGCAAAGGTATTGCAGACTAACAAAGTATTCTGTCAGGTCTATCTTTAGAGACTTATGTATGACTTCTTCTTGTCACGTTCATTCACTCTGCTGAATGAAGCCTCTCTTTCCTGCTAGCACCTTGCTCTGCTTTGCTCGCTCCCTATGTGTGGGCTTATGCTCGGGATATCCTAGAACTAGAGCCTTTTACACCTCTAACCTGGTAGGAACTGTGCAAGAATAACATCTTTCACATACCATATTAGCATTCTTAATTTGACCAATCTGCAAGCTAAAAGGCATTTACAGAAGCGTCTTTGTAGTCTCCACCTTTGTTATTATTGTTGCATTCCTGCTGTGTTAAAGCACTTTGGTCTCCTTCCTGTAATTCCCCTAGTTCGTATTTATTTTGTTTTGTATCTTCTCCCCTCTCCTGCTCTCCCTCTGTCCATCCTGCTTCCATTTGTCATCGGTGTCTCAATACGCCCCTCCATTTCGGCACAATTTCCTCTGGACCCTCCTCCACTTCCTCCGCACCTTCTCCCCTCTAAAACAACAGCAAATGCTCTGAGCTTGAGGAAGAGTTGAAAACTGTCACCAACAACCTGAAGTCACTGGAGGCCCAGGCTGAGAAGGTAGGTAGTCTGCCGCTGTGTTCAGCCTCGGGCATGCTTTCCAAACCCCAGACCCCCAGCCATGCAGGAGAATGAATGGAAGGAACCTGAAGAACCATTTACAGCAGCACTTGGGTCATTGGATACAGTATCTGTCTTACGAAATTGGAGAGGGATAAGATTAGTCAAACATTGTACTTAAAGATGTTATGCAAATACCTTTCAGTATTTGTTCTGTTAATTGAAGAGAAACCTATTGCATCTAAGCCTTGTTGCTCGTTATGTTTGTTTTTTTTAGATCTGTTTGATAAGTCATTAGATGTAAGGTCTTTGTTTCATATAAAATATAAAGTGGGAGGGTTTTTAAGGCTCTGTCTGTCTCTGTAGACTGGTGCATATGTTACAGTTGGGTAGATGCATGACTCCTGTTTCTGCTTCTTTTGGTCCACAGTACTCACAGAAGGAGGACAAGTACGAGGAGGAGATCAAGGTCCTCACTGACAAGCTGAAGGAGGCAAGTTTCACAACCCCCTTTATCTGGGGGCTTTGGCCAGAGGCCAGGCTATTCCAGTGCTGTGGGTACTGTCGGCCTACAGTATCACTGACTGACATTTACAGATTGATTCTTAAGAACCCGTCTCTCTCTACCACAGGCTGAGACTCGTGCTGAGTTCGCTGAGAGATCAGTAGCCAAACTTGAGAAGACCATCGACGACTTGGAAGGTATGACTTTTTTGCAGTTTATTTCAAAACTGTACTGTGATCTGTTTGGAGTAGGTCTAAATTTTATACTGTCAGTGAGTCTCATTCATGGCCATTCGGTAAGTGTCTATGCTTCTTTCAAAATGCCTTGAACAAGAGGAGGAAACCCTCTTCCCTTCTATGCTACACCTCGTCAATATACTCTAATCTGTGCTGGTCTTTGCTACCTCTCACAATTTCCATTATTATCATATTTATATTCTGAGCAGCACGTGCCCCTGATTGAGTCGGTGTACTTTTGGGTCACATCTGAATGGAAATGACTCTGGTAGTTGGACATTTGTCAGGTCATCCTATTCACTCTAAATTTACTTTTGTTCATAGGTTGGGTTGTTTTTGCCAGTTGATCTGCAACAATTAAGTTGCGTTGCATCTGCTTAATGAGAATGAGCTATTAGTCACAGTAAGGGATATGCTGCCCTACAACTGCTTGTTACAGTAAATCATCCATCTGTAGTTTAAAGAATGTATCATGAGGCTCTCATGGTAATTAGAAGGGCTGAAGAAGCAGCCATATGGTCATGATATCTCTGACATGAGATGTTCAGGACTCTGTTCACAATTTCTTGATGATGCTGAGGAATTTGTCGTGGCCTCAATCACATTTCTGTTCTATCCTCTTCTGGTATAACTTTTTTTTCTTCCTTTTCCACTCTGTCACTCTCCCTGGGCTGTCTCACCCACCTCCCTCTGGGGTCTTGCTGATGACCCGGATGCTCTTCACCCCCTTCCCACACACCCCTCCACCTCCTCCTCCCTGTCTGTGCACTTGGCCCACGTCCCAATAGATGAGTTGTATGCCCAGAAACTGAAGTACAAGGCCATCAGCGAGGAGCTGGACAACGCCCTCAACGACATGACTTCCATGTAATTCTTCATCTGCGCTGCCTGCTTGTGCCTCTGTCGTCACCTCCTTGCACCTCCCATCCCCATTGTCCAGTCATCACAATCTGCTGTCTATCTGAAATCCATCTGCTGTTTCTGTTCGTACAAGATAAAGTGGTTCACGTTACTGTTAGAAAGCAGCTAATTATTTCTATACACTAGGTAGTCTAAATGTCCTAGTTAAAGGGGGTTGTATATTGTAAGAACTGGCTAACTATGGGAATTGTTTAAGCTCACTCAATGGTTTCCATTCTCACACTTAGACTTGTTTGTGGTTGTGAGGACATTCTCTCCATTTAAAGTTAGTTACCATTTTAGCAGTGCAGTAGAGTACTTGAACCTAGACTTGTTTTGTATGAACAGAATACAGGATGGAGGTTCTTTGTTTACCCATTCGGGCTTACATTTTAATAACTACTATATTTTATTACTTTTTACGTAAAGAAGTAATCGTAATTCATTTTGTGATCGTATTTTAAATGTACATTGTTCGACCAACAAATTAATGTCTTAATTTCAAAATATTCATAATATTTTGTCAGCCCTTAATGCATGTGAGGTGTCTATTGAAATGCAATATTTCAATGTGAGCCTTCTTCTGGGTCTTTAAACTGAGTTTCTCCATGTAGTCAGTGTGCTTTTGTGTTCTGTACCTTTTCTCAAGTGTAACTCACTTGTTTTTACTACTAACAAGGTCTACTTCTGTATGGAAGAAAGGCCCCATGCGTCCCCCTTAATTCCTTTTTGTTCATAACCACAGTTGAGGGGAAACTGTCACAATCTACAGTCTGGTTGCCTTTGGAAGTTGTCTTTTTGTTGGGTTTTATGCTGTGCCCCTTTGGCATCTGAGAAGATATCAGATGTGTCAAGCTGGAGGTGGAGCACCATGTATGACAGATGTTTGGTCAACTGATGCTCCTCATGACTCCTTGGAAAGGTCTTCATGTGATCAGAGGTTTGGTCCAACCTTTGTTTTGTGTTTGAGGTGGTTGCTGCAGTAGTTGTCGTACACTGTCTGTATCCCTTCCTGGCAATACCTCCCAGTGGGGCATTGTGGCTCTAGCCTGTCCTTTGTGTTGTGGCGCCAGTAGCGCTGATGTGTTGCTGCGCATCTGTCTTCCAACAAACCCCCTATAGCAGTACCTCACTGTACCTCTTCTCTTCCGCACAGATAAATTGTTTACACCTCATCAAAGACGCCTCCCACCAGCTGAGCAGCATCGCTCTGCTCTTTCCCGGCCTTTCTTCCATTTCCCAACCCTTCTCGCCATGCTTTCCTTTACTCCCCATGTTCTCATCCTGTCAGTGTTGTATCCCATCTCTTGTATAGAACCTCTGAATCTTTCTGTGTTGTATACAAATAAACCTTCTTCCTTCTATGTAAGCTTTATCTCCTTATTCTATCCTTTTCTGTTCCTTCTGAATTTTATTTTTATTTCTATTTATTTTCAAGCGGCTCTAATAATAAAACTAAAGAGCCCTGATGTTAGTAATGTTGTCTTTTTTTTATGTCTCAGGAACCCATAAACAAATGTTATGGTGCTGGCATTCTTACAAGTTCAGTTGAAAGTACCTCTGTTTTAATGTCCATTGGTGTTGATCAACATTTTCATTCATTTTGAGGCGAGATGTGCACTGTCCAGTGAAAATTTCTTGCAAGTAGGCCTACTACACACTTGTAGCTCTTATTCAACTTTCCCTCATTTAATAGGTATACACCTAAGGGAGTAGTGATTATCTTACAGCCTTAATGAAGGTATGTTTTTAGGAGCATCATGGCATTACACATACTGCTGTTAAAACAAAAGTAGCTTCTAAGGCGAATGTCATTTGGCTCAATACAGTATAGTTAATGTAATGTTTTGATAGAGGTGGCACATGTTGGATTGCTATTGAACGAGTAGGGAAAGTAGTAAGCGTGAAGAGAAGCACAGTATGTAGGATTGTCTGCCTTTGCGTGTTGGAAAGAGTAGTAAGATTAACTATTGAGATGCTGATGTTGATGACATGAAGTCTGCAATTTGCAATATCATTTTATTGTTGAAATAAATTAATAGATATGCACTTTCCGAATCATTGTTTTCAATTAAAAGCGAGCATCACAGGCACTAGCACTGAGTTAACTGCACCCAACTAGAAGTATTTATTAAGACAAATTGTTAGCCATTTTATGGGTTCCAATCACTTCATTCATTCACAACTAGAGTTTTGAATGTCCAGGCCACTCACTGATATCTGTTCTCCCACAGTCAGTGTTTAATGTAGAACTGTGTGGTGTGGAATATCCTGGGCATCTATGACATCAGGTAGTGATCCTCCATACAGGGCTGGAATTTGGCAGCTTTTATACTGCCTTAGTTGCACCTATAAGACTTTAAGCAGGATCTGTACAGTACATGCCTTCTGGTACTGGAAGGTATATTTAGAAATTGAGTAGAACCCACTGGCAATTTGTTACTTGTTTGCTCAATTATCCACCCCAGTGAAATGTTGTTCATATCTCCATTCACAAAGTTCAGAGGCATTCCACCCATCCCATTCTGCAATTACTGCTCCACTGTTCTGTGGAGAGAGACTGTGAATTTATGTATCATGCCATTTTCAAACAAGGTAAGGTATCAGGTGTGAAGTGATCCCACATGAAGCTTTCTCTTGAGCTCTCTAGTCTGTTACTGCACTGATTTCCTGTTTTCTTTCTCTCGCTTTCCTACCTGCTTTCTGACTGCAAAGATCACCTCTACCAGCAACTCGACAAAAAACGCCTTCTTTCTAACGAACTAAGAGTGACCTTGAATGAGGACTAAATAGTGTGAATGTTTCATCCATGAGCTTATGTACAGTATTGACAGTTTAATGTTGTGTAAGAAAGATGCGTGCTTGTATTGTGTTTGTATGATGCACATAATGCTGGAGATGTTACTGCTGGCGTAACAAGGTATCCACAATGTAATGGGTTAATCTATATACTTACTGTATACTCTTACAACTAGGTACCGTAATGTGCCTTTATATACCATTAAATATAGTATACTATACGCACCACTGTTGTTCGTTTCCCCAGTTTAAGCAATGTGAAGGCTATGCTATAAGAGCTGTGTGTACTGCCTGTATGGTTACTGCCACAGCATAGTTACCGCATTTTGTTATTTTTCTCTAACTGAAAGCGTTTTGCTTTTTGATGGCTAATTATGTAGCTCTGACTAACAGTACATTTTAATTCATAACCGAAGTAATCTCGAATATTGATGGTCCTTAGGCTGCTGTTGCATGTTGTGGTGCGCTTTTGCGTGTTGTGGGGTGCTTGCTTGGATTTTAATATTTTTGTTTTATTTGGTGTTTAACAGAGAAACTGGCACATGCTAAAGAAGAGAACCTCGATATGCACCAGATGCTGGACCAGACACTAATGGAACTAAATAACATGTGAAAGCCTGGTTTACCCACTGGTTTTGGCTTTCTGTATTTGCACCTCGCATGCCATGAACCCTCCTTCCATGCCCATGTTGAGGAACACACAAACTGATGCTTTTCCTTTTGCACCATCCTGCTTTCAGTGGAACTCAACAAGGAAGGTACAACATTTCCTTAATGAAACCCAAAATGAGAAACACTTCTATTTTTGCCAGCTGATTTTATAATGATGTCAGCATTTTGTAATCATTGAGTTTAGTTTGTTTTTGACAAGTTATCAGGTGAAATGATGTGCCTTTTGCTACAAAGGTTATTTTTATCTGCATTTGATAGATTGAAGGGGATGAATCTGGCACATACCCATTTCACCCTGGTTATGCACATACCTTACATTTCAATCAAAGACATAGTGGAAAAATGTTGCACTTAATTCAACTTCAACGTACGCACAGAATTAGTAGTGTAGGAGAACACATGATTTTAGTTTTTGAAGACTTCTGTATTTCTTAGTTTCCTCAAGTAAGTATACATTGGATAAGCCTGTCCACATGTATATTGGTGCTGTGTTAGGGGGTTGTTTCACCAATTCGGTACCTTTTTGAGAAGTGTTTCTTGATTTCACCTAATTTAAACATTCTGTCATGACGAGCACATTCATGTTCAATGTTTTCCCATCTCAAGAGGGGGAAAATACTATAGTAAGTACCAAATAAAGTAACAGGGTTGGTCAGACCGTAACAGGGTTGGTCAGACCGTAACAGGGTTGGCGATTTCATCTTAAATCATCCATAAATCCCCTTGTGACATAGGAAATAGAAGTTTGTTGTGTGCAACAGGGATTGGTAATTGAATGCAAGCTTCACAAAAATGCTTAAAACATTTCTAGCCTGTATCTATGGGTAACAGAGTTGACGTGTTATGCTCGACCCACTCGGTTTTCCAATTTGACTATGATCAATGTTTCTTTTGAATTTTTTTGTTGTTGAAAGGAATAGTTTCAAAGAAACAAAGCTATGTCTTTACAATGATGATGGAAATGTAAATACATTTTAGGGTTAAGTGGGGTAAAATCTTCCTAGAGGATTTTGGCACTTTAGCAGGTATTTATTCTATAAAAAAATCTGATTTATTGAATTCTCCATGTTTATATTAAAAAGCACTTCCTTTTAATATAACATGCTTTTTAAATTCAATATTGGTGCACAATTTCTACTTAACATATCAGAGGGATGCAAAAAGCACTCTTTTCGTGGAATAACCCTAGGACATTTTAGGAAAGGCCAAAATTAATTTTGTTTGTATACTGATTTGTATTTTTTTGCCTATATCAATCCGTGGTTAGAAAGGGATCTACTTACACTCCAGAAGTATATTTATTTTTCTTTTCATCCTTAAACTCATTACAAAATCTCTATGGCAACATTCTTGCTAAATGCATTCCTGTTTTTGTTTGTTTAAACCATGGTTCGAAAACAACATTTTTGTCTTGTCTAGAAATATGATTTGAATCATGTGGGTCTGCCTCACTTCTTTTTGCTATTTTTTTAAAATGTATATCATCTGAAATGTAAAAAATAGTGAATATAAATAAAACAGCACAGTTTGAGATTTTCTAAAGTGGAGTATTTTTATTTGGTTATTGTTGTCCTTAATCCGTTTTTTATATATATTGTAAAGTATCCTCACTATTTTTAGAAAGTTCCAATTGATTGTGTTTTGTAGGATGTCTTAAAAGGCATCTTGAGAGGAATTAAGTGGACCCCTTAAATACAGTGCTGCATTATCAACCTTGTCAACCTCAGCTTCGTGTGTGTTTCCAGAACAAATGGTAATCTGTTCATCTTCCAACCTTGTTACATTGACTGCTCATTCTGATCTAGGTGTTGGTTTGACTTCCAGAGAGAGGTCATGCAAGAATGTAGTCTAGTCTACCTATGTAATTTGGCATCTATATTTTGGTACTAAGCTTGGTTTTATTGTTTTAATTTAAATGCATTGTAATAGGCCACATGCTGTGTCACTGGATTATAAATGACCCATCATAATACAACTAGTTGTATGACAGGTGAGATTGCAAAGAGTGAAAATGTAAACAAGCTCATACAGAACAGAGGGCATTGTTACTCTCTAGGTGCCGACAGGAGCCATGTGCTGGCATGTAACCTCTGAGAGAGTACTTTGTCACCCTGGGGACTGGGTGATAAACTGAATGTAAGGTAAGGGGACTGTCGGCCAAAGAAATTACATAGACCAACTACTACTGTTGCATCACCTCTCAGAGAGATGGTCATCAGTATGAATAACAATCTGGATAAGGAAGGATACTAATGAAAAAGCAATCATGGGGCCATCTGTCTTACTGGCCCTTTTTTTTATGGACATTACATTTTTTTTATGCCATTTTGTAGACCTGAATCCTAGTTATGATGTCGGTATTGAGAATTTGATGTGAATGGCTGTGTGTGGTGTCATTGAGGTTTGGTTGTGGTATGCTGTCATATTGTTGCAGATTTAGTGCCCAAGTAATTGCCCCTAAGATAATTTTTTTTCTCAATTCAATCAAAGTTTATGTATGAATTTGATACAATTGAAATATTCCGTTCTATAACACAAATTTTGTCATTCATAGGCTGCATACGGCATATGAAGTGCATTTGTTGCATTTGAAATAGGGAAGACTGTTTTTTTTTTCACTCGAACTGGAGTGAAGGCAGTCGGGTATGGATGGTGGATGGTAGTTGGAAGAGCGCACTTGTTTGAGATGGAAAAGCGTTGCAGTAGCTTTCGATAAAGAGGAACATCAAGACGAAGCAGCTGTTTTATAAGTGGGAAGCACTGTTGAGCGCTACATCCTGAGGGGTTCGTGCTGATTGTACTGAGATTGTGACAGCCGGTTAAATGGCGTCCCTTGAAGGCAAGAACAAGATGTATGTCAGGAGAAGTCCAGTACTGTCATAAGGAGAGGCAGGTGTGGTGTTGTTCTCGGCGCCCGAGGCTTGCACCGAGGGTCAGGATAAAGATGAGTCTGTGACCGTAGAAGTGAAGTTTTGGGAAAAAGTGGACCCTTGCCTTTTGGCGGATCCATTTGTGGTTTCATGGTGGGTGAAAACAGAGTTTGGTGCTGTGGAATCGGTGAGGTTAACAGAAGTGGTCTTGTGATAATTGCTTGTTTCTGCTTCCACTTTAAACGAATGGGGGCAAGAAATGTGAATTGTTTTGCTCCCAAGAAAAGGGGGCTATTGAAAGGAGGGATTACTGGGGTAGCACTAAATGTCAAAGTTGATCAACTGAAGGGGAAGATTCCCAGTGTTTGTGATGCTCGTCGTCTGGTACCACGCAAACAGGGTGGCATGAGTGGTGAAACAGAAGTCATTGTCTGTTTTTTTAGTTTTTATGTTGTCTTTTCCCGACAAAGTTATGTTAGTATATATAAGTTATCCTGTACAAGCTTTTGTGCTAAACACATGTTACAGGTGTCAAGCTTATGGGCATGTGGCAGCAGTGTGTAGGAGGGAGGTTCCTAGGTGTGAGAAGTGTGCAGAAGGGCATGAGACAAAGGAATGTTTAACATTGGGGAAAGTAGTGGTATATGTTAATTGTAGGGGTGCCCATGGGGCTGGGGATAAGACATATCCTGTGTGAGAGGCAGGTTGAGGTTTCCATGGTTAGAGTACTGCAGAAGACATATACTGAGGCAGTGAAGAAAGTAGAGGAAGATGGGTCAAGAGGGAGGGATCCTGAGAGGAGTGGTGTGAGTAGTAGATCTGTACCAGTACAGAGGGATAGGCCAACAAGTGATATGTTTCAGTAAAATTGGATTTTTAGCATTCATAGCAATGGTTATCAACTGTACTGCAGGGATGGAACGTAAGTCTCAGAAAATTGAGGATGTGGTGACAGCTGCAGAGAGGTATTTGGGTGTGCGATACTTGACAGCAGAAGAGTTACAGGGTGTGTTAAGTGGTGGTGTCCCATCCTTTCAAGTTGTTGGCCTGAGGTAGGACTAAATTGATTTAAATAGTGGAGCAGGGTGGTATTCTTAATATTTACATGTTTTATTATTTTATTTTCAATTTTATTTAAAAATAAATGTGTTTGTGTGTGTAGTGTTAGGAGGAAGGTTTTTTTTTTTTTTTTGATTTGTGGTGGTAGGTAGTCTAGTGGTTAGAGCGTTGAGCCAGTAACCGAAAGGTTGCTGGATTGAATCCTCGAGCTGACAAGGTAAAAATCTGTCGTTCTGCCCCTGAACAAGGCAGTTAACCCACTGTTCGCCGTCAATGTAAATAAGAATTTGATCTTAACTGACTTGCCTAGTTAAATAAAGGTTAATAATGTTTTAAGCAAAGGATAAGGGGGTTGTACTCCAGTATAGTACGTAGCGGTAATGTAACATCTAGTGGATGCCAAACGCCGTTAAACCTCATCGAGGAAGAAAAAGAAGCGTTTGAAATTGTTGATCTGAGCTCCCAATCGGTCATTTGGCTAGTGCTGTCTGGATCGGGGATTGATTAATTCTGTCTGACGCAAGCAGGGAACTCAGGAAATGTTTCAAACTCGATTCGATTGTAGGGATTTTCTACAGTAAAGCAAATGTCATTCGGTCGATAGGCTACAAAAAAGTAAATATGTCGCGGTTATTTTACTCGCCATTCAAGCGTTTTTGTGTCAAGTGTAAAGATTGTTCTGCGGTGACCGCCCGCTGCTATTCCTCTTTGTTGACTCTAACTCGGTTCCCCCAGCTGTTAAAACAACAGACATTTGTCGTGTTACAACAACAGCAGAGAAAATGTTTCGGACCTTCACGTCTAATAACTTCTCGGTTTTACTCAAGGTCAAAGTTTTGGATTGGGGGAATAGGTGCGGGCATTGTTTTAGCTTTGGGATTGAAATATCATACTGACATAGCTGAGCTCACATGTGAAGAGGACTTCCAAAACACTGGAAGATATGCTGCTGCCATTCAAGTTAGCAGAGACCTTGTTCAGCGGATAAAGGTACAGGTATTTGACGGTTTTTGCATTCAGAATGTTTTTCTCCTGAAATGAATTGTTTAACATGACATTCTGTTGACGCATGCAGCTCAACCTCATCATGTCAGAACATGTTCATGCATTTTCTGTCTGTATCTCTGTCAATCTCCTCTTTTTTGCTTGGTGTGACAGGATGAGGTTGGGGCTCCAGGGCTGGTGGTCGGTGTATCTGTGGATGGCTCTCAAGTCTGGTGCGAAGGTTGGTGTCATGCAGTACCTTTTAGGTTCACTGTAGAAGACACAATACACTTACTCCTCATATGTTCACAAATTATTGCAATGCATAATGTTGCTGTGTCAAACAGTCTCCTAACTAACTGATGTCCATGCTGCAGGACTTGGCTATGCTGACTTGGAGAACCGTGTGCCCTGTGGACCAGAGACAGTGCTGAGGATCGCCAGCATCAGTAAACCCCTAACAACAGCAGCAGCAGCCCGCCTGTGGGAGGAGGGGAAGCTTGACCTCGATGCCCCTGTCCAGAAATACGTCCCTGAGTTCCCCCAAAAACAGTTTGAGGGAGAAGATGTAAATTGAGTTTCTGAGAAGTTGGAATAAAGATGCATTCCAAACGAGCATGATCCTCTCACCTCAAGCACTATTTTTCCCTACATTTTTCCAGATATTTGTTTTTGTGTGGTTCTTGAGGATGTTTTTTCTCTTTGACATGTAGGTGACAATAACTCCACGGTTGATTCTCTCTCATCTAAGTGGCATACGGCACTACGAGAAGGATGCCAAGAAAGTGAGGCAGGACAGGGAGAAGGCCAAACAACCTTTAAAACTGCCTGGTAAAGAGGAAAAGAGCTTGTCTGAAAACAACCCCAAGACCGAGGACAGCAGCACCAAGAGCAAGGAAAACAAACGGGCTCAGAAGAAAAAAGAGTTTGAGCAAGAAGAGTACTACCTGAAAGACAGCTATGAAAGTGTCATTCATGCCTTGGACCTGTTCAAAGACGACATTCTCGTTTTCAAACCTGGTAGGAGCTATGGAAGAGTTATCGCTGTCAATCAAATTAGTCTTATGTGTATTCAAATTAATTTACGTGAAAGTAAACTAGTGGTTTGTCATCTGCAGGCACCACCTTCTTGTACTCAACCCACGCCTTCACCCTTCTCAGTGCCGTGGTGGAGAGAGCTGCTGGCCAGCGCTTCCTGGATCACATGATGAAGATGTTCAGGGAACTGGGCATGCTCAACACTGTGCCAGATGAGAATGACCCCATTATCTATAACCGCTCAAGGTAATGAGTGACCAATCTCCTTTTGCTTCACTGCATATCAGTGGTCGATTCGTATAAGATCAGCTTTGTTATTGTGTTCTGGTTATTTTTAGTTTTTTTTTTCAAACTATTTTTTTGTTGTTGCAGGTTTTATCATTTCAATAAGAAAGGACGCATAGTAAACTGCCCTTACGTGGATAACTCCTATAAGTGGGCAGGAGGTGGCTTTCTCTCCACTGTGGGAGACCTGCTCCTGTTTGGGAATGCTCTGCTCTTCAGCTACCAAGTGGCCAACCTAAAGGACTGCAGAGACCTCCTGCCTGGCTTCCTTAAACCAGAGACAGCCCGGGCTCTGTGGGCCCCTGTGGACAAGACAGAGGCCTCCTGGGATAAGGATGGGCTGTATGCACAGGGCTGGCTGGTGGTGGAGAAGGAACAGAAGTATGGCCAGTGCAGGAGCCGCAGGCATTATGTCTCGCACACAGGGGGTGCCGTGGGGGCCAGCAGTGTCCTGCTGGTTTTGCCCAGCGAGACAGTCCAGCAGCCCGAAGGACTGACTACAGCCCTACCTCAGGGAATAGTGGTGACCATCATCACTAACATGCAGTCTGTGGGACTCAACAGCACAGCACTGAAAATCGCCCACGAGTTTGATAAAGCCAGAGGCTAATGAGAGTTTATAGTGTTTACAAATATAGGTTAAAACCACCACAAAGTATCAATGCACTACAATATCTTTTCCAAAGTCAGTGGATGAATGATTTATCAAACTCGCATTTGTATATTTGAATTTGATACTGCTTTTTATAAATTTTGGCCTGTTTTGTTGAGTAATAAAATACATTGTTCGACATGGGTGTGCATTAAATAAATATTAAGTCATTAGTTTGGTAGTGTTGTTAATCTTGATGCAGATAAGTGACAACCATTCTCACCTTTGCTGAACTGAGCCTACTAATCTTGCCACTAGGTGTCAGTAGTATACTGCTTTGCTATAAATAGGAACCAGTGACTTCTGAAATCACACACTGTTCAATACTGATAAGTGCCTAAATGGTTCATCTACTTCAGCAAACCAATTGTAGGTCATACTGCGTGGGAAGAGCATGATGGTATTGAGAGACCTGAAACTACCCACATAGTCAGCAGTTTGCATTAGGTCTTAAGTGTACTGTCTGTTCAAATGTTTGGGGTCCTCTCTTGAATTTTAATGAAATTCACCCCAACCCTGGTTTGCCTCATTACTATCTATCCCATATGAAACACCTCAGGGACAGAGTGGTGAATTGATGTGGTCTTAATTGGCCATGAATAGATGACGTTACTTCTGGAAGTTCATTTAAAGATGAGGGACTCTTAGCACCATCTGTTGGTTGGGGCTCAAAAATGCATCTAAAATGGAACTGGGTATATCTATGGAGATTACAATATACCACTCACTAAGTCTGAATTCGCTATGGTCCAGACCCATTGATGAACCTCTTATGAATGCCAATACCCCAATGTAAAAGATTGTATTTATAGCAGGAATTATCATCCTTACTTATCGCTCAATTACATCACTTCAATAATCTTGATTGACATTGATTACTGAAGACAACACCTTGTTTCCTGATACGCAATCATAAGTAATGTACGATTTATTATTGTGATTTGTGATATTACACATGAACATTCATTCAATAATACAAGAAAGATGCTTACTGTAACTAATGCTCACTTCATGTTTGACTTGTATGAAAGTTGAACAAATAGATGCATTATTGATACATTGAGAAAAGCATGTGAATTCTACATGAAATATTCAAAGTATTGCCCCATTGTACTCTAATCTATGGTATCACAGGCTTAGAGAAAGCGCACATTCACAATTGAACTTCGACACACTCAATGACTTATCTGTCAATTAAAGCAAAGGCTAAGCAAACATTTTACAGTCATAGTATTCCTTTGAGTGAAGGCATCAGGTTTCACTCCATGCCATTCCATCCACCAGCTTTAAAAGCATGTATTGTGTGTGTAAGTGGAAAATAGCCATTGGAATGAAACACATTGACTGCGTTTACACATGCAACCAAATTCAGATTTTTTTCGTACTCGTTGGTCTTTTGATCTTTTTCAGATTTCTGATTGGTCAAAAAAACAGTTAGTGAAAAAACTATCAGAATTGGGCTGCCTAAACGCAGCCATTGTAACAGGTCGTAGTCAGTCCTACACCCAGTCACACAGTATGGAGAAAAAGTGTTGTGGCTGACTATCTTTGTGGTCCCGTGAGGCTCAGTTGGTAGAGCATGGCGCTTGCAACGCCAGGGTTGTGGGTTCAATTCCCACGGGGGGACCAGGGTTCAATTCCCATGGGGGGACCAGGTTGAATATGTATGAACTTTCCAATTTGTAAGTCCCTCTGGATAAGAGCGTCTGCTAAGTGACTTAAATGTAAATGTAATGTGTCTACAGCAGCTTCAGCTTTTGATGGCCACTCAAACAGGCTGCAGCGTGACATTTGACGCTTGCTGCAGAATGTTTGTGGATATAAGTCTCCTCTGTCCTCCTGGTCCTTCATAGCCACATCTCCAGCAGCATCCAGACCCACACTATATCATGCCACCGTCCATGAAACATTTTGTTATCCAATCCGATGTCCCCAAAACAATATACAACAGGCCTCATACTCTGGGCTCTACTCTCCAATACTGTTGTTCACTGCTTTTCTGCTGGTTCTTTGGTTTGGCCTTCCATAGCCTAACAATAAAACAAATACAAGGAATGACACAGACGTAGAAGAAACTGTATCAGACCTGACAACACTATTCCTGCATACTTATGGATTCATGAATCAAGCTAAATTAATGTGTTACTTACTTGCAGGTGTAGTAGATTACTACTACCAACACAACTAGAATAAAAAGGACAATGATGACCACAGCAGCGACCAGTCCTGTCTCCCCTGCATCATGTGCAGTGGTGAACAGCTGATACTGCTCACAACGACTACCTTTGTAGTTCTCACTGCAGCTGAGGGAGAAGGAACTGCATTATTCTCAAGAAAGCTGTCACCAGTTGAGAACCAAGAGCCAGGGTAGGTCTGCCTGGTCTGAGCTGAAGTAAAACAAAGGCTAAAACCATGCAGAAGTTCCCAGAACTTCCTTAGCCCATTGCCAAGCAACACTGTACACCTGCTCATGGCTGACAAACTGTTAGAGACATTAGAGAATAGTGATGAGAGAGTAACTTACAGACAAGTAAGCGTATCCATAAAATAAATTTTAAAGCATTTTCCTCCATTCATACAGTAAGAAACCTCTAACTCGTTGCATGGGTCACCATGGTCTACAAAAGAGAGAATATAAACATTTCAGGTTAACAGACACATAAAACGAATACAGTTACATCATATGGAAATTCTCAATAGCATTCCTGATCAAATTATTTCGCCAAACTCTTTTACCTGCCATCATTTGATCCTGAAGAATGTGACAGGGTTCTCTAAGATCCCCACCTAAGAATGATGTACAATGTACAAAAGTAACAGCTCATTTTTAATCTACATAGACAAAATTATGAATTTACATAGAAAAGATCATCCGAAAAAAGGCTTCATGTTTTGCACTTTCTTTCTGCACTAAAACAAGGTATAAGAGAAGTAAACTGGTTATGCGTCCTTAGTCATATCAAGGACTTATCACCGTTGTATGAAAATAATAAAGAGGTTTGTTATTCTCTTACAAATAGTATTGTTATGAATCTGTCCTTACCCCGTCAGGAAATCCCAGTTTGTGGTAAGGTTAGTGTAGGTTTCTAATGTGATCCACAGAGACAGACTGTTGAAAATAACTCTGCCAACTGCTTTTTGTTGGGCCTTCAAAAGCACAAATGTGGGCGTGTTCCTTTGAGTCCAGAAATGTTGTGATAGCTGTTTGTCCACATTGTAAATGGCATGCTAAATGTCAGGATTCTCTCTATTGATTCTGATTCATTTTGGTAGGATGCCTGATATAGTAAAATGGGGTTGTTTTCAATGACTGCCTCAGAATACAATATCCCCACTACAGAGTAAGTAAACAAAGGCTTCCTCACTTGTGGAAATTACGATAATTTTCCAATTTTGACATTTCACTAAGAAAATGTGCAGTAGTGGTTTACTTTCAAACAAACAATAGGTGTCTGCATTCACTGTAATGATACATTAATGGATTAGTTTGTCAAAGCCAAGTAATTATCATTGCATCACACAATCTATCCAGGTGGGGCGTGGATCACCTGGTGGATCACTTGTTTTCCGTGTGACTTCAACTTATCTTTAAATAGACAATCTGTGGGTTTGGTGAGAGGCAATGGAATGACTGGTATGGTGAGAGGGAATTGGAACAAACAGCACAGGCATAGCTAGAATCGTGGGAACTTTGCTTTGCTCTGGCCATCTTAATGACATTTCTCCTGCCTCAACACTTCCAGCATTCTTGGAAACATTGTTCTGTGGACTTCTTCAAAACCGTTAGCAGTTCAAATCAAATGTATCGGACACATACACGTGTTTGGCAGATGTGATTGCGGGTGTAGCGAAATGCTTGTGCTTCTAGCTCCAACAGTGCAGTAATATCTAACAAGTAATATCTAACAGTTTCACAACATTTCCCCAAAATGCACGACATCTAAGTAAGGAATGTATTAAGAATATATATACATATAGACTACCGTTAAAACTTTTGGGGTCAATTAGAAATGTCCTTGTTTTTGTTAGAAAAGCAAATTTGCCTATTAAAATAACATCAACTTGATCAGAAATACAGTGTAGACATTGCTAATGTTGTAAATTACATTTGTAGCTGGAAAAATCAGATTTTTAATGGAATATCTACATAGGCGTACAAAGGCCCATTATCAGCAACCATCACTCCTGTGTTCCAATGGCACGTTGTGTTAGCTAATCCAAGTTTATAATTTTAAAAGGCTAATTGATCATTATGTATGCTCTCATTGGCTGGCCCTCACTACATAATCGTCGCCAAACCCACTGGCTCCAGGTTATCTATAAGTCTTTGCAAGGTAAAGCCCTGCCTTATCTCAGCTCACTGGTCACCATAGCAACACCCACCCGTAGCACGTGCTTCAGCAGGTATAATGCACTGGTCATCTCCAAAGCCAACACTTACTTTGGCCGCCTTTCCTTCCACTTCTCTGCTGCCAATGACTGGAACAAATTGCAAAAATTTCTGAAGCTGGAGTCTTATATCTCCCTCTCTAACTTTAAGCATCAGCTGTCAGAGCAGTTTACAGATCACTGTACAGCCAATCTGTGAATAGCACACCCGACTACCTAATCCCCATATTATTACTTATCTTCTTGCACTTTTGCACCCCAGTATCTCTACTTGCACATCATCATCTGCACATCTATCACTCCAGTGTTAATGCTAAATTGTAATTATTTTCGCCTCTAGGGCCTATTTATTGCCTACCTCCCTACTCTTCTACATTTGCACACACTGTACATAGACTTTTCTATTTTTCTTTTCTTTTGTGTTATTGACTGTACATTTGTTTATGTGTAACGCTGTGTTGTTGTTTTTGTCGCACTGCTTTGCTTTATCTTGGCCAGGTCGCAGTTGTAAATGAGAACTTGTTCTCAACTGGCCTACCTGGTTAAATAAAAGTGAAATAACATTTTAAAAATAAACACATTTAAAAACCCTTTTTCAATTATGTTAGCACAGCTGAAAACTGTTGTCCTGATTAAAGAAGCAATAAAACGGGCCTTCTTAGACTAGTTGAGTATCTGGAGCATCAGCATTTGTGGGTTCGATTACAGATAAAAATGTCCAGAAACAAAGACATTTACATTTACATTTAAGTCATTTAGCAGACGCTCTTATCCAGAGCGACTTACAAATCCAGAGCGACCTTTCTTCTGAAACTCGTCAGTCTATTCTTGTTCTGAGAAATTAAGGCTATTCCATGAGAGAAATTGCCAAGAAACTGAAGATCTCGTACAATGCTGTGTACTACTCCCTTCACAGAACAGCGTAAACCAGAATAGAAAGAGGAGTGGGAGGCCCCGGTGCACAACTGAGCAAGAGGACAAGTACATTAGAGTGTCTAGTTTGAGAAACAGACGCCTCACAAGTCCTCAACTGGCAGCTTCATTAAATAGTAACCGCAAAACACCAGTCTCAAACTGGCCAGTAAAAAGAAAAGATTAAGATTGGCAAAAGAACACAGACACTGGACAGAGGAACTCTGCCTAGAAGGTCAGCATCCCGGAGTCGCCTCTTTACTGTTGACGTTGACATTTAAACGTGTTAACCCTAGCAAGGCTTCTGGCCCAGGCGGCATCTCTAGCCGTGTCCTGAGAGCATGCGCAGACCACCTGGCTGGTGTGTTTACGGACATATTCAATCACTCCCTATCCCAGTTTGCTGTCCCCACATGCTTCAAGATGGCCACCATTGTTCCTGTACCCAAGAAGACAAAGGTAACTGAACTAAATGACTGTCGCTCTGTAGCACTCACTTCTGTCATAGTGAAGTGCTTTGAGAGACTAGTCAAGGATCATATCACCTCCACCTTACCTGCCACCCTAGACCCACTTCAGTTTGCATACCACCCTAACAGGTCTACAGACGATGCAATTGCCATCTCACTGCAAACTGCCCTATCCCATCTGGACAAGAGGAACATCTATGTAAGAATGCTGTTCATTGGCTACAGCTCAGTACCATCCAAGCTCATCATTTAGCTGGAGGCCCTGTGTCTCTTCCCCGCCCTGTGCAACTGGGTCCTGGACTTTCTGATGGGTCGCCCCCAGGGGGTGAAGGTAGGAAACAACATCTACACTTCGCTGACCCTCAACACTGGCGCCCCACAAGGGTGCATGCTCAGCCCCCTCCTGTACTCCCTGTTCACCCCTGACTGCGCGGCAATGCACGACTCCAAATCAATCATCAAGTTTGCAGACAACACAACAGTAGTGGGCTTGATCACCAACAACAATGAGACAGCCTACAGGGAAGAGGAGAGGGCACTCAGAGTGTGGTGTCAGGAAAGCAACCTCTCACTCAACATCAACAAAACTAAGGAGATGATCGTGGACTTCAGGAAACAGCAGAAGGAGCACCCCCCTATCCACATCGAAGGGACAGTAGTGGAGAAGGTGTAAAGTTTTAAGTTCCTCGGCATATACATCACAGACAAACTGAAATGGTCCACCCACACAGACAGTGTGGTGAAGAAGGCCTCTTCAACCTCAGGAGGTTGAAGAAATTTGGCTTGTCACCTAAAACCCTGACAAACTTTTACAGATGCAAAATTGAGAGCCTGGTACGGCAACTGCATCGCACTCAACCGCAAGGCTCTCTAGAGGGTGGTGCGGTCGGCACAACGCATAACCGGGGGCAAACTACCTGCCCTCCAGGACACCTACAGCACCTGATGTCACAGGAAGACCAAAAAGATAATCAAGGACATCAACCACCCGAGCCACTGCCTGTTTACCCTGCTACTATCCAGAAGGCAAGGTCAGTACAGGTGTATCAAAGCTGGGACCGAGAGGCTGAAAGACAGCTTCTATCTCAAGTCCATCAGACTGCTAAACAGCGATCACTAACTCAGAGAGGCTGCTGCCTACATAGAGTCTCACTAGTCACTTTTTTAAACAATGCCACTTTAATAATGTTTACATATCTTACATTACTCATCTCATATGTATATACTGTATCTTAAACTATCTATTGCATCTTACCTATGCCGCTCGGCCATCGTTCATCCATATATTTATGTACATTTATGTACATATTCCTATTCCATCCCTTTAGATTTGTGTGTATTGGGTAGTTGTTTGGGGAATTGTTAGATTACTTGTTAGATATTACTGCACTGTCGGAATTAGAAGCCCAAGAATTTTGCTACACTCCCATTATCTGCTAAAGATGTGTATGTGACCAATAGAATTTGATTTGATTTGATCAAATAACCCTTTTGCTATGTTGAAAAACACCATAAGGGAGTGATCATCTTGTCACATAGTGCTGAGAATTTAACTGTCAGGTCCAACACTATAGATTGTAAATTGGGAAATTTGGCTATTCAGAATATTTGGTTATCGTGCAGTTTATACATCACAAACATTCAATGTTAAAATACACTTATGTCAAAGATAAAAGTCAGGGATAAGTGCTACCACTTGTAATCATACTCACTAATGTTTAAAGGGGAAATCTGCAGTTGCTTCATCCAATTTTGGACTTCTGAATTAATGATATATACCCATTGATTCTTCAAGAATGTAACTTAGAAATGCCTCATGAGCTTAGTTCAACTGTCTTACCCCATCAGAACCCAACACATACGCTTGTTTTACTCCAGTGTTTATAAACAAAGTAAAAGTGGTTCAAACTATAATGTTGATATCATGGATGGTCAGTCCTTGCATCCATAGCTCTGTCTAAGAATTTGAGAGGGGTTACATTTCTCCAGCCCCATCCATCAGCTTTTTTACAAAAACAGGGGTGATGAGAACACTTATTTGTTGTTTCAACTACTGAATGGCGCTTTAAATAGGCCTACTACTTTTTTTAAATTCAAGATTGCCTCAATGTCAGTCAAGTATCATCATTTGAAGAACTTATATCCCCCCATGCTAGATCTATGAAAGTTATGTGATTGATTGTTTCTTTACACCATGGTTTAGCCAATTGTCTCAGACAAAATCCGTTTGATATTTTATCAGAAAATTTTTGAGAATGCAAGCCTTTTGCCATCCAGTTAATATTTAGCAAGGTGACTGGAACTGGATGCTGTCCTGTGATCACTGCGATGTTATCGCGAGGAACACAGATGAAGCTCTGAAGAGGTGAAGTGAAGCGAGAGTGTTTTTACATCGACGCTTTTGGGGGGGGGGGGGGGGGGGTGGCTTGAAAAACCTCGTTATGACTGCCATAAAGACGTCAGTTATTTCGGATTTTCATCTCACATTTCATTGTGAGAGATCGTTTGTTGCCTCGCCTCTGTGGATGACGCGGGATCACAATTCAGCACCTGGACAGCTCCTGGTTAACCTATTACTGGGCACATGGAGTCCCTAGCGTGATTGTAGGGAAACCCTGTGAGCAGGCGAGATTTGGGCACTAAAATGCCCTCCTTCCAAAAGATGACGTTTAACTGAATATGTGGATAGTGGTGGACATTTAAAAGCATCTCCGTGAATGATGATGCTTACAATAAGGATCGGGCTTTTTCGTTGTGCCCTGTATTCTAAGCAGCAGCACGGGTCGTTAGCCAATCCAAATCTGAAGAGGATAGCAGCAGCCTACACACAGCAACCGAGCCTCGCTCACACTGATCATCGGCAAGGGAGACATTGCCATCATCATTAGGAGGGCATGAGTCACGACCATACTTTCAACAATGTAGAGCATAAAAGGTAGGTTTATTTGTCAGAATAGCATATTGATAAATCATTTTGATACTTCCTGCTCTTTCATCCATTCCGTCCCCCTTTTCTTTTACTTTCGTCTTAATGACCACCATAATTGTCGTATTCGTAATTTATCGTTGTTGCACTATTGATGGCTTTGCTAAATTATCAGGAAAACATATAATGTACTATGTTTAGTATATACTGTGTAGTAGCAACCTATATATCTGTTGTTACATGTGCTTTGAACCAGAATAATAGTCATTGTCGAAAGCTGTCCAGGGCCTTGTGAAAAATAATTGAGACATAGTAGCCTTAATCAGTTTAGCAGGGATCAGTGTTGACACGTTTTTATTAAGGTAAAAGCATGTGTTTGTTGGGGGAACTTCAAATGTAGGATACATGTTGGGTTCTGACGGAGGAGGTGGATACAAAAATGTAGACAGTAGACTATTGGGAAGTGAAGGGTTAGGACAATATGAAATGGTTGCATTGTTGTATGTCTTAATTTCCAGGGGAAACCGTTTGAAAATCAAGTAATTATTGTCTGTATGGAGGAATGCAACAGCTATGTTGGAGACAACATTGATATATGGCAACAGTTCATCTACAGCCTGCTAGAGGGATCTCTTATCTTGATGATGAGTATACAGCAGTGTAAGTATTTACTCAAGTCTTGGAATTGATGGATATTTTATGCAATATTCTACCTGGTCCCAGAGAGCTTGTTTCAAAGACCTAACTTGTTTGATAGGTTGTCAAGTCCAGCCCTTGACTTATGGCCACATCCATCCATTAGGAACTGTGATTGACAGGTTTCTTTAAAAATAAGAAATCCTGCAGTATCTCAAATGCCTTAATTTCACTCACTGTCTTGTCTGCACTGGTCGAACAACCTTTCCACTGCATAGCCTACACTATTGCCTGTGCTGTGGCCAGATTTTCTATAGGTGCCAGTTGTGTGCAGTCTTTTTTCTTGGGCATTGCAGTGATGCAATATTACAGTCTAGTCCTTGAATGACCTGAATTGATTTATCTAGAATGACATCTAATCTGCTGTGCTATACTACATTACTCTGTTCTGCTATAGCTCCGAATACTGACTCCACACCACAACTTGTGTGTCTGAAGGTTTTCCCTTTGCCTTTGTTTGTAAGACAGACACTACACTGACTTCATACAACGCTATACAAATTAACCTCTCCTCTCCGCCCCGGCATTTAAATGATTGAAGCTCAGGTTAAACGACCTCTACAGCCCATGCTGCTTACTGATATGTGTTTATATTGCTGCTGACAACTTCATCAGACTTTTCGAAAGTGAGACACTAGCAAATTGAGCTTCAGTTTACACCTGCAATGTGGGGAATGCAGCTGTCTGTGCAGTAATACCCCTTTTCAAAGACTCAGATGTTTGTGATTCTGTCTGGGTAAAGCCTATGTACCTGGCTGTTCTTCGCTCATGTTTACTCTGTGGAAAGCTGCTGGAATGGACTGTAAATTAACTCTTCAATGTATCTATTTCCTATTGCATAAAGTGTTCTCATCCTTCCTTACTTGTTATGCAAGTAATGTGATGTTTCTGAGCCCCTGGTGCAGAGTTAAATATGTCATTGGACTCCCATAGCAGAGCTATACTGCATGAGAATGTTTATGTATATCAATTGATTGTTTTCGATCTATTCTGTGAATTCATAAAACATTTAATGAACATGACATTCAAAACAAATGTTAAATAGTTAAAAGTATGATGAACAAGTTATACATGAGATGTGTATACTGCATTGTTGTCAGAATGTGAAGAGTTATGGAGAGACTGTGATTAACTTCCTTGTTTCCTAACCTTTCTCCACAGGTGTGGTGTGAGCCAAGTCTCTATTCTCTGGTTAAATCAAGAGTAACAATCGTGTCGACGTCCATTCACAGAAACAACACAGCAACATGAGCAACCCCCAGTAAGTAAAACACATGACTACTGATATTTATATCTGTTTAACACATCAAAACCTCTCATCCTGTTCTTATGCATTTTGCTCGTTGTACCCCGACTGCCCGCTATTACTAGCACAGGTTTTGTGATGGGACCCCAGCATGGTCTGGCCTGATTATGAGAACAGCTCCTGTCTATTTCCTCATACCCTTTCAGCCAAGGACTTTGAGCCTGAGAAGCAGGGGAGCAGCAGGGGAGCAACAGGGGAGCAACAGGGGAGCAGGCACTCCTGTGCTGGGCATTCCAAGAGAACTACCACCAGTCACCAGACTGCCTCTGCTGCCATCTCTTAGCATGCAGGAGAGATTTTCACTTGTCATCTTTTCTTATAAATAATGAGTCGCTATGTGGTCCCCAAGACGGCCTCTGCAGCCTGATGACAGCCCTGGTTATGGCCAAGGAAGGGGAGGGAGATTATGGCGTGGTGGGAGGAAGATGGGGGTGAGAGAAATGAGGGTGAGGTGGGAGGGAAATGATGGTGAGGTGGGAGAGAAATGAGGTTGAGGTGAGAGGGAGATGAAGGTAAGGTGGGAGATGGTGAGGTGGGAGGGAGATGAGGGTGAGGTGGGAGATGAAGGTGA
This sequence comes from Salvelinus fontinalis, assembly GCF_029448725.1. NCBI lineage: Eukaryota > Metazoa > Chordata > Actinopteri > Salmoniformes > Salmonidae > Salvelinus > Salvelinus fontinalis. Next base: position 33,204,964 of record NC_074673.1, on the reverse strand, counting down.
GGTGGGAGGGAGATGGGGGGGAGATGGGAGATGAAGGTGAGGTGGGAGGGAAGGAGATGGGGGTGAGGTGGGAGATGAAGGTGAGGTGGGAGAGAGATGGGGGTGAGGTGGGGTTGAATGCAGAATTGGTTCAATCAGCTGCATCTTCTGTTTAAAGCCAGTCCTACAGAGATCTCTGTCTGAGCTCAATGCAGACCTTGAGGTTATCAGCATTGTGTCCAAATGGACCCTGTTTGAAAGAAAACACAGTGGGACAATATATTACCCAATGGGCGGCACACAGAATTGTGATGTGTTTTCTGGTTAACAGGAAGACGTGAATTAATGATGTCGGTCCTCAGCGACACCCTCGTGAAATGACAGATGGGAAATCTTTGTGTGGTGTGATCACGTCTGCAGAGATATTTTCCCCACTGTTCTTTTAATTATAGAATAGTCCTTTAAATCATCTCTCACTCTCTATGATGTATTTCTGCATATACTAAGAGTAACAGGAGACATACTGTAGTGAGTCAGAGATGGAGAAATACACTATATATACAAAAGTATGTGGACACCCCTTCAAATTAGTGGATTTGTCTATTTTAGCCACACATGTTGCTGACAGGTGTATAACATTGAGCACACAGCCATGCAATCTCCAAAGACAAATATTGGCAGTAGAATGGCCTTACTGAAGAGGATGCCAACTTTCAAACATGTCAATTTGTAAAATTTCTGCCCTGCTAGAGCTCCCCCAGTCAACTGTATGTGCTGTTATTGTGAAGTGGAAACATCTAGAAGCAACAACAGCTCAGCCGCGAAGTGGCAGGCCACACAAGCTCACAGAACGGGACTGCCGAGAGCTTGCAACACTCACTACCAAATTCCAAACTGCCTTTGGAAGAAACGTCAGCACAAGAACTGTTCGTCGAGAGCTTCATGAAATGGGTTTTCATGGCTGAGCAGCCGCACACAAGCCTAAGCTCACCATGCACAATGCCAATTGTCGGCTGGGGTGGTGTAAAGCTCCATTGGACTCTGGAGCAGTGGAAACGCGTTCTCTGGAGTGATAAATCACGCTTCACCATCTGGCAGTCCAACCGATGAATATGGGGTTGGCGGAGGAGAATGCTACCTGCGCCAATGCATAGTGCCAACTGTAAAGTTTGGTGGAGGTAGAATAATGGTCTGGGGCTGTTTTTCATGGTTCAGGCTAGGCCCCTTAGTTCCAGTAAAGGGAAATCTTAACGCTACAGCATACAATGGCATTCTAGACAATTTTCTGCTTCCAACTTTGTGGCAACAGTTTGGGGAAGCCCTTTCCTGTTTCAGCATGACAATGGCCCCATGCACAAAGCGAGGTCCATACAGAAATGGATCAGTGTGGAAGAACTTGACTGGCCTGCACAGAGCCCTGACCCCATCGAACACCTTTGGGATGAATTGCAAGCCAGGCCTAATCGCCCAACATCAGTGCCCGACCTCACTAATGCTCTTGAGGCTGAATGGAAGCAAGTCCCTGCAGCAATATTCCAACATCTAGTGGAAAGCCTTCCCAGAAGAGTGGAGGCTGTTATAGCAGCAAAGGGGGGACCAACTCCATATTAATTCCCATGATTTTGGAATGAGATGCACAATGAGCAGGTGTCCACATACTTTTGGTCATGTAGTGTAGTTACGACTCAAGATATAACCCCCCTGTGAGTGAACAGATTTATAATATATTTCACATTCAGTATAACATTGAACATGTTAAAGTTATGGACGCTTTTATTTATTCATTTTCTTTTCCAATTGCATTCAAAGGCAGTTTTTATGTTGATTGACGCAAACCAGTGAGGAACATTTACTGACAAAAAGAAGAATGATCTGTATTACCTTTCCGAGTGTCATCCAATAATATAATTTTCTGTATTAAATCATATTGAATAAACTAGCTGTAAGCTCTTCTCATTGCAGATGATCCATGCTAGTTTGATGACAAGTACTCTGTAACAGTAGTGGTTGGTGTGTGCTTTATATGTAGTAAGGCTGTTTTCTTTCTCCAGGCCCTATTCAGAGTTATTTGTACATTTTGTTCCATTCAGCACACTAATATAGTACACTACACACCCTGCGGAGTCATATGTGTTTAAAACAGGCCAGCTAACATTTACTGTAACTAACTTCTGTGGTCATGTGAGCCCCTGTCATAGTGCAGTTAGTCTCTCTGTCATACACTGTCTTGATCCTGTCTCATTACAACAAGATGTGCTAATTAGCAGGTCACCATTTCCACATTTAGCTCACAAATGGGATGTTTAAATCTCCTACAGATGATGTTACATGTTACATGACATTACATAATATTTTGCATGTTTTGCGGGCAGATGTATCCAGCACTTCAAACCGTAGGTCCCATGGGGTATTTACTGAGACAACAAGGCTACTACAACCAACAGCATTAGTCAGAAACCAGTGCCAGTGTCATACTCTGATTTAAAGCCAGTTAATTGTGGTTTAATAGCTCAGTGAGTTCCATTCCCTTCGAATCCACACAGATCTTCAAAACATTGGTTTACAAGAACGTTGAGTTACACATTATAGTATTCTTTGCTGTGTATTATCCATTGAATAATATGTTATAAAGCCTATTGCCGTAAATTAGATTTGTCTATGATCATCAATAATATAATAGCTCACTATTGGCTGTAATTTTTATAGCTTGTTGCTTGACTGCTCTATGTAGCAGCTGGTGCTGGAGGTCTGGCAGATGTTGTTGCAGAGGTTTCTGCTGAGCCTGACATCACGTCCATGTACACACACATCTTCTCATCTCTCTATACACACATCTTCTCTGTCTGCTGATAGAGTGGCCCATAGCTGGGATGGTACAGGAGCAGGAGGAATTAGCTGTATCATATATTAACCCTTATTATGAAAGCAAGCTCATTCAATGGCACAAAGTCCTGTCTTCTCAAGTTGACGCTCACAGTATTCAGGATGAAGATGGGGAAAGTGCCCCCAACACATGCACACTTTGTAAAGCGAAGACGCGCATATTGATTTTCATTATCTTATCATTATCTTATTACCTAAAATATCTGATTTTACAAATGTGCTGGTGTATCAATGGCCATCATCAATGGAGTCAGGGGCGGTGGCTGGAAATGTGGCTTAAGTTTGGCATGTTGTTGCGGCTTTCCTGATGGTATCAGAGCACTGAATTGCTTTCCATTGAGGAACAGCCAACCAGGCTTACATGCTTATTGGGTGAGACAGTGTGACAGAGTCCTAGACAGCGGGCCAGGAACAGTGTGGTGGTAAGCACTCAAAATGACAATGATACGGATGCCCTCTACATAACATGAGGCTTTGCTGAAGCAGCACTTTGTAATTCTATGACAGACATGGATGGCTTTATTTTACAGTGAGAGCACTGGAAATAATGAGAACACTGTATTTTTATTTTTTTATTTCACCTTTATTTAACCAGGTAGGCTAGTTGAGAACAAGTTCTCATTTGCAACTGCGACCTGGCCAAGATAAAGCATAGCAGTGTGAACAGACAACAACACAGAGTTACACATGGAGTAAACAATAAACAAGTCAATAACATGGTAGAAAAAAAGAGAATCTATATACAATGTGTGCAAAAGGCATGAGGAGGTAGGCAATAAATCGAATAATTACAATTTAGCAGATTAACACTGGAGTGATAAATCATCAGATGATCATGTGCAAGTAGAGATACTGGTGTGCAAAAGAGCAGAAAGGTAATTAAATAAAAGCAGTATGGGGGGTGAGGTAGGTAAATTGGGTGGGCTATATACCGATGGACTATGTACAGCTGCAGCGATCGGTTAGCTGCTCGGATAGCAGATGTTTAAAGTTGTTGAGGGAGATAAAAGTTTCCAACTTCAGAGATTTTTGCAATTCGTTCCAGTCGCAGGCAGCAGAGAACTGGAAGGAACGGCGTCCAAATGAGGTTTTGGCTTTAGGGATGATCAGTGAGATACACCTGCTGGAGCGCGTGCTACGGGTGGGTGTAGCCATCGTGACCAGTGAACTGAGATAAGGCGGCCCTTTACCTAGCATAGCCTTGTAGATGACCTGGAGCCAGTGGGTCTGACGACGAACATGTAGCGAGGGCCAGCCGACTAGGGCATACAGGTCGCAGTGGTGGGTCGTATAAGGTGCTTTAGTAACAAAACGGATGGCACTGTGATAAACTGCATCCAGTTTGCTGAGTAGAGTATTGGAAGCTATTTTGTAGATGTCATCTCCGAAGTCGAGGATCGGTAGGATAGTCAGTTTTACTAGGGTAAGTTTGGCGGCGTGAGTGAAGGAGGCTTTTTTTTGCGAAATAGAAAGCCGACTCTAGATTAGATTTTTGATTGGAGATGTTTGATATGAGTCTGGAAGGAGAGTTTGCAGTCTAGCCAGACACCTAGGTACTTATAGATGTCCACATATTCTAGGTCGGAACCATCCAGGGTGGTGATGCTAGTCGGGCGTGCGGGGGCAGGCAGCGAACGGTTGAAAAGCATGCATTTGGTTTTACTAGCGTTTAAGAGCAGTTGGAGGCCACGGAAGGAGTGTTGTATGGCATTGAAGCTCGTTTGGAGGTTAGATAGCACAGTGTCCAAGGAAGGGCCAGAAGTATACAGAATGGTGTCGTCTGCGTAGAGGTGGATCAGGGAATCGCCCGCAGCAAGAGCAACATCATTGATATATACAGAGAAAAGAGTCGGCCCGAGAATTGAACCCTGTGGTACCCCCATAGAGACTGCCAGAGGACCGGACAACATGCCCTCCGATTTGACACACTGAACTCTGTCTGCAAAGTAGTTGGTGAACCAGGCAAGGCAGTCATTAGAAAAACCGAGGCTACTGAGTCTGCCGATAAGAATGTGGTGATTGACAGAGTTGAAAGCCTTGGCCAGGTCAATGAAGACGGCTGCACAGTAATGTCTTTTATCGATGGCAGTTATGATATCGTTTAGTACCTTGAGCGTGGCTGAGGTGCACCCGTGACCGGCTCGGAAACCGGATTGCACAGCGGAGAAGGTACGGTGGGATTCGAGATGGTCAGTGATCTGTTTGTTGACTTGGCTTTCGAAGACCTTAGAAAGGCAGGGCAGGATGGATATAGGTCTGTACCAGTTTGGGTCCAGGGTGTCTCCCCCTTTGAAGAGGGGGATGACCGTGGCAGCTTTCCAATCCTTGGGGATCTCAGATGATACGAAGGAGAGGTTGAACAGGCTGGTAATAGGGGGGGCGACAATGGCGGCGGACAGTTTCAGAAATAGGGGGTCCAGATTGTCAAGCCCAGCTGATTTGTATGGGTCCAGGTTTTCCAGCTCTTTCAGAACATCTGCTATCTGGATATGGGTAAAGGAGAAGCTGGGGAGGCTTGGGCGAGTAGCAGCGGGGGGGGCGGGGCTGTTGGCCAAGGTTGGAGTCGCCAGGAGGAAGGCATGGCCAGCCATTGAGAAATGCTTGTTGAAGTTTTCGATTATCACAGATTTATCGGTGGTGACTGTGTTACCTAGCCTCGGTGCAGTGGGCAGCTGGGAGGAGGTGCTCTTGTTCTCCATGGACTTTACAGTATCCCAGAACTTTTTGGAGTTAGAGCTACAGGATGCAAATTTCTGCTTGAAAAAGCTGGCCTTTGCTTTCCTGACTGACTGCGTGTATTGGTTCCTGACTTCCCTGAACAGTTGCATATCGCGGGGGCTCTTCGATGCTATTGCAGTTCGCCACAGGATGTTTTTGTGCTGGTCGAGGGCAGTCAGGTCTGGAGTGAACCAAGGGCTATATCTTTTCTTAGTTCTGCATTTTTTGAACGGATCATGCTTGTCTAATATGGTGAGGAAGTAACTTTTAAAGAATGACCAGGCATCCTCAACTGACGGGATGAGGTCAATATCCTTCCAGGGTACCCGGGCCAGGTCGATTAGAAAGGCCTGCTCGCTGAAGTGTTTTAGGGAGCGTTTGACAGTGATGAGGGGTGGTCGTTTGACCGCGGACCCGTAGCGGATACAGGCAATGAGGCAGTGATTGCTGAGATCTTGATTGAAGACAGCAGAGGTGTGTTTGGAGGGTAAGTTGGTCAGGATAATGTCTATTAGGGTGCCCATGTTTACGGATTCAGGGTTGTACCTGGTGGGTTCCTTGATGATTTGTGTGAGATTGAGGGCATCAAGCTTAGATTGTAGGACTGCCGGGGTGTTAAGCATATCCCAGTTTAGGTCACCTAACAGAACAAACTCTGAAGCTAGATGGGGAGCGATCAATTCACAGATGGTGTCCAGGGCACAGCTGGGAGCTGAGGGGGGTCGGTAGCAGGCGGCAACAGTGAGAGACTTATTTCTGGAGAGATTAATTTTTTTAATTAGAAGTTCGAACTGTTTGGGCATAGACCTGGAAAGTATGACAGAACTTTGCAGGCTATCTCTGCAGTAGATTGCAACTCCTCCCCCTTTGGCAGTTCTATCTTGACGGAAAGTGTTATAGTTGGGTATGGAAATCTCAGAATCTTTGGTGGCCTTCCTAAGCCAGGATTCAGACACGGCAAGGACATCAGGGTTGGCAGAGTGTGCTAAAGCGGTGAGTAAGACAAACTTAGGCAGGAGGCTTCTGATGTTGACATGCATGAGGCCAAGGCTTTTTCGATCACAGAAGTCAACAAATGAGGGTGCCTGGGGACATGCAGGGCCTGGGTTTACCTCCACATCACCCGAGGAACAGAGGAGTAGTAGGATGAGGGTGCGGCTAAAGGCTTAAGGTATGAGCAAATGGGAGTTATTTTTTTAAACGTTTCAATTGGGATTGCAGTTTTTATTTACCCCTTGTTACACAAGGTTGCATTAGTCTGCATTTCTTTAATGCTTTCAAATAAATAGCTCTATCTTGTTGAATGTCAGAGTGTGTTCTACAGGAAATTGAACAACCTCTACAAAACCACATTTTAATGTGCATGTAATACTGTATTCAGTGCTAGATTTAATTCAGTTGTATATTCTGTTGAGGTCAGCAGTATTTGAGAGGACGAGGATGTTTGTACTTTGAGCACCTCTCCTACAGCAGACTGCTGTCTACTAACCCAACTATCTGTTCCCAAGAAAAAGGTCCTACAGTTGAAGTCGGAAGTTTACATACACTTAGGTTGGAGTCATTAAAACTCGTTTTTCAACCACTCCACAAATTTCTTGTTTACAAAAAATAGTTTTGTCAAGACGTTTAGGACATCTACTTTGTGCATGACACAAGGAATTTTTCCAACAGACAGATTATTTCACTTATAATTCACTGCATCACAATTCCAGTGGGTCAGAAGTTAACATACACTAAGTTGACTGTGCCTTTAAACAGCTTGGAAAATTCCAGAAAATTATGTCATGGCTTTAGAAGCTTCTGTTAGGCTAATTGACATAATTTGAGTCAATTGGAGGTATACCTGTGGATGTATTTCAAGGACTACCTTCAAACTCAGTGCCTCTTTGCTTGACATCTTGGGAAAATCAAAAGAAATCAGCCAAGACCTCAGAAAATAAATTGTAGATCTCCACAAGTCTGGTTCATCCTTGGGAGCAATTTCCAAATGCCTGAAGGTACCATGTTCATCTGTACAAACAATAGTATGCAAGTATTAACACCATGGGACCACGCAGCCGTCACACCGCTCAGGAAGGAGACGCGTTCTGTCTCCTAGAGATTAACGTACTTTGGTGAGAAAAGTGCAAATCAATCCCAGAATAACAGCAAAGGACCTTGTGAAGATGCTGGAGGAAACAGGTGCAAAGGTATCTATATCCACAGTAAAACGAGTCCTATATCGACATAACCTGAAAGGCCGCTCAGCAAGGAAGAAGCCAGTGCTCCAAAACCGCCATCAAAAAGCCAGACTACGGTTTGCAACTGCACATGGGGACGAAGATCGTACTTTTTTGGAGAAATGTCCTCTGGTCTGATGAAACAAAAATAGAACTGTTTGGCCATAATGACCATTGTTATGTTTGGAGGAAAAAGGGGGAGGCTTGCAAGCCGAAGAACACCATCCCAACCATGAATCACGGGGGTGGCAGCGTCATGTTGTGGGGGTGTTTTGTTGCAGGAGGGACTGGTGCACTTCACAAAATAGATGGCCACATGAGGAAGGAAAATTATGTGGATATATTGAAGCAACATCTCAAGACATCAGTCAGGAAGTTAAAGCTTGGTCGCAAATGGGTCTTCCAAATGGACAATGACCCCAAGCATACCTCCAAAGTTGTGGCAAAATGGCTTAAGGACAACAAGGTCAAGGTATTGGAGTGGCCATCACAAAGCCCACAAAGACCTCAATACAAAAGAAAATGTTTGGGCAGAACTGAAAAAGAGTGTGCGAGCAAGTAGGCCTACACACCTGACTCAGTTACACCAGCTCTGTCAGGAGGAACGGGCAAAAATTCAAAAATTAATTTTTAAATGGTTATACTCTAAGTCAGTATAGTATATGAGACCTTTCATGGTTATACTGTAAGTCAGTATAGTATATAAAGCCTTTCTATCTGTCATTTGCTTTCAGACCTCCAGATTCTGACAATTGTAATCAACTTTATTAATCATTGAATTAGCCAACGCATGGGTGAAGTTCATCATCAATACTCTGAATCCATACTCTGAACCATAATTTCAAAAGCTTTTACTCTACTTTTTTGACAAGCTGCATTAAAATGTCCTCCTTCAGACTTAATGAGTTGGACTTGAAAGGTTCAAGTCTCAGCCGGGTATTTTATTTTGATATTTCTATTGATTGTCATGTGGTGATTTATGGCCCAGTGGTGTAAACACACTAGAGGCAGAGCCATGGATGCCTTTTATTCTAGGGGAGTCAATTCTTGGCAATGATTACATTCCAGAAGGAAATGGTCTTCCTTATATATATATTTTCCTATATTACCTACATTATATTTATCGTGAGATACTTCTTACATTAGAGCATATGCACATGCATTGCACCATGTTTTTTAAACTAGTACAGTGTTATTCACATGGTGTAACTATGGGAGGTAGGACACTCGATGCTCAGGGAGATCTATGTTTAAGCTTCCTTGTTGCATTTGCTAATATTGCATGTCTTTGAAAAGATTTCTAGCCTTTGGTGTGCTGGGTGCCCTTGCCTTGCCTGCCAGGTGGAACAGCCTGGTCTCATAGAGTAGACGTAACATAGTAAAAGTAAATCCGGGACACTCAAAATAGTATGATATGTTGCATTTGGTATGGTTATATATAGACAGAATGTTATTTAAGGCAAAAAACAAATGGAGGGTGGTTTGTCGGGGTGAATGGGTGGGCGTATAACGTGAACGTCTAGCAATCCAAAGGTTACAAGTTCGAATGTCATCACGGACAACTTTAGCATTTGAGCTAATTAACAACTTTTTAACTACTTACTACTTTTTAGCTACTTTGTAACTATTTAGCATGATAACTAACCCTTCCCCTAACCTTAACCCTTTTAGCTAACCCTCCCCTAACCCCAACCCTAACCTTAACCTTTTAACCTAACTCCTAACCTTAACCCTGCCTCTCACCCTAATCCTAACCCCTAGCCTAGCCAGTGTTAGCAAACGTTAGCCACAACAAATTGTAATTCATAACATATCATACATTTATCAAATTCGTGACACATTGTACATTGTGAAAAATGTGTACATGTTGTACATGTAGCAAATTTCTTACATATCATACGAATTATAATTGGTAACATATCATACAAATGCATGATGGACATTCACAAATGAATACATACCATACGAAACATAACATATCATACCAAATGGAGTGTCTCAGATTTACATTCAGAATAATACAAAATGCTCTGAGACCAGGTTGGGTGGAATGGAGCAGTATACCAAAGTGCACCAAGCCACCCCCTCCCCAGGATGGCAACAAGCCACTGAAGCGGCCCCTGCACATAATGGAACCTAGTCTCGCCAGTGATTGTTTGGAAATGTGATTTTGATGCAGTGAACAGTTTGTGTCTGTCATGACTGATAGCATCTTTGTTTTGCGTCTCGTAAGGAGAGGTGCCAAGGGTACAGATAATGTTGGAATGCACTGGCTCTCAATGTTAAGCATGTGAGGTATGTGGGGGCATTCTTCCCTGAGGCAAACACATCCCAGTAGCCAATTGTTAGTTACAGCATCATATCAGTACACTGAAATGCATAGACGTAGTAAGGATTTATAAGAGTACTATTACACCACCCTGTCAGACATTGTGTCTGAAATGAGTGTGGGTACCTATGCAGATAAGAAAGCAACCTTTGAAGTAAGCAGGTATGTTAAGTATGAATTAGTCATAAGTCAGTGAAGAGCAGGGGATGTTTTCCTCTCCAGGGCTGACTATGGTACATTAACATTTCATAGGTCTCTCTCTCCCTCTCTCCCTCCCTGTGTACACTATTTACCTCCACATATCACCAGGCTGTTAGTCCCCAACTATCTACAGGCTCTCCAGCACAATGTATTTTGTTCTCTCTGGCTTGTAATCAATGGCCTCCTCCCTTGCTAAGCTCTGGGGTTATTGATGTCTTCACATTGGCTACTCTGTGCAGAGTGCCAAGCAGGTTGGGATTCCTGTTCTCATCTTTACTGGCTGAGCTGGAGAGAGGATGGGGTCCTACCCACACCTGGGTTTTAGTGTTGAAAATTAACTGAATAGGAGAAATACTCTGAAATTCTGTTACGATGAGATTGTGAGAAAATATTCATTTGTTTAGTTGCATATATGAGTGCTACTTACAGAGTGTCCATGGTGTTCCGTACATTGTGTCCTCCAGGGCCCCTCCCCAGGCCCAGGCCAGAGCCTCAGAGCTGGAGGTGATCTCCCAGCAGGTGGAGGAGGACAACCAGTGTCACGCTCCAGTCCAGGTGGTCAGCTTTGCATACAGAGACCTGCCTCTGGCCGCGCTGGACATCTCCCTGGCCGGATCCCAGCTCATCTCCAACCTGGACGAAGAGGACAACAGAGAGGGGTAGGTGGACACAGAGATTGTACCTGAAAACATCTCCCCTGTGTGTTTGATAATTGTACTATTAGCATAACTGACACAGAACTAAGCACTATCCATAATCTACCTTGACAGAGAAAACGTTTGCCTTCATTCTCTATCATGCTAGTAACAGCTCATCATAATGGTACATGACATGATACTGAATCACTCAAATTCAAATTCATCATACCGATGGTGAGGGATCCTATGAGGATATGTGTCTGTAAATACTTCAGTATCATCCTTACATTGTCAAGGCATTAACTGATATGCCTGTGAGCCCACACTATTTGTCTCAGTGACATCATTTCTCTTTGCTATAAAAAGATTCCTCCCTTCAACGTGCACTTTTGGCTCAAAACAAAGCGTTTTGTAAGCGTCATATTGTTCCTGAAATGTCAGGCGCTGGTGGCTGTGTTGTCTATACCCATGGGCCCTGTTTGTCCTGGCTGGACATGGCCCTATCACTGCGCTGCAGGCTGAGTGTGTACAGGACACACCCCCTCTCGTTCTGCCTGTCCTCTCAGGAAGCGTGACTCACAGGCCATTTGCGCGCGGTAGCGCGGCGCTCTCATCTCGGCAGAGAAAGTAGACAAACACTACAAGCTTCATTAGAGCATCCGACCGCCATTCCACACCATCCAAGCCCGACTTGGACCTGGCCCGGCGCAGGGCTCTGTGGGACGCAAGGGGGGACAGATGGGTCCTAGTCCCACGCCACACACCCAGGCCACAGAGTGCAGGAGCTGGCAGCACTGGCATCACTGTGGGCATCTCAGGAGAACATGTCCATATGACACTATCATCCCATGATAGAGCACACAGTGATGTGGAAGTCATGGGATATCAAGTTGCATCTCTAAGGGATTTCAGAAGTCAGGCTTTTATGGTTCAGTCCCTGGCTAAATAGCTATTTGTTTTGATGAAAGGGAAAGGAATGATTTTCTGGGTTGGAATTATATTTCCCTCCAAGCCTTCTATCCCTGTAGCGCCATCACACTAATAAGAGAAGGCAGAGGTACCAGTGAAGCTGGAGATATGGCATGTTCATTGAACTCTTTAGATTGGAATTCCAGATTTCCAAACCACAGGCATTCCAAGGCCTACTCGTCACCAGAGTTTCACTGTGGGCTCATGTTTCCCTCCATTGGAATCATTTGTGGAAAACAAAGAAATATGCAGCCACGTCATGGTTTCTTGTTTACTCTGTGACTCATGTCTGTAGCATTAGAGGAATGACGGAGAGCTAGGTTGGTATTGCACATTGTCATTCATTACAGTCATTGAAATATGAGGGTACGTTTTTATCCCTACACTTATTTTTTAAATGTAACCTTTATTTAACTAGGCAAGTCAGTCAAGAACAAATTCTTATTTACAATGACGGCCTACCCTGGCCAAACCCGGACGATGCTGGGCCATTTGTGCGCCGCCCTATGGGACTCCCAATCACGGCCGGATGTGATACAGCCTGGATTCGAACCAGGGACTGTAGTGACACCTCTTGCACTGAGATGCAGTGCCTTAGACTGCTGCGCCACTCCTTAACCATTAATATTATTTCAACCTTGTCTTAATAGACTTAAAAGCAAGCTCTCCAAAGATTAATAAAGTGCTTTCTTTAAATGTAGGGTCTTATGTCATGGTCAATATTTGGCATATACACAGGGACTGATTATCTAAAGTTGAAAAATTTTCCTCAAACTACCTCTTTTCTTTTCTTAGATGTCCTTATAAGATTATCTTCACAGTTCTACTAAATCCGACTGACATTCCAGACAATGACTAAACGTTGTTTTAAACCTGACAGAACACATTTCCTATCCCAATACCAAGTATGAACACAAACAGACTATTATTGGTCCACACGATCAAATGTGGGTCTTCATCAACACGTTTCTTTATGTGTGATTTAGTTATCAATCACATGCTATAACATTGTTTACCATCAGCACTGGGAAGACTTTGGTAATGTTGATATACATTATGGTTTTTAGGTTTTTAGGTTTCTGAAAACAGGTTGATTGACACTAAATGGAGCCCTTAAAGAGTGCTTGGCTTTGTTGTGCTCTGTATATCAGTGAAACGGAAAAGATAGAGTCTTGGAGTGCATGTGGTAGGTTTTGCATTGTATCTAGCTGCTGCACATGGCTTTCTATCAGCAGACGTGGGCGATTATGTAGGAGGTGGATGTTCTTGCGGACTACAGGGGGCACATGCAGTACTAGCAGATTCAGAGCAGTGGTGAGCTCTGGATTTATTAATAGACTCCTGGATGGAGCTACCTTCTTGCCCAGAACATGCTAGAGACTACGGTGATGTGGCCTGCTGCTTTCCTCTCCCATCACCTTATTTAACTCTTCTGATTAACCTGTCGTATGCTTTTGTCATGTTATGACGTTCAGCTTCTGAAAATCATCATCACAGGGTTGTGACTTTCAAACCTTAGACCATAGAAAGGCAGATCCCAGCCTGTCGTTGGTCAAATTGTACTACACACTTACAGTCTGGTTGTTACAGGCTATTTAGCAGTTTGTGAGTGGAACCAGATTATGTATGGTCTTTTAGTAGAGATGTGAAGCTGCATTAAGGTGAATCTGTGAGAGTGATGCCCTCTTAGGGACCTACATGGTGGATTGACCCCACAGACCAAGACTCAGTGGAGTCCAGGAGCGTCATTTCTAAACGTTGCGCATGTACAAAATATACCACAAAACAGGGCCTCCCGGGTGGCGCAGTGGTCTAGGGCACTGCATTGCAGTGCTAACTGCGCCACCAGAGTCTCTGGGTTCGCGCCCAGGCTCTGTCGCAGCCGGCCGCAACCGGGACGTCTGTGGGGCGATGCACAATTGGCATAGCGTCGTCCGGGTTAGGGAGGGTTTGGCCGGTAGAGATATCCTTGTCTCATCGCGCTGTGCTAACCAAGGGGGCCAGATAGACTGTGTTTCCTCCGACACATTGGTGCGGCTAGCTTCCGGGTTGGAGGCGCTCTGTGTTAAAAAGCAGTGCGGCTTGGTTGGGTTGTGCTTCGGACGATGCATGGCTTTCAACCTTCGTCTCTCCCGAGCCCGTATGGGAGTTGTAGCGATGAGACAAGATAGTTATTACTAGCGATTGGATACCACGAAAATTGGTGAGAAAATGGGATAAAACATTTTTTTTTTAAATTAAAATACAAATATACCACAAAACATGCGTTGGAATTTATAAAAACTAAACTTGCTGGGAGAATGTCCTTGCCTCCATGCAGACCTTAGACCATGCGTATGCACATTTTTCTTGTGGTTTAAGAATTGTATTGCAGGCAGGCAAGTAAGTATTTTGTGCGAATGGGGCATAGTACGAGACACTTATTCATAAAACATTAAAAAAGGAAAACATAATAACAAGTTGCAGCCATTTGCCATTAGTGAGTAGAGAGAAAATCTATGTGTGTATATTTTTGGAATCTAAACTACTTAGACATAGGAATGTATTTCCTATTTATTTTATTTTCATAACCATTGCAGAATAAATTCCTCACCTTTTCTGGCCGTGATGGGTTCATATTACCGAAGTAGCCATACAACGAATTACCATGCACATCTCTCATTTGGGCCTAGTAGCCTTGTAAAAAGGCTATGTATTTCAAGTTTTGCTGTATGCAATCCCATAGACAGCGTGGTTTATAATGCACAGTCAAATTTAACAGGTGAACAGACAGTTGATCTTTTACATTGAAGTATACATGTATGCTACTACTGTAATTACTGTAAAAAGAAAAATACACTAGCCTAGTCAATGTTTCAGAATTCCGTCCAGCATATTCAGGTTGGGGGAGAAAGTTGATGCAAAACAATGTTGAATTCAAAACGTTCTTCTGACAAGTCCACAACAATTGTATTTTCTTTCAGAAACTGTCACAGTCCTTTGCATAATACAGAATAAGTTAGTGCAAAAGATTAAAAGATTCTGACAACACCTCCAAAAACATTAGATAAAAGGGGCATTCATTCTAATAGCTCCAAATTATACAGCATTCTTGTCACCATAAAAGGTGAATGGTGGGTGTTTTCCAGGTGGAGTTATAATGCTCATTCATGAGTGCACAGTTTAACACATTTTTAAAAAGAAATGTTTATTTAGTGGTGGATCAGCTTAATATTGCGAAAGGATTATTGCTTCCATCAATGTAATTGTCTGCATCATTTCCAATCCCCCATATCTTTTTTTGGCAAATATATATATCCCTATACATACACACACATATGCATACATATGCACATACAGTGGGGAGAACAAGTATTTGATACACTGCCGATTTTGCAGGTTTTCCTACTTACAAAGCATGTAGAGGTCTGTAATTTTTATCATAGGTACACTTCAACTGTGAGAGACGGAATCTAAAACAAAAATCCAGAAAATCACATTGTATGATTTTGAAGTAATTAATTTGCATTTTATTATATATTTTTTAAAATGTCTTCGAAAAATATGTTTTTTTAATCAATTAGTATATTTGCATTTAACAACAATATTTGTTGTATTATTTGTTCTGTCTTTTCAGGTGGATTAAACTGAAATTGCAACCAACTGTCTAAGGCTTGTTTAAAAAATAAAGATTTTGGGGATTATTTCCTTTTCAAACAACTGAAAGTGAGCAATCTGAATAGAGGGAAAAAGGCCATTCTTGAACATGGGATTAGACATTCCTACCAATTTACTAGAGAACCAGTTTGGATTTAATTATAACTTTTGTATGACTGATGCCTTTAGTGAGAGGTCTAATGCTTTAATATTTCATCATTTCTGCCCTCCGAATTCATATTCGTTATATAAATAGGCCCTTTTAATTTTGTCTGGCTTGCCATTCCAAGTAAAATTCAATATTTTTTGTTCATATACATTTCAAATTTAAAAAGCAGGTCACTAGGTGTAGGCAAAACCATAAGCAAATAGGTCAACTGTGATATGACTAAAGAGTTCATCAGGGTGATTTTTACACAAATAGACAGGTATTTTCATTTCCATGGTAGCAAGATCTTATCTATTTTTGCTAACTTTCTATAAAAATGTATTGGAGTGAGATTATTTCTTTCTTTTGGGATTTGTATACTGAGTATGTCCACATCTCCTTCAGACCATTTGATTGGTAAATTACATGGTAATGTAAAATTTGCATTTTTTTGTGATCCAATACGTAATATAGTATAGATAAGTAGTATACTTATCATAATTTGGTTTTAATCCAGAGAGGATAGCAAAAATATCCATATCCTCTATAAGGCCAGTGAGAGATTCTAATTGTGGTTTTAAAAGAAAACATGAATCATCAGCGTACAATGACAACTTCGTTTTTAAGCCACGGATTTCTAATCCCTTAATATTATTGTTCGATCTAATTTTAACAGTTAACATTTTGATGGCAATAATAAATAGATATGCCGATAGTGGACAACCTTGTTTTACTCCTCTAGATAGTTAAAAAACTTCTGAGATGTGGCCATTATTTTACACCTAGGGTTACTATACATAACTTCAACTCATTTTATAAGAGATTCCCCAAAATTGAAATATTCTAGGCATTTATGTATAAACTCCAGTCGTACTTTATCAAAAGCCTTTTTAAAATCAGCTATGAAAACTAGGCCTGGTGTCCCCGATATTTCATAGAATTCTATTGTTTCCAGTACTTGTCTTATATTCTCGCCAATGTATCATCCATGTAAAAAACCTGTCTGATTAGGATGAATAATATCTGACAATACTTTAATTCTATGCGCCAAACATTTTGCTAGGATTTTTGCATCACAACACTGAAGTGTAAGAGGCCTCCAATTTTTTTAATGGACTGGATCTTTATATATACCACTTGGGTCCTATTTCAGTAATAATGATATCAGACCTTCTTGTTGCGTGTCCGATAATCTACCATTTATATAGGAGTGGTTAAAACATGCTAATAATGGTCCTCTGAGTATATCAAAAAAGTTTGGTATACTTCCACTGGTATGCCATCCAGCCCTGCAGGTTTCCCAACCTTAAAACTTCTCTAGGATAGGGGGCAGAGTTTTCACTTTGGGAAAAATAGCGTGCCCAATTTCAACTTCGTTCTACTCATCCCCAGAATATAAGATCTGCATAGTAGTAGTCGATTTGGATAGAAAACACTCTGAAGTTTCTAAAACTGTTTGAATCACATCTGTAAGTATAACAGAACTTATGTAGCAGGCAAAACCCTGAGGACTAACCATAATCTTTTTTAAGTCACTGTCTGTTCAATAAGTTTTCATTGGGAGGCCAGATTTCTAATCACTCTATTCTCAGTTCCTACTGCTTCCACTGGATGTCACCAGTCTTGGGAAATAGGTTGAGGTTATTAATTTGTGAAATGAAGAAGAAGGCCATCAGGAAGTAGAGTAACGTCTTGTGTACTGTTTGAGAGTTGCGCAAGACAAAAAAATGTTACGTTTGTTTGTTGATCTCCTGTATTGAAAACAGATAGACCCGTCTTCAATTTGATCGATTATTAACGTTTACAAACACCTTAAGTTGTATTACAAAAGTACTTTGAAATGTTTTGGCAAAGTTTAGAGGTAATCTTTTAGATATTTTGTAGTGACTTTGCGCAAATTGGAAGCTGTTTTTGTCTGGATCAACCGGCCAAATAAATGGACAATTTGGATATATATGGACGGAATTAATCGAGCAAAAGGACCATTTGTGATGTTTATGTGACATATTAGAGTGCCAACAAAAGAATCTCGTCAAAGGTAATGCATGTTTTATATTTTATATCTGCGTTTTGAGTAGCGCCGGCATGGTTGAAATATGCTACACTCTCTTTGTTGACATTGTGCTATCATCAGATAATAGCATCTTATGCTTTCGCCGAAAAGCCTTTTTGAAATCTGACATGTTGGCTGGATTCACAACGAGTGTAGCTTTAATTTGGTATCTTATATGTGTGATTTAATGAAAGTTTGATTTTATATAATTTTTTTGAATTTGGTGCTCTACATTTTCCCTGGCTATTGGCAAGCGTCCCGCTATCCCAGAGAGGTTTTAAAGGCTTTAATTGCATCAAGAAGTTCCTCCTCTGTAATTTGGCATTCACATTAGTCTTATTGTATAGATGTTAATTTTACATTATTATTAGGGGGAAAATCCATACGATTAGCTTCGGTTAGTGGAGATGGAGGAGACAAACGAAAACATAATCTTAACGTACTTTACTTCCTTTTTCAAAATATCATTCGGTGAATCATGTGTGAACCCATCATTTGTAACAAGTTTCAATATATTATTTTGGTAGCATTTCTATATTGAAGATTGAAAAGTAATTTGGTGCATTTTTCACCATATTCCATCCAGTTTGCTTTATTTTTATAATATATTAACTGAACTTAATCTTTCTTGAATAAGTTCCTCCATTTCTTTTTGTTTTTCGTCTAACTTATTCTGTGCCTCTATGGTACACTTTTTATTGCTATCTAACTGTTAGTCCTTCAATTTCCTTTGTTAATATGGACTCTTTTGATCTAAATTGCTTTTGTTTTATAGATGAGTACTGAATTGCATGGCACATTTAAAAGTGTCCCATACAATAAGGAGATCTGCTATACCTATGCAATGTCTGAAAAAGTCAGTTATAAATTCTTCTGTCCTAGTTCTAAACAATTTATCATCTAGAAGCCTTTGATTAAATGTCCAATATCCTCACCAAGGGGGAAATTCTGTAAGAGTAATATATATGCCAATTATGTGATGATCCAACCACATTCAGTTTAACACGGTTTTACTAAGGGTCTGATTTATAACAGGAACGTGTATATGTGTGGCGTGCGCCAAGTTTTTAAATCTCAATATTTTTATAAATCCGTATTATTTTCAGAAATGGGGCATGCATTTATTTAGTGTAAAATTCACGCAACGGTTATAAATGAGGCCCCAAGCCACTCCAGAGCTACAAGTGGGGCCAGGGCTCCCTTCTGAGCTGCCAACCCAGGCCCTCAACCCCTCTCTGGGTATATCATCATCAAGATCAGCATGCGACCCGTAGTCAAAAGCTTCCAGCAGCAGGAACAGCAGCATATGCCACTGATCTCAAAGGGCCAGTGTGATGCGCCGCAGCAATGGCAGATGGTTCATGTGGGTCAACCTGGTATTGTGACTGAAGGAGAGCGAGAGAGGAGGGGCTCTCACCCTGCTCCCACCGTCCCATTCATTCACAAAGATGCCTGCCAAAGATGAGTGTGAAATGGCTCCATTTGATGAATGTGGACTGGTCTCCATGTTTGGTGAAGGTGGAAGGGCTGACTCTGTGGTGTGCTGGCTCTGCAGTGAGAAGCACAGGGCTGATACATACAGTGATGGTGAGAAGTATGGTATTATATTAGCTTACACATGGCCAGATTAGTGCAGGGTAGATTGATTACAAATTTGCTCTGAGTGCCCTACTGGCATCAAGTCCTTGGGCGACTTATCCTGTAACCGTTGAGACATGACTGTTGCTCAGCAGAAATGATACAAATGATGCAGTTAATGATGCACTCTCTTGTACATTTCAACAGACAGTAGAATTAAGATTGAAGTGATATGAACATCACAGAATGTAAGAATACAGTACAGAATGAATTTGAACTGAATCTTGGCAGGAGTAATATATATCAGCAGAAGCCAGAGTCATATTCTACCTACCTGGTATCTGTAGATGGATTTCTGAAAAGAGTAGAGGGGAGTCAAACACACAGAAGAACAGTCCTCTCCATCAAATTGGCTGTGCAGCAGGTACCACATGCCGGGTAGCACAATAGATTACATTTAAGGGCTTGGTTTGAGGGTTTGTTAATATTCACAGACATGCAAAGGGCTAGATTGCTTTTTGGGCTGAGAGCAAGAGAGTTCAAGTGTCCTGGTGAAAACTCTTTCTTCGGAACCAGCCTTTCTGCTGCACTGCAGATGTAGGCCGATCATCTTCATTTGCTTTATATTAAAAGCCTATTTCTTCGGCAAATAATTGGCTGAATCGCTTTTGGCACTAAGCTCACTGTATGTCATGGTACAGGTGTGCAATCACCTCCTTGGTTACCTGTCCTTTATATGTCACTCCCTTTGGTTTCTTCCCCAGTCGTCATTGTTGCTTTTCTGTTCCAGTGTCACGTCTGTGCGTTGTTTGTGGTTCTTGTTTTGTATTTAGTTGCGTTTATTTATTAAAACACTCACTCCCTGAACTTGCTTCCCGACTCTCAGCGCACATCAATCAATCAATCAATCAATACATTTTATTTTATATAGCCCTTTGTACATCAGATAATATCTCGAAGTGCTGTACAGAAACCCAGCCTAAAACCCCAAACAGCTAGAATGCAGGTGTAGAAGCACGGTGGCTAGGAAAAACTCCCTAGAAAGGCCAAAACCTAGGAAGAAACCTAGAGAGGAACCAGGCTATGAGGGGTGGCCAGTCCTCTTCTGGCTGTGCCGGGTGGAGATTATAACAGAACTATGCCAAGATGTTCAAAAATGTTCATAAGTGACAAGCATGGTCAAATAATAATCATGAATAATTTTCAGTTGGCTTTTCATAGCTGATCATTAAGAGTTGAAAAACAACAGGTCTGGGACAGGTGGCGGTTCCATAACCGCAGGCAGAACAGCTGAAACTGGAATAGCAGCAAGGCCAGGCGGACTGGGGACAGCAAGGAGTCACCACGGGCGGCAGTCCCGACGCATGGTCCTAGGGCCCAGGTCCTCCGAGAGAATGAAAGAGAGAAGGAGAAAATTAGAGAGAGCCAAGATTTTCAAAATGTTCATAAATGACAAGCATGGTCAAATAATAATCAGGAATAAATCTCAGTTGGCTTTTCATAGCCGATCATTAAGAGTTGAAAACAGCAGGTCTGGGACAGGTAGGGGTTCCATAACCGCAGGCAGAAGAGTTGAAACTGGAATAGCAGCAAGGCCAGGCGGACTGAGGGCAGCAAGGAGTCACCACGGCCGGTAGTCCCGACGTATGGTCCTAGGGCTCAGGTCCTCCGAGAGAAAGAAAGAGAGAAGGAGAAAATTAGAGAGAGCCAAGATTTTCAAAATGTTCATAAATGACAAGCATGGTCAAATAATAATCAGGAATAAATCTCAGTTGGCTTTTCATAGCCGATCATTAAGAGTTGAAAACAGCAGGTCTGGGACAGGTGGGGGTTTCGTAACCGCAGGCAGAAACAGTTGAAACTGGAATAGCAGCAAGGCCGGGCGGACTGGGGACAGCAAGGTGTCAGCATGCCCGGTAGTCCTGACGTATGGTCCTAGGGCTCAGGTTCTCAGAGAGAAAGAGAGAACGAGAGAATTAGAGAGAGCATACTTAAATTCACACAGGACACTGGATAAGACAGGAGAAGTACTCCAGGTATAACCAACTGACCCTAGCCCCCCGACACATAAACTACTGCAGCATAAATACTGGAGGCTGAGACAGGAGCGGTCAGGAGACACTGTGGCCGCATCCGAAGAAACCCCCGGACAGGGCCAAACAGGAAGGATATAACCCCACCCACTCTGCCAAAGCACAGCCCCCACACCACTAGAGGGATATCCTCAACCACCAACTTACAATCCTGAGACAAGGCCGAGTATAGCCCACAAAGGTCTCCACCACAGCACAACCAAGGGGGGGCGCCAACCCAGACAGGAAGTTCACGTCAGTAACTCAACCCACTCAAGTGACGCACCCCTCCTAGGGACGGCATGAAAGAGCACCAGCAAGCCAGTGACTCAGCCCCAGTAACAGGGTTAGAGGCAGAGAATCCCAGTGGAGAGAGGGGAACCGGCCCTGGAGAGACAGCAAGGGCGGTTCGTTGCTCCAGAGCCTTTCCGTTCACCTTCACACTCAATCAAGCACATCGTTATACTACCAAATTAACTTGCACTTTTCATTGTATAAATCCCTGCAAAGTATTTGCCAATTCCCCTGGCGTTAGTGTGATGAATTGGTAATAAATGTGGAACCTCTCAGATGTACAATTGATTACCTGTGATAACAGCAGCAGAAGCCATATTCAGCATATTTAGTACTTAGTTGGTTTTCCTCTCTCAGGGACTGATTCTATTAGCTGGGATGATGACACAGATGATTCAGCAGTGGTCTCAGGGATTCCACCAGTTGTTACATTGAGATTTGTAAGCAATGCCTTTTTTTAAGTGCTTGGATAGGTAGTAGGTTTGTCAGCAAGAAGCCTTTGCAGACAACAAAGAAAGAACTTCCCCAAACTAAAGTTAGCTGCAGGCTCACAGTGCTAGTCCATTTTCCTCTGCCTATGCATGCTGAGTTCAGGAGATTGGTGTGAATTGGTTGGAGTTTCTACATGGAGAACCCATAGAGCCATGAAGTTATCAGAACAGAGGGAGAAGTATTAGACAGGCTTGGACGGGTTTAACAATCACTTCCTTTGTTGGTGGAAATATCTCACATCTACCTCATTACCATATATTTACAGGTTTTAAAATTGAGGGAACAACAAGGCTCGCCCAATCCATTTTCAAACTGAATTACTTTTTGGAATCAACGGTAATGGTGTGACTGCTGCCATAGGTCTGGTTCTTAATGCCTTGGAGTTTTTCAGAGAGAGCAGACTGGTTCTGATGTAAATGTGCAATTGAGACATCAATCAAGAGCTTTGAACAATTTCAGAACATTGGCACAGCACATCCGGTTCAGAGCTCTCCATTTAGCCCTTTTCATACTTGCACTTTGGCTTCAATGGAGCTTTTCTTAAAACTGAGTGTGTGAGGATGTTGGTCTACTGTTGCCTCATTCATTCATGGGTGATGTAGGCCAAATGCTGCTCTTGTCAATTTCCTTTCTTTTTCGCCATCAGACCTGTCTACTTCTCACTTAAAATGTCGTTTTTGTGTTTCAGTTACAAGTTTTTTTTATTACACCAGAAGGTGATTTCACAGCATTATAATACAACGTTACATTTGGACATTTTGAAATGCAAAAACCTGCTAATGTGTGTGTCCCACCCTGACCATAGATTGCTTTGTATGTTTCTATGTTTTGTTTGGTCAGGGTGTGATGTGGGTGGGCATTCTATGTTGTATGTCTAGGTTGTCTGTTTCTATGTGTTTGGCCTAGTATGGTTCTCAATCAGAGGCAAGTGTCAGTTGTTGTCTCTGATTGGGAGCCATATTTAGGTAGCCTGTTTTCATTTGTGTTTTGTGGGTGGTTGTTTCCTATGTTAGTGCTTTCACCATACGGGACTGTTTCGGGGGGGGTTCAGTATTTTGCACTTTGTTATTTTGTATTGTTTAGTGTTCAGTTTTATAATAATTAAAATGGACACTTACCACGCTGCAAATTGGTCCGACATTTCATACTCCTCTTCAGACGAGGACGAAACCCATTACAGTGTGTCATCTATCTTTAGTAAAAGTACAATAATGACAAATTGCAACAGAAATTATGTATTTATTAGTATTTATTTAATGTTACAATATTTAATGTTACAATGTTTTTCAGAGGAAAGCGAAAAACCAGAATCTCATTTAAGCCAATATGGAGTTAACAGGAAAATTCTCCCTGATCTCTTTTATAAGACAATCGAGCAAGAAAATACACTAATTATCAACATACGTATATCAATTAAGAATTTACTTGAAATGTTACTTTTAAGGTTTACTGACGATAGACCCAGTGCTAAAACACCTGTAAACCAAAGTGAGTTATCACAAAAGATAAGAGGCAACGTACCTCATAGTAAACGTTTAGTAATGATGGAAAAGCTAAATAAAATAATTGTTTTAACATTTAAAGTTGTTCGTACAGATGTAGGATCTTAATTTGAGCCAGTTTGCTACAGCAGGAAAATAATCATGCAGCAGCAGGAAATGTGAATTATTATGTGAATTATAGGTAATGGACATCTTTGTAGAGGTTGCTAAATTTTTTTGTTAAGGCAAATCAAGTCATGATGTTTGAAAGGGGAGATGTTTAACTTTAGAAGCGTTTTTAAAACTCGATTACACTACAAGTTTACATTTCCTACTGTGCAGGAAAATTCTCAGAAACAAAAGAGTGTGTGATCTGTAGATGGTAAATGTCATCTTGGTACTGGAGACACAGATCTTGGAGACTGGACAAGAAGCAGGTACGATTGGGGCAGCAAAGATCCAGCAGCTGGGCAGGGTCACAGGCAGAGCAGGACTGGGGGCCTGGGGTTGGACAGGCCAGGCACCAAGCCAGGCAGGGAGGGGCTGACGTAGGCAGGTTGCTACCTAGAGGGGCTCAGAGCCCCTCATGCAGTGGGAATGAATCAGAAAAGAGTAACATGGAGTTAGTGGTAGCGGGGCCAACAATCATACTCATCAATAACCATGAGACTACAGGCAGTACAGAATAGAAGACAGCTGCTACATACAGTGCATTCAGAAAGTGTTCAGACCCCTTGACTTTTTCCACATTTTGTTACATTACAGCATTATTCTAAAATTGATTAAATAAAATATGTTCCTCATCTATGTCCATAGAATACCCCATAATGACAAAGTGAAAACAGGTTTAGAAATGTTTGCAAATGTATTAAAAATGAAATGAAAAACAGAAATACCTTATTTACATAAGAATTCAGACCATTTGCTATGAGACTCGAAAATGAGCTCAGGTGCATCCTGTTTCCATTGATCCTCCTTGAGATGTTTCTACAACTTGATTGGAGTCCACCTGTGGTAAATTCAATTGATTGGACATGATTTGGAAAGGCACACACCTTTCTACATAAGGTCCCACAGTTGACAGTGTATGTCAGAGCAAAAACCAAGCCATGAGGTCGAAGGAATTGTGCGTAGAGCTCCGAGACAGGATTGTGTCGAGGCACAGATCTGGGGAAGGGTACCAAAACAATTCTACAGCAATGAAGGTCCTTAAGAACACAGTGGCCTCGATTATTCTGAAATGGAAGAAGTTTGGACACACATAGACTCTCCTAGAGCTGGCTGGCTGCCTGGCTGAACTGAGCAATCTGGGGAGAAGGGCCTTGGTCAGGGAGGTGACCAAGAACCCGATGCTCACTCTGAGAAAGCTCCAAAGTTCCTCTGTGGAGATGGGAGAACCTTCCAGAAGAACAGCCATCTCTGCAGCACTCTACCGATCAGGACTTTATAGTAGAGTGGCCAGATGGAAGCCACTCCTCAGTAAAAGGCACATGACAGCCCGCTTGGTGTTTGCCAAAAGGCACCTAAAGGACTCTCAGACCATGAGAAACAAGATTCTCTGGTCTGATGAAGCCAAGATTGAACTCTTTGGCTTGAATGCCAAGCATCACATCTGGATGAAATCTGGCACCATCCCTACGGTGAAGCATGGTGGTAGCAGCATCATGCTGTGGGGATGTTTTTCAGCAGCATGGACTGGGAGACTAGTCAGGATCGAGGGAAAGATGAACGGAGCATAGAACACAGAGATCCTTGATGAAAACCTGCTCCAGTGCACTCAGGGCCTCAGACTGCGGCGAAGGTTCACCTTCCAACAGGACAACGACCCTAAGTACACAGCCAAGACAACGCAGGAGTGGCTTCAGGATATGTCTATGAATGTCCTTGAGTGGCCCAGCTAAGCTTGGACATGAACTCAATCGAACATCTCTGGAGAGACCTGAAAATAGCTGTGCAGCCACGCTTCCCATCCAATCTGGCAGAGCTTGAGTGGATCTACAGAGAAGAATGGGAGAAACTCCCCAAATACAAGTGTGCCAAGCTTGTAGCGTCATACCAAAGAAGACCCGAGGCTGTAATCGCTGCCAAAGGTGCTTCAACAAAGTACTGAGTAAAGGGTCTGATTTATGTAAATGTAATATTTCAGTTTATTTTTAATAAATGGAAAAACAAACATTTCTAAACTTGTTTTTGCTTTGTCATTCTGGGGTATTGTGTGTAGATGGATGATTTATTTATCAATTTTAGAATAAGGCTGTAACTTAACAAAATGTGGGAAAAGTCTATTCTGACTGCACTGAACAACAAAAGCTACACCATGAAAGCAATTGTCACGCCCTGGCCGTATTTTGGTTAGGCCAGGGTGTGACTAGGGGGGGCATTCTAGTTTCTTTATTTCTATGTTTTGTATTTCTATGTTTTGGCCGGGTATGGTTCTCAATCAGGGACAACTGTCTATCGTTGTCTCTGATTTGAAATCATACTTAGGCAGCCTTTTTTTCCTTTGGTGTTTGTGGGTAGTTGACTTTGTTAGTGGCACTATAGCCCTAGTAAGCTTCACGGTCGTTTCTTGTTTTGTTGGCGACATTCTAAAATAAAAGAAATATACGCTCACCACGCTGTACCTTGGTCCAGTCATTTCCACCTAGACGACGGTCGTGACAGCAATACTGAAACCACAGGCAGTATGCTTAAAATATAGTAGACAGTGCTAACCAAAGTCACTCCGTAAAAATAAATCAATAGAAAAACTCTTTAAACATGCTTCCTCTTCCAAGAAAAAAAAAAGGAATGCATTGCAAACACAGCTCATTCAAGACATGCACAGACCCTTGTAAAGACTAAAACATTTCACCAACAAAAAAAACACATTACGAGGGGTTAAACGCTAATGTTGTTGCCGGTACTCAAATCCCTGTCACCATGATTGAGTGCAGCAACTGTAACCGCTGGCCAGAAAAAACATTGACTCTCTTTGAAGAACAGTTGGTCGGTCAGATTAAAATGTGAGGGCGATCTGGCTGCAACATGTCATGCCATTTGTCGAGTTGATTAGGCTGGCTGGGCAGGTGTCCCATTTCTCCCTCATCGCTCCATGTGTGTCCCTGCTGAAGCCTGTGTTTTTAGGAAGAGATCCATACTTCCCCATTAGTAGACGTGTAGCTGCACTCCCCTGCTAGAATCTCTAAACGAGCTCCAGGCCCAGTTGTAGGAGAAACGTAGAGAAGTCAAGCTTCAAGACATCAAACACATCCAAATGAGCCACTACATGTGGCAGTCTAACAGCAATTCAGAGGGGCTAAATGGTAACGTCAGCACTCGAACCCCGGTCATCAGGTCCAAGGGCAGCGACTATGTCCGAGAGCAGCGATCGTGTCCAAGGGCAGCCAACATAACCAATGGCTCAAAAAAAGTGAACTCTGTTGGGAGAGCAGTTTGTGATCATAAAAATATCAGATTTGTTACAGTATTCATTACAATGGCAAATAAAAATAAAATAATGACTTACCTCACACGTCCAACACTCATCTTTGACTTGATAGGCTGATAGAAGATTCATAGCTTCTGGCTGAGTTGATGATTCAGATGAGACACTTCATGGTCACCACTTTGTTTGTCCTCTCCAGAGTTACTACCGTAGCCATGTCATCCTCCAATGGGGACTTCGAGAGCTTCACATCTGAACCTACCAACAAGATACAATTTGAATAAACATTACAGTTTGAAGACTCACTGTGCTACACACAGTGTCAGTGGAAGGTGTCATTCCAAGAGGTGGCTTTGCACAAAAAGTCATGACAACTCCGTATGTGACATCCCGTCCCAACGGGGGCTTATGTCGAAAAATCCTAAATGCTTTTTACAGTGTAACATACACTGTAATTGGAGGAAGCATGCTGCTTTAAAAGTTGATAAATGTACAGTTTTTTTCAATTGCTAACATGCATTGGTCAAAACTGAAGTCTCATTGTCAAAACTCTTCACACAGTCAGCGAAACAGAAGTGTATGTGGACCAAACTGTGAATATTTTTACATTGCTTTCACACAAAAGGCATTCAATGTCCACATTCTCTGAAATCCATGAACTCTGTTCTCATTCATACTCCACCACCTGCAAAACTATATATTTGCAGCACATTTTCAAATGCAAACACACAGTTTCCAAAACTGTTAAAAACACATTCAAAACAGAATTATGGCAAATGTTGTGCATTTCTGCAGTCACCAGATTGAAACATATAGAAAATCTCAGCAGAATATTCAATCATTCCAAACACAGCTGATTGCAATTTCAGCTGAAAGCCTACCCAAGTGTCCTGTTTTTAGTCTCGTTACCAAACAGACAAAAGAGGACAGCTTCAGAATGATTTAGTTTGGAAACATGGATCAAGGAAGACAGGTTGGTGGGGAGAGAAGAGTGGCAGGGAGAGGGAGAATGTGTGAAGGACAACGGAGAGGAAGACAGGTTGGTGTGGAAAGAAGAGTGACAGGGAGAGGGAGAATGCATGGAGGACAAAGGAGAGGAAGACAGGTTGGTGGGGAAAGAAGAGTGGCAGGGAGAGGGAGAATGCATGGAGGACAAAGGAGAGGAAGACAGGTTGGTGGGGAAAGAAGAGTGGCAGGGAGAGGGAGAATGTGTGAAGGACAACGGAGAGGAAGACAGGTTGGTGGGGAAAGAAAAGTGGCAGGGAGAGGGAGAATGTGTGAAGGACAACGGAGAGAAAGACAGGTTGGTGTGGAAAGAAGAGTGACAGGGAGAGGGAAAATGCATGGAGGACAAAGGAGAGGAAGACAGGTTGGTGGGGAAAGAAGAGTGGCAGGGAGAGGGAGAATGTGTGGAGGACAAAGGAGAGGAAGACAGGTTGGTGTGGAAAGAAGAGTGGCAGGGAGAGGGAGAATGCGTGGAGGACAAAGGAGAGGAAGACCAAGAGCGGTGGTCTCTGATGAGATAAGGGCCACAATTATTGACCATGTTGTAATTCATGGTCTCTCTTTGAGAGAGGCCGGTTTAACCAAATCTGCAGCGTTCAACAGTTGTACAAATTTTCCAGCAAAACATCCTTCAATGATAATTGAACTATATATTACAGTACAATATAGTATGTCCACATTTTTACATGTACTGACATTTTGAAATATATTGATTGTTTTGTGTTTTTCAGTAGGATCCAAAGGTTGCCTCCCACAGGAGGGAGAGGCAGAATATTATCAGATGCGCAGAAAATTGCCATCGTTGACATGGTAATTCGCAACAATGCAATAAAACTGTGGGAAATTCGAGTGCTGGCAGACAATATCAATTTTGGAAATGTGAATCCGGCCAGCACAACGACAATTGCCAGAGTCGTAGAGAAACACAAAATAAGGATGAAGCAGTTGTACACTGTACCCTTTGAGAGAAATGGTGAACGTGTGAAAGAACTCTGGTATCAATATGTCCAGGTTAGATGTCTGTTCAATAACTAAACAGGGTACATACACAGCTATGCATAATGTAAAGTACTGTAAAACTGTGGATTTATTGTATTTTAGAGAGTAATGGAGATGGAAGCCAGGCAAACTGCACATACATTCATCTTTGTGGATGAAGCTGGATTCAACCTGGCAAAAACACACCGCAGGGAAAGAAATGTGGTTGGACAGAGAGCAACCGTGGATGTCCCAGGCCAGAGAGGAGTTAACATCACAATGTGTGCAGCACTGTCCAATGATGGTTTGCTGTTACACAAACCACTCATTGGCCCCTACAATACAGAGAGGCTCATTTTGTTTCTGGATGACCTGCATAATCAACTTGTACCAGCGGAGGAGAGAGGGGCAAGACACTTCCCTACCTTCGTTGTTGTGTGGGATATGGTGGCATTCCACCACTCTGCTGCAGTCACAGACTGGTTTGCTGCACATCCCAGGATGTCAGTACTATTCCTGCCTCCATACTCCCCCTTCCTAAACCCGATAGAGGAGTTTTTCTCTGCGTTGAGGTGGAAGGTTTATGACCACCATCCACATGACCAGATGTCCTTACTGGATGCCATGAATGCGTGGTGTGGAGACACTTCTCCTGAAGACTACCAGGGTTTGATTAGACATTCCAGAAGATACTTTCCAAGATGCATCACCAGAGACACAAGATGTGATGTTGATGAGAACTTGTGGCCAAATGCAGGAGAGAGGGAGAACTAGAACCCTCACAGTACTGTATAGTATGAGTGATTATACTATACATGTTGATGAGAACTAGAACCCTCACAGTACTGTACAGTATGAGTGATTATACTATACATGTTGATGAGAACTTGAACCCTCACAGTACTGTACAGTATGAGTGATTATACTATGCATGTTGATGAGAACTAGACCCCTCACTGTACAGTATGAGTGATTATACTATACATGTTGATGAGAACTACAACCCTCACAGTACTGTACAGTATGAGTGTTATACTATACATGTTGATGAGAACTAGAACCCTCAGAGTACTGTACAGTATGAGTGTTTATATTATACATGTTGATGAGAACTACACCCCTCACAGTACTGTACAGTATGAGTGTTATACTATACATGTTGATGAGAACTAGACCCCTCACAGTACTGTACAGTATGAGTGTTATACTATACATGTTGATGAGAACTAGACCCCTCACAGTACTGTACAGTGAGTGATTATAGTATACGTGTTGATGAGAACTAGAACCCTCACAGTACTGTACAGTATGAGTGATTATACTATACATGTTGATGAGAACTAGACCCCTCACAGTACTGTACAGTATGAGTGTACTATACATGTTGATGAGAACTAGACCCCTCACAGTACTGTACAGTATGAGTGATTATACTATACATGTTGATGAGAACTAGACCCCTCACAGTACTGTACAGTATGAGTGTACTATACATGTTGATGAGAACTAGAACCCTCACAGTACTGTACAGTATGAGTGTTATACTATACATGTTGATGAGAACTAGACCCCTCACAGTACTGTACAGTATGAGTGATTATACTACATGTTGATGAGAACTACAACCCTCACAGTACTGTACAGTATGAGTGATTATACTACATGTTGATGAGAACTAGACCCCTCACAGTACTGTACAGTATGAGTGTACTATACATGTTGATGAGAACTAGACCCCTCACAGTACTGTACAGTATGAGTGATTATACTATACATGTTGATGAGAACTAGACCCCTCACAGTACTGTACAGTATGAGTGTACTATACATGTTGATGAGAACTAGACCCCTCACAGTACTGTACAGTATGAGTGTACTATACATGTTGATGAGAACTAGACCCCTCACAGTACTGTACAGTATGAGTGTACTATACATGTTGATGAGAACTAGACCCCTCACAGTACTGTACAGTATGAGTGTACTATACATGTTGATGAGAACTAGACCCCTCACAGTACTGTACAGTATGAGTGTACTATACATGTTGATGAGAACTACAACCCTCACAGTACTGTACAGTATGAGTGTACTATACATGTTGATGAGAACTACAACCCTCACAGTACTGTACAGTATGAGTGATTATACTACATGTTGATGAGAACTAGAACCCTCACAGTACTGTACAGTATGAGTGATTATACTATACATGTTGATGAGAACTAGACCCCTCACAGTACTGTACAGTATGAGTGATTATACTATACATGTTGTTGATGGATTTTTTGTAATTATTATTGCAGCCCTGGAATTTCAGGAATTCGTTTTTTGTTTCAACTTTTTATTTTTCACAAGTAAATTATTATATGCCAAGATATAGAAAGAATAAAGGCTATTGAAGCCAATTGCTCCGTTTCTGATTAATTCTTGTTACATATACTTCAGTACAGTCAATAAAGTGAAAAGGTGTTATTCTTATCCTATAATGAAATACTGATTTATGTGAAAAATCATTCAAACTTCAAAGAGAAAAGTTAATCATTTATGTAACGCTCTCTGTTGTTAGTGTTTTTCAGGTCAGTGTGTTATGAGAGACAACATATGCTTTCTGAGTGAGAATTGTTGCCAGTTTTCTGGTCGAACGAGCTTATTTTGAGACATGTATGAAGTGTTTTGGTGGTTTGAGTGAGTTTTGGAGGTGAGATTAACTGTTTGGCCAAGATGCATGTTGGTAATGCAGACAGTGGGAAGAGTTCTGAAAAAGTGGCTTCAGTATTGACCGATTCTTGTTAGCAATTGAAAAAACCTGTAATATCCCACTTAGGAGACAAGTAGGAGAAAATGCCTCGGAAAGATTTTGAGTGCTAGAGAGCTCCTCTTTGTTTACGCCCATTCAGCATTGTTCACACCCTCTTAAGTCATAGCCCCACCCATCTCTTTAAAAAACGTGTAAAGAAACGCGTGGCCAACCGTCAGCATGGTCAAGCCCTCCATTATCTCAGCCAATCATGTCTAGCTAGGAAGGATTATGTCTTTCTCCCAATGTACAGTAGCTCAGGGTAAACTAGGCTCCTAATTTAACATTCATATTTACAACTCCCATACAAGTTTGTAATTAAGGTACATGAAAGTTTACATGTTTAAGAAGGCATGTCTGCAAAAACGGCCTTACTGGGAAGTAGGAACTAGCGTCATCCACCCCCATTGCGCTGGCGTGTCACATGAGTTGGCATAGGAATTGGCATGACAACGACCAAAGAAATAGTTATAAATTGTACATTTGGCATGATAATGACCATAGCAGTTAAACAGATCTGGGACCAGGCTACAATGGTGGCAGATGGGGTGAGTAACCACCATTAACATGGTCCCAGGAGCTCACAGCACACACACCCTTTTCCACACACACCAGAACAACAAGGAGGCCTGGTGCCTTAACTTTGTCTTTAATCTTGGCTCGATTAGGACTGACGGTAACTGAAAGCAGTATTTTTCTGCTAGGTTCGTTTCAGTAAGACTAGCAGGGGCCTGAGCCCAGCCCAGCCTGTGGAGCGGAGCAGGAGTAAGGGCCACCAACAGTGTGCCTGAGTTTGGTCAGTCACACACCTGCTCCCTGACACACAGTAATATCTCTGTCCACTCTGTCATCTCTCCTTTCTGTCTGTTGTGAGGGCTGTATCAGCTGATGTCATGTCCAGCAGCTCACCTCCTCTCCTCTCCTGGGCTGTATTGATCAGTCCCATGGTTTAATCCTCCTCCTCTGTTTACCACAGTTCAATCTCCCCTCGCTCCCACTTTCACTACCTACCGCAACTTACTCCTGATGCCTTTATAAACCTTTCTGGTCAATACCCCTCTGCAGCTCTCATTTCCTCCTTGCAAATACTGTGTGTGTGTGTGTGTGTGTGTGTGTGTGTGTGTGTGTGTGTGTGTGTGTGTGTGTGTGTGTGTGTGTGTGTGTGTGTGTGTGTGTGTGTGTGTGTGTGTGTGTGTGTGTGTGTGTGTGTGTGTGTGTGTGTGTGTGTGTGTGTGGAGCTCCTTGAATTATTGCCTGTTCTATAGCCACTCTCACTCAGTTTTACCACTGATACTACTTCAATTCAAGTCTTCAGTGCTCCAGGTTTAAAATGATTTCCCCAAAATGTAATTTCTGAGCTTCGAGAGGTCGGGGGGCCATTTACACTCCTTCCAGATAGGGTTTTTCTTGACCATTTTATTAAATTAATACATTTTCCTTCTTTGCTGGAGGGAGCCCTGTAAATGAATTATGAAACCATATACATTCAAATTAGCCTTTTTAATCCAAAACTTTACAGAGGTGTTTCCTAAAAAAAGGTGCTTTGTCATTGTGCTACCCTTTCACATAGCTGTGGCAGAAATGTTTTAACTACTAGCCAATAAATAGAATGAATGAAAGTCTTTTTCTACTATCACATGGAATCCTCCTCTAATTCCCTGTCACCTCCAGAGTTGTGCTCCTAATCTGTTGGCATGGCTTGGCTCAGAGTGACTGGCAGGGGAGCAGTGGGCAGCAGCGTGTGCCAGTTCGCCCCTGGGAGTGCTCATTGACACAGCATGGCCCTGCTCCAGCCCCCAGGCCCTCTGCGGACCTTGGCTCCAGGTGGACAGGATATCTAGTCCTCCACCGGAGGTCCAGCTGTAGCCACAAACTGGCTCCTCTCACTGGGACACTCTTACTCTCTCTCTCTATCTCTGGCTCCAACCTCTCTCTCCCTCCCCACCCTCTCTCTTTTCTCTCTCTACCCCTCTTTGCATAGCCCCGGTGGCTTCAAAAATAACTGCCTCTGTCTGTTTGCCTGGGTCTGTCCTGAAGCCTGGAAGTAGAATCTTTCTGCCTCTCTTGTGCTTAGAGACGGATGTTGATCATGGTATTTCTTCACTCTGGGAAAGGTGACAGAGTAGTGACAGGGAAGTAAAGTGTCTGCCTCGCACAGATCTGTCATTATTTATTGACCGTAAATCCCTGGGAGCCTCTCTCAGGCCTAGTGTCTGGTAGGAGGGACACAGAGGGGAGACAGGTTGGATTTAAGGCAGACACAATGTACCTAGACAAGCGACCAGCTCACCTGGGAAATGCCACTCTTATGTCCACACATGAAAATGCATGGCGATGTACAGGGAGGAGGATCACTGGAGCCTACTGTCAATAGAGCCTACATAGGGTACCAGTACCGAGTCGATGTGCAGGAGTACAAGGTAAATAAAGGAGACATGTATATATAACTAGGAATAAAGTGACTAAATAGATAATAAACAATGTGATGAGTAAAAAAAGTTTGTGCAAAAAGGGTCAATACAGATAGTCTGGATAGCTATTTGGTTAACTATGTAACTATCTATTTAGCAGTATTATGGCATGGAGGTAGAAGCTGTTCAGGGTCCTGTTGGTTCCAGACTTGGTGCACCAGTATCGCTTACTTTGCGGTAGCAGAGAGTAGCAGAGAGAATACTCTCTGCTAAACAGTCCCACAGCCAGCATGGTGATGGCTGGAACACAACACAACAGAACAGAGTCTGCTTCCAAGAGGAATGAGGCACACTGAGCACAGAGATCTGGCTGGAAATATCTCTCTTTATACCTCTAATTAAAGAGATCATCAACATCATGTTTAGAGTTTTATAGCTTCAACATACTGTTCAGCTCTCGAAAGTGCCAATACATTTTGTTCGTAAAGCTGAGTAAATATGGCCATGTGGTGAGTGGTGCCACAAGGCAAACACAAGCTCTGTGTTGGCCAACAAACCTTGTCACAAATCGGTAGTATCTGTAGTATGTGTGACTGCCCTTGACCAGCACAAAAACATCCTGTGGCGTACTGCATTAGCATCGAATAGCCCCCGCGATATGCAACTTTTCAGGGAAGTTATGAACCAATATACACAGACAGTTAGGAAAGCAAAGGATAGCTTTTTCAAACAGAAATTTGCATCCTGTAGCACAAACTGCAAAAAGTTCTGGGAAACTGTAAAGTCCATGGAGAATAAGAGCACCTCCTCCCAGCTGCCCACTGCACTGAAGATAGAAACACTGTCACCACCAATAAATCCACGATAATTGAGAATTTCAATAAGCATTTTTCTACGGCTGGCCATGCTTTCCACCTGGCTACCCCTACCCTGGTCAACAGCCCTGCACCCCCCACAGCAACTTGCCCAAACCTCCCCCATTTCTCTTCACCCAAATCCAGATAGCTAATGTTCTGAAAGAGTTGCAAAATCTGGACCCCTACAAATCAGCCGGGCTAGAAAATCTGGACCCTCTCTTTCTAAAATGATCTTCCGAAATTGTTGCAACCCCTATTACTAGCCTGTTCAACCTCTCATTCGTATCGTCTGAGATTCCCAAAGATTGGAAAGCAGCCGCGGTCATCCCCCTCTTCAAAGGGGGAGACACTCTAGAACCAAACTGCTACAGACCTATATCTATCCTACCCTGCCTTTCTAAGGTCTTCGGAAGCCAAGCTAACAAACAGACTACTGAACATTTCGAATCCCACCGTAACTTCTCCGCTTGCAATCTGGTTTCAGGGCTGGTTATGGGTGCACCTCAGCCACGCTCAAGGTCCTAAACAATATCATAACCGCCATCGATAAGAGACAATACTGTGCAGCCGTATTCACCGACCTGGCCAAGGCTTTCGACTCTGTCAATCACCACATTCATATCTGCAGACTCAACGGCCTTGGTTTCTCAAATGACTGCCTCACCTGGTTCACCAACTACTTCGCAGACAGAGTTCAGTGTGTCAAATCGGAGGGCCTGTTGTCCAGGCCCCCCTGGCAGTCTCTATGGGGGTGCCACAGGGTTCAATTCTCGGGCCGACTCTCTTCTCTGTATACATCAATGATGTCGCTCTTGCTGCTGGTGATTCTCTGATCCACCTCTATGCAGACGACACCATTCTGTATACTTCTGGCCCTTCTGTGGACACTGTGTTAATTAACCTCCAGACGAGCTTCAATGCCATACAACACTCCTTCTGTGGCCTCCAACTGCTCTTAAATGTAAGTAAAACTAAATCTACTCTGGATGGTTCTGACTTAGAATATGTGGACAATTACAAATATCTAGGTGTCTGGTTAGACTTTAAAATATTGTTCCAGACTCACATTAAACATCTCCAATCCAAAATCAAATCTAGAATCGGCTTCCTATTTCACAACAAAGCATCCTTCACTCATGCTGCCAAACATACCCTCGTAAAACTGACTATCCTACCGATCCTTGACTTCAGCGATGTCGTTTACAAAATAGCCTCCAACACTCTACTCAGCAAATTGGATGCAGTCTCTCACAGTGCCACCCGTTTTGTCACCAAAGCCCCATATACTACCCACCACTGCGACCTCTATGCTCTCATCGGCTGGCCCTCGCTTAATATTCGTCGCCAAACCCACTGGCTCCAGGTCATCTAGAAGTTTTTGATAGGTAAAGCTCCGCCTTATCTCAGCTCACTGGTCACCATAGCAGCACCCACCCGTAGCACATACTCCAGCAGATATATGTCACTGCTCACCCCCAAAGCCTATTCCTCCTTTGGCCGCCTTTCCTTCCAGTTCTCTGCTGCCAATGACTGGAACGAATTGCAAAAATCACTGAAGCTGGAGACTCATATCTCCCTCTCTAACTTTAAGCATCAGCTGTCAGAGCAGCTCACAGATCACTACATCTGTACATAGCCCATCTGTAAATTGCACGTCTAACTACCTCATCCCCATATTGTTATTTATTTATTTATTTATTGCTCCTTTGCACCCCAGTATTTCTACTTTCACATTCATCTTCTGCACATCTATCACTCCAGTGTTTAATTGCTAAATTCTAATTACTTCACCATTACGGCCTATTTATTGCCTTACCTCCCTAATCTTACCTCATTTGCACACAATGTATATAGATTTTTTTTCCTATTGTGTTATTGACTGTACGTTTGTTTATTCCATGTGTACCTCTGTGTTGTTGTTTGTGTGGCACTGCTTTGCTTTATCTTGGCCAGGTTGCAGTTGTAAATGAGAACTTGTTCTCAACTGGCCTACCTGGTTAAATAAAGGTGACATAAAATATATTTTAAAAAAAACGTGTGCGAATGTGTTTTGTATGTATTTGTGCCTGATTGGAACGCTGCCTTCTGCTGGTTGAAACGGAGTCGAACACATGGTAGAAAGCACTTCTCAACGACTCCACCATAGAGGTTTCAAAGAGAAGTAATACAATTGAATACATTTCCATCTCTGATATGCATATCATGACATTCAGCTTTGTTTCTGCCCCCCCCCCCCCCCCCCCCCCGGTGTCAGGTCTAACTGGCTGAAGCCATGCTGTGGGCGGAGGGCAGCCCTATGGCAGGTATGTCTGCTGAGCGCAGGCTTCAACTGTTTCCTGGTGGCTTGTGTCATCCTGGTGGTCGTGCTGCTGTGTCTGGAGCTGCTCATCGACACCAAGCTTCTGCAATGTGAGTGACCCTGGACCTGTCTTTGTATTAGAACCTGGATCTAAGCTTATAGATACATGAACATTTGAGTTACTTGCACATATCTTCAATTGTGATTCGACCCTTAGGGAAGTTAAAACACAAAACAGCTGTGGAATTTGTGTTATGTTGGAATTTGGAATTTACAAAAATGCACATCTGTTATTAGGAATGTAGCTAATGTTGGCGCTAGGCCTGTTGTATAATGCAGTACCTATTATTACGCAGTGACAGTTACAGGTCCAGGACCTGGGGCTGTGACCTCTCCCCTATAATATCAGCATCATTAGTATTCCTCAGTAAACAGTGACAGGTGGTCTAATGCCACTGTGACCCATAGCATATGGAGATGACCTCATCTGCATCATCTTGCTCTGGAGAAGTGGGTGTCCTCATCTGTCATGGGTTACGGTCAGGAGTCCCCACCTCTGTGGTGTCACAAGCTCTATGAACGATGGTAGGGCTATATGGGTTACAGGTCAATATGGATGTATCTTGTAGTCCACCTGTGGTAAATTCAATTGATTGGACATGATTTGATTTGGAAAGGCACAAACCTTTCCATATAAAGTCCCACAGTTGACAGTGCATGTCAGAGCAAAAACCAAGCAATGAGGTCGAAGCAATTGTTCGTATAGCCCCGAGACAGGGAGCCGAGGCACAGATCTGGGGAAGGGTACAAGCATTTCTGCAGCATTGAAGGTTCCCAGGAACACAGTGGTCTCCATCGTTCTTAAATGGAAGAAGTTTGGAACCATCAAAAGACTCTTCCTGGAGCTGGCCGCCCGGCCAAACTGAGCAATATGCAAAAATGTCTAAAAACCTGTTTTTGCTTTATCATTATGGGGTATTGTGTGTAGATTGATGACGGGGAAAAAACTTTGTAATCAATTTTAGAATAAGGCTGTAATGTATCAAAATGTGGAATAAGTCAAGGGGTCTGAATACTTTCCGAATGCACTGCATATCCCATTTAACAGACACTTTTATCCAAAGCAAACTACAGTGAAGCGTGTATACACTGAGCTCTACACACTGAGCTACATAGGGCTATGTGTTTGTGCTTGGGTCTGTCTCCAGTATTTACCAATGGATCTGAACCCTGAGTAAACTAGTCATCTTGAAACGGTGTCTCTGCTGTGCTGTCTTCACAGTTAACAACGCGTTCCAGTTTGCCAGCATCATCCACTGGATCAGCCTGGCCATTCTATCTGTGTTCTTCACTGAGGTGAGCCACTCTCCCTCTCTCTCTCTCTCCCCCACAGTCACCACAGTGGCAGCAGGCTCACTTAAAGCTGATGTAGCGGAGGGTTGATTTAATGCTCTAGTGTGCTATAGTTGTATGAGACAAAGGTGAGCTAGAGAGGTGCAGTGGTGTATTCTGATTACAACACCAAATTAAGCCCTGGCCTTTCTTTTATCAACACTTATCGACTTATTAGAGCGTTGGTCAATGTACTCTATTGGTCCATCACATACAGTATATTGTTAAACATAAACACAGCTATTTAACTTGCTCCTAATGTTTGTTCACAGCGTTACAGCCTCCTCTATCTCACTCATTTGGGTACTATTTCCCTTCACAACTTGCTGTGACTGTTAATTGCTCTTGATGTATTAGGTTTTGTCAACATAATCTCTTTTATCTAAAATGCAGTCAGAGCTTTTCTGTTGCACTGTAGCTTTTAACTAGCGCCAGAGCCTCAGATAAACCCTATTGATTACCGTTTCCTCAGGCCTAGCAGCATTTATCTTAGTAGTTCTCTGTTCACCGGTCTGCTGCTCTATTTGGTTGAGAAACAGTACAGTGGTTTTCCTTTAAAAGTTGCGGCGTACTGCAGCACAGCTTGTGGGGTGCCGCAGAATTCTATGTCAAGTTATTTATGTGTCAGCCATTGTTGCCAGAATGATGCAATTTACCACAATCTGCCACCGTCTACCATGTGTATGTGTTTTAGTTATCAATGAAAGCCAACCCTTAGTGATTCATGTAAGTATTGGCTGTGGCAGGACAGCTTCTGCTCAGGTGGAATCCTGAATATGTAAAAAGAGAGGAGAGGAGTGCAGTGGCCTTCTGCAGCCCCTGATGAGTCAGCTGTAGCTGGTGCAGTGTGTCTCTAATTGTTTGAAGGAAATCTGACCGCTGTGGTAGTGAACTGTAGGAGTATGTCATTGATGAATTGCCGGTGGATAGATGAAAAAACTGAATCACAACTGCAATTCACTTTCGCTGAGACATTAGTATTTTTAGGGGTGTGTTTACAACTAAAGGAAATGTATTCTATTGCTATGGTTCTCTTCCCCAATCCTTTTTACCCTTTCCCTCCCTATCTCCCTCCCCCTATCTCCCTCCCTCCCGCTCTCTCAGACGGTGTTCAGAATTGTGGTGCTGGGGATCTGGGATTACATCGAGAACAAAGTGGAGGTAAGCTCCCTGGAGGGCCATTAGTCCGGAGGTGGGGCTCGGAGCACCCCATCACTTCCACAGCAATATCATTCTCCCAATGTCAGACATCAGACTGGAAACCGCCCACAGGCCTAGAGGGAATGTTCTGAAACTTGGATGTGTACATATTTTTTCATTCAAATATTGTCTGCTTGCTAATATCTTTGTGTGTAGGTGTTTGACGGTGCAGTCATAGTCCTGTCCCTGGCCCCCATGGTGGCCTCAACGGTGGCCAACGGCCCCAGCAGCCCCTGGGACGCCATCGGCCTCATCATCACCCTACGCATCTGGAGGGTCAAGAGGATCATCGATGGTGAGGCTGGGAGGGCCTGGGGTAGATGGATGGGTGCAGAGGGTAGATGAATACAGTCTCCTCTGCGCCATGTCCTTAACTGTCAAGTTGCAGAGACGCGACAACAATATTTCAGCAGCTCCACCCCTATGGATGTCATTATCCTAACTGGCTTTTTACTGAGTTTTACGTTGTTTTTTTTACCATGCATATTACCAACCACAATCAATACTTGCTTTACAACACAATGACAAATACATACATAATCTGATACAGATACACACATATTGTACTGTTTCTTGACTCTAAACTGTTTTCAATTGTTACGCCCTCTTGTGGAAGTTCCATGTTTCACACGCACACACACGTACAATGATTGATTTAAGACAGGAAACATATTTTTATTACTGATCATAATCCCTCTTATGTGGCCTACTACGGATATATATAAAAATAAGTTATGTCAGTTTGACTGTGTTTATCCCTACAAAGCAGTCTCTATAACAGTCTGTCCTGTGTTCTGTCCCAGCCTACGTGCTACAGGTGAAGGTGGAGATGGAGATGGAGATGGAGAACCAGCAGTATGAGAAGGCCAAAGCTGTCAGGGAGGAGCAGCTGGAGAGACTCACCCAGATCTGCCAGGAGCAGGCAGTATGTTTACACATCTGTCTAACTAGTTACCATTACCTGTCATTGACCAGTAGAGGGAAGCAAAGTGCCAGAAATAATTGCTAAAATAACACATTCAAATTCACACACGTATTAGTGCAATAACCAAACTTTTAATCTGACAACACTGAATTGTGTCACACTGACCCTTTGAATATATAAATACATTACATATCCTTAATAGGAGATACTATCAGGTTCTGTATTCAGTCATAATGATTCACAACATTCATGTTATTCCCATAATGGGATTTCCATTCAGGAAAATTATCCAGTCACATTTGTCCCTGTAATATAGTAACGCTGAGGGCTTATGACTGTCACTGTACAATCCTGCTGGGTCCTGTTGACCCAAGAGGGAAAAGGTTTATGTTCTAACCATTAGAGGAATATGGAATATGTACATATGTATATGTCATCTATTTATGTGTGCAAGGGTCAGTGTGACACAAGTCAGGGTTTGGCAATACAGACAACAGCTACCAGTAATGTAGTTAATGGATGAGATTCAATGGTTTGGACGTTAGGGCCAGAGCTCTTAAAGGGTGTTCAGGTGTTTGTATGCAAGGATAACACATGTATGTTCTCCCTTTGTCCACCCCCCCCTTCTTTCTCTCTCTTTCTCGCTCTTTCTTTCTATCTCTCTCTCGCTCTCTTTCTTTCTCGCTCTCTTTCTTTCTTTCTCGCTCTCTATTAGTTTGAGATCAGGCAGCTGCGGGCCCACCTGGCTCAGCAGGACTTGGACCTGGTAGCAGAGCGGGAGGCTGCCATGCAGATCCACCATGTGTGGGGCAAGCAGAGCAGCAGCTTCCAGGAGGTGGACGGCCTGGCCCCTGGGGGCCCCGATCAGCGAGGCCAGGCTAAAGCCAGGGAGGCAGCGGCCTCTAGAGGTACCACACCCTGATCTGGTAGCATTACATCAGAACACTGCAGATTGTCTCATCAAGATAGAACAATGTCATAGGGTTCTGTCTCTAGGGATAGAGTGCTCTGTGCTTTGGGTCATGTTTGTTAACAGAGGTTGGCTTGGTCGAAAATATGTTCTCCGTTCACCTGGAAACCACAACAGACATCTAACAAACCACACCAGATTCCAGGGAGGATAGAATAGTAGAGTACTGTACAAGGAAAATAATTCCACAAGAACAGCAGCCTGATGGGAGGCCTACAGTGTGGGACCTCTGAGTCGGAAACCTCAGTGCTATGGGAGTGCTGTTTGAATGAGGACAAGATCCTCTATGTAAATATGCACTCCCCTCCGTGTTTATTTGGACAGTGAAGCACTTTATGTGTTTAGTCCCCTCCCCAATGGGCTCCCGAGTGATGCAGCCGGTCTAAGGCACTACATCTTAGTGCAAGAGATGTCACTACAGTCCCTGGATGAAGCAGATGCTAAGCTACAGGACTGTTTTGATAGCATAGACTGTAATATGTTCCGGGATTCTTCCTATGGCATTGAGGAGTACACCACATCAGTCATTGGCTTCATCAATAAGTGCATCGATGACGTCGACCCCACAATGACTGTACATACATACCCCAACCAGAAGCCATGGATTACAGGCAACATCCGCACTGAGCTAAAGGCTAGAGCTGCCACTTTTAAGGAGCAGGACTCTAACCTGGAAGCTTATAAGAAATCCCGCTATGCCCTCCGACGAACCATCAAACAAGCAGTGTCAGTACAGGACTAAGATCGAATCGTACTACACCGGCTCTGATGCTCGTTGGATGTGGCAGGGCTTGCAAACCATTACAGACTACAAAGGGAAGCACAGTCGAGAGCTGCCCAGTGACACGAGCCTACCAGATGAGCTAAACTACTTCTATGCTCGCTTCGAGGCAAATAACACAGAAACATGCATGAGAGCACCAGCTGTTCCGGACGACTGTGGGATCACACTCTCCGCAGCCGACGTGAGTAAGACCTTTAAACAGGTCAACATTCACAAGGCCGCAGTGCCAGGCAGATTATCAGTAATGTGTACTGCAAGCATGCGCTGACCAACTGGCAAATGTCTTCACTGACATTTTCAACCTCTCCCTGTCCAAGTCTGCAATACCAAAATGATTTAAGCAGACCACCATAGTCCCTGTGCCATACTAAGGTAATCTGCCTAAATGACTACCGACCCGTAGCACTCATGTCTGTGGGCATGAAGTGCTTTGAAAGGCTGGTCATGGCTCACAACACCATTAACAGTCAACACGAGACCCACTCCAATTTTCCTACCGCCCTAACAGATCCACAGATAATGCAATGTCTATTTCACTCCACACTGGCCTTTCCCACCTGGACAAAAGGAACACCTGTGTAAGAATGTTATTCATTGACTACAGCTCAGCGTTCAACACCATGCTGTCCTCAAAGCTCATCACTAAGCTTATGACCCTGGGACTAAACATCTCCCTCTGCAACTGGATCCTGGACTTCCTGACAGGCCGCCCCCAGGTGGTAAGGGTAGGTAACAACACATCCGCCATGCTGATCCTCAACACAGGGGCCCCTCAGGGGTGCGTGCTCAGTCTCCTCCTGTACTCCCTGTTCATTCATGACTGCATGGCCAGGTACGACTCCATCACCATCATTAAGTTTGCGATGACACAACAGTGGTAGGCCTGATCACCGACAACGACGAGACAGCCTATAGGGAGGAGGTCAGAGACCTGGCCGTGTGATGCCAGGACAACAACCTCTCCCTCAACGTGATCAAGACAAAGGATATGATTGTGGACTACAGGAAAAGGAGGACCGAGCACGCCCCCATTTTGATTGACAGGGCTGTAGTGAAGCAGGTTGAGAGCTTCAAGTTCCTTGGTGTCCACATCACAAACAAACTAACATTGTCCAAGCACACCAAGACAGTCTTGAAGAGGGCACGACAAAACCTATTCCCCCGCAGGAGACTGAAAAGATTTGGCATGGGTCCTCAGATCCTCAAAAGGTTCTACAGCTGCAGCATCGAGAGCATCTATCTCTAAACAGCTTCTACCCCCAAACTATAAGACTCCTGAACATCTAATCAAATGGCTAATCAGACTATTTGCATTGCCACCCCCTCATTTACACTTCTGCTACTCTGTTATCTATGCATAGTCACTTTAATAACTCTACCTACATGTACATATTACCTCAAATAACCGGTGCCCCCGCACATTGACTCTGTACTGGTACCCCCTGTATATTGTCTCGCTATTGTTATTTTACTGCTGCTCTTTAACTACTTGTTACTTTTAATTCTTATTCATGTTTTTTAAACTGCATTATTGGTTGGGGGCTTGTAAGTAAGCATTTCACTGTAAGGTCTACACCTGTTTTATTCGGCGCATGTGACTAATAAAATTTGATTTGGTTCGAATTCAGGCTGAATCACATCCGGCCGTGGTTGGGAGTCCCATATGGCGGCGCACAATTGGCCCAGTGTCGTCCGGGTTTGGCCGGGGTAGGCCATCATTGTAAATAAGAATTTGTTCTTCACTGACTTGCCTAGTTAAATAAAAAAAATTGAAGGTGTCTTAAGTGTTTGGACAAATTCACTTACAGTGTATTACATTTAGTCAAAAGTGTAGTATTTGGTCCCATATCCCTAGCCCGTAATAACTACATCAAGCTTGTGATTCTACAAAGTTGTTGGATGCATTCGTAGTTTTTTGGTTGTGTTTTAGATTACGTTGTGCCCAATATAAATGAATAGTAAATAATGTATTGAGTCATTTTGGAGTCACTTTTATTGTAAATAAGAATGGTGGATGCTACCATGATTAAGGATAATAATGAATGAATACTAAATAATGATGAGGGAGAAAGTTACAGATGCACAAAGATCATGCTATCCTCTCACCATTACCAGTAACAGGGGATTATATAATTTTTGAGGGGTATGATATTTATGCCTCTGTAAATTTCT
This sequence comes from Salvelinus fontinalis, assembly GCF_029448725.1. Taxonomy (NCBI): domain Eukaryota; kingdom Metazoa; phylum Chordata; class Actinopteri; order Salmoniformes; family Salmonidae; genus Salvelinus; species Salvelinus fontinalis. The sequence continues at coordinate 33,160,054 of NC_074673.1, read as the reverse complement.
CACTCATCATTATTCACAATTGATTCATTATTATCCTTAATCATGGCAGCATCCACATTAACATAGAAGTGTTAAGAAACATATATACACTGCTCAAAAAAATAAAGGGAACACTTAAATAACACAATGTAACTCCAAGTCAATCACACTGGTCACTTTTGAATGCTGGCGGTGCTCTCACTCTAGTGGTAGCATGAGACGGAGTCTACAACCCACACAAGTGGCTCAGGTAGTGCAGTTCATCCAGGATGGCACATCAATGCGAACTGTGGCAAAAAGGTTTGCTGTGTCTGTCAGCGTAGTGTCCAGAGCATGCAGGCGCTACCAGGAGACAGGCCAGTACATCAGGAGACGTGGAGGAGGCCGTAGGAGGGCAACAACCCAGCAGCAGGACCGCTACCTCCGCCTTTGTGCAAGGAGGTGCACTGCCAGCGCCCTGCAAAATGACCTCCAGCAGGCCACAAATGTGCATTGTAGACTCCGTCTCATGCTACCACTAGAGTGAGAGCACCGCCAGCATTCAAAAGTGACCAAAACATCAGCCAGGAAGCATAGGAATTGAGAAGTGGTCTGTGGTCACCACCTGCAGAATCACTCCTGCTTTGGGGGGTGTCTTGCTAATTGCCTATAATTTCCACCTTTTGTCTATTCCATTTGCACAACAGCATGTGAAATGTATTGTCAATCAGTGTTGCTTCCTAAGTGGACAGATTGATTTCACAGAAGTGTGATTGACTTGGAGTTACATTGTGTTGTTTAAGTGTTCCCTTTATTTTTTTGAGCAGTGTATATATTTATTTTTACAATAACATGACTCCAAAATGATACAATACATTATTTATCATTATTTTCTATTGGGCACAACATAATCTGAAACAGCACCAAAACAAACTATAAATGCATCCAACAAGTTTGCAGAGTCACAAGCTGGATGTAGTTATTGTGTGCTAGGAATATGGGAACAAATACAAAAATGTTGACAACATTTTATACACTATAAATACATTTTTCCAAATAGTTATGACACCTTCAAATGGGGGGACTAGATACATAGTGCTTTCATTTCCAAATAGTAAAACAGATCTATGAAAACACCCTCAAATAAAAGGTGACATTCTATACCGTCGCCTCATATAAAACATTTGATTTCAAATGCAAAATGCTGGAGCATAGAGCCAAATTAGCTTCACTGTCCAAATAAATACATAGGGGAGTGTATCTGTAAACCAAGAGATTGGTTTAAAAAGATGTCGTACTTCTGTATGATGACCATTGTATCTAACCTAGACCAGGATTCAATCCGATCATGGATTATAGGCATTGTTGCTTATAAAGGTTATGTATGAACAGTCAAAATCATGTTTTTCATAAAATGTGATGATATTTGAAGGAAACCAGATCAAAGTATGACGACTAATAACTGTTGCTTCTACATTGATAAAGTTTGATCATAAAGTTACTGGTCCCCTCCCCATATCAAACACTTGGAAACATGGACATGGTGACATCACCTTAATCTCATTTTAATACACCAATGGTAAAATTTATATTCTCTTGCCTAATTTAAATAAGTACCACCTACATGGGAAAAGGTGTGTTTGCAGAGGGGCGTGGTTTATATAGCTAGATAGCTACTCTACTGGTGCCAAAATTTGACTGTAGGGTGTCAGCAAATATAATTAAATGTTTACCATATTCATCTATGGCAAAGATACTTATATGTTTCCCCTTTCATCTGTGTCTGGTGTTAGCTAGTTACTGGTTAGCTGGGTCTTCAGCCAGCACGGAACAAAGGAGGGGGAAGGGTCGTTCAAAACTCTGACAGTTGTCATGACAACACATTCGTCAGTACTGCTGTGAACCGCATCACAAGAGACATATCAAATGGGAATGTATAAAAAAAATTGGCATCATTGAAGCAATTTCAATGTTTTTTGAGTTGCTTTGTGTATCAACAAATTAGTTGCTCACTGCATCCAAGTTGCTTGACATAGGAGTTTCAAAGAGCTGTCAATGTAGGCGAGCTCTTCAATATAAGCTCCCTGCCCCCTCAACCTGTCTCTTCAAACTTCCTGGTAGTTAGCCATGAGAGAAAAAGTACTTTTCAAAAGGACTTTTCAGGACCTTTTCATGGCAATTTCCAATTGTTTTCCACAGCATTTTCCGTGAATGGGATCTCCGCGAACGCAGGAACATTGCCTTTAAAAGCAGCAACGCCTATAACCCGCGATCGGATTTAATCATGAGGAGAACATCCTCCTAAACCTACTGTTTGTTTTCATGTCTCAGGAGAAGGAGTGCAGGAGTGCAGGGTGACTGGCATACTGGCATGGGGGTACTGAACTATTATCAAAACATAAGTCTTTAAAATTCTGAACAAACACTCCAATGAATACAGGAGCCATAAAACTTTCAAAGGGAGACAGATCATAAGTTGCAGGAGGTAGAGAAACAAAGCACTTTCCTTTAGTAATGACATAAATCACCCTGCTCCTCTCTCTGCTATATATCTGAGATGAGATATCTGAGGTTTCACAGAGAGGCTGTGTCAGACTGCAGCCTTTTAAGTGGTCCTCACATGCTCATGTGTTATTAATCGCAGAGTGATTGTCTCTGACGCCACATTTTAGTCCGAGCATCCCCTGCCTTCTTGGAACAGTCTTAAAATGAATATTTGAAGAAGAAACATAAATAAAACCCATCTGTCTAGTGGTCCTGAGGGAATGGGGATGGCACTTAGAGGTAAACTGTGACAGGTCAGAGATGCCAGCCACAGGCCCTTCTACCCACCACCTCACCTCTTTTTACATTCCTTGCTTTGCTCCTATGGGTTCAACCTTCTGGTCAGGAATATCTGACGGATGCATTCTGGGAGATCTTTACAGAACAAACATGGGAATAGATTGTCACAATCTCTAGTAGATAAGGGTACCAAACATCTAACTCATTCAATTGTTTCTGAGAAAGAGTACATACCTATTTTGTTTCTTATTTCTTTCAGATCATGTTGTTCAAGATGACATGAACAACTACATCAGCCAGTACTACAGTGAGGCAAGCAGTGGTAAGAATAAACAATTGTCTACACCCTCACAGGTTTGTTTGTGTACTTTGCTTTGCGGACAGTCAGCAGGATCATGTATTGAGTTCAAGTTGTTTGTGATTCTTGTAGATGTTGGGATCCCAGACCCAGCTCGTGTCATTACCACTGCAGCCATAGATGTGCACCTGCCCAATAACCCCAGCCAGCTGCCCTCGTCTCTGGTGAGTGCAGATGCAGCGTCCAGCTGCCTGCAGCGGACGGGTAGCTCTGTGAGCGAGGCCTCCAACACCACCGTGTCCCGCTCTCGCTCCAGCTTCAGCGGCCACCAGCACAGTATAAGTAGCCACACCCTGGGCTCCACCACCGACTGCAGCTCCACCGTCCGCGAGGCCTCCACCTCCACAGACTCCTACAGCGGCCAGCGCTGTTACCCCCCGCCCTACTGCAGCCCCCTGGCCCTGGGCACACAGCCTGCCCCCAGAGGACACCCCAGCGCCGTGGTGCAGGAGTTGCTCTCCTCGCTGTCTGAGGACTCCTGTCTGGGCCAGAAGGGCTTGGACCCTGTCAACCTCAAATTGCCCAGCCCTGCTGGCTCCACCAAGACCAGCCCTGAGCTGCAGCACAGGCTCAACATCTACAACAAGAGGAACAAGGAGAGCCACAGAGGCTTCCACACCAAGCCTCTCATCCACCTGCAGGCCAGGGAGCCTTTCATGGAGGAGAAGTACAGGCTATCTCAGGCAGATGCCACTGTCAGCAGCCTGCCCGAGACATAGGAAAGGGCTACACGGGGTATTGTATCTCTTAGCCAGCACTGACTCACTCCTCAAAGACCCTCCTGAAACTCACTGACGAAAACTAAAGACATGAACTCAGAGGCATCCTCCACTGGCATACAGCCATCTTCTTCATTGCCAAAAGCACCTTGGGACTGTGAATGGCAGCTCTGCCAGCACAGCCCATCGTCCATTGAGGACAGGGAAACATGCTTTAGTGAGCAGGCACAGAACATCTATCAGGAATTGCCACAATAAATGAGTATATGGAGTCACCAAAAGAAACCAGCATTAGGGCATTAGCCCAGGCTCTGAGGTAGCAGGGCTCAGCAGAAATGTGACTGGCTCTGATGCTTTTGAATGTGATATAATTTAGCGATGGGGCTGGGTGTGTGTGGGTGGAACTGGGTGGTTTGTTTGTCTGATATACTTGCTTAGGGATTGGAGACACTAGACTGATCACAAAACAACTACTAATTGGCTATCATATTATGATGTCATGAGCCACACTAATCAGACATTTTATAAACAAACCATACTGAAAGTCAACCTGGAGTTTCTCGACCTCAACATTAAGTACAGTCCTCTCTGATCGGACTAATGCAGGGTACATTTGATCTATGTTCTAATGTGTTGAGCTGTGTTCTCAGCTTATTTCTTACCTTTGTCTTTCTACATTATCAATGCTAAAGTTTGTATTCAAATGATATGACAAAATATTTTTAAGCCAGACAATTGAGCAATTGAGGGATGTTTCAGCTACCAAATCTCAAGGGGTTTGTAATTGAAGATGTTATGTAAAGTGTTGGTCAGAAGAAAAAGTATTATAGCATGGACCTTTTAAAAATATCTGCTTTTAGACATGGCAATCTAATCCGTGCACTTAAATGTCAACAGCCATTTTGTAAATTGATCATGAAGGGAATTCAGTGCAGAGTAAAAGCAATTAAAAGGAAAACATGGTAAAAGAACAGTCATTTACAGTCAGTTTTATCATTGATACCAAGACCTTTCGGGGGACGACACATTAATAAAAGTGCATTAGTGAGGCAGGTTTAGACTTCCTGAAGATTGCCTTTATTGTGACGCTACGTTAAATACATGTTACAAAATATGCATTAACAGGGAACAAAAATATCACCTACGCCAGGTAAGCAAAACGTTATTTGTGGCATTATCATAGCTACGTCAATAAAAACAGATGTCCGGTTTACAAAGTGTTGTTCTGTTTCCATTTAGGAAGAAGGATGATAACATTATTAGTGTTCCCAGAAAAGTAGCTCCAGAAACATTTAAGGCAGAGATTGTAGGAGAGTTGTAACCATGTGATCTTGATACCCAGGTAGTGACGGTACAGCTGCTGAGCTGAATTTTGGCTCACTTGCTCAATGCTGCAGTCATCTCAGGGACAGCCTAGTGAGACAAAGCCAAAACAGAGTAGTTTAAGATGGTTGCACCCCCTAACCAGGCATATCTAGCAAGGTTGACACAATGGACACAATGTGTGCTTGCGACATAAACTTTTAGATAAATGTAAGTGTTGAGTCTCACGGTTTGGGGTGACACCATTTAAGATCAAGTCATTGATAAACCTTTTCATTTTCTGAGAGTAACTGATCAAAGGGACATGAGCGGGGTTGCCTGCTGAATGACATACTGATAAACTATATCAGTAGCGCCCGAGTCGAGTGTCCCACAGATCAGTTTTCAATTGAAGGAAGAGGAGAAAGACCATACATTTGAATGAGTTATCACATGTAAGCTGATAACCAGCAGGTCACAACTCTGCTGCCACGAGCTATTATAACCAATCACTTTTACGGACTTTCCCCATAACACCTGGGCCTCTCACACACCACCACCGCCATAGTAAATAAAAGATGAACAACATTACACACACATGAAAATAAATGCTACTACACTTTCACCGAAAGCACGGGCCCTATTGTTCAAGAGTGTGGCAACCCTCTGACACACTGGCCATATGTGCCAGCCAGACATTAGAGGGCAGCTAAGCATGTAAAGTACTGGCACAAGGGAAGAGAAAATAAAACCTGAGAACATATGGTTTGAAGAAGCGCTGTTGTATCTCTACACAACAGCAGGCTCTGGCCACAACTCACCTCTGATTAATTCAGCACCTCAATAATTCAACACATTTCCATTAGGTGGAATAATAATGGTTCTTGCAACACTGATCAGGGAAATAGTGAATGTAATATTCTGATTGTCACTGTTGTCATGTCTTGGTTATTGAAATGTTGGTGTCTTGCTGATCATCTAGTCAGCGCTGTGCTGAAAGCTGGTGCAGTGTTGGGTTAGTTTCAGTCATGGCAAGAGTGGGTGAATATTCCTCCAACACAGTCGGCCTGCTATCTCACCTTGAACAGATCAGCCACCAGACCATAGTCAGCCACCTGGAAGATGGGAGCCTCTGGGTCCTTGTTGATGGCCACAATAGTCTGTAGTGCAAAGCAAAATGTGTTTCATAAATAATGCAGCATGCCTATTCTATATACATGACAGAACGTTCTGGTATAAAGGGACAAGGAAGAAACAAGCAAGAATGCTAACTGTACTGTACCTTGCTGTCCTTCATCCCAGCCAGATGCTGAATAGCTCCAGAGATACCAACAGCGATGTACAATTCCTACAGAGAGAACAAGATGACGAACAAGCTGTATCAGCATAATACAAGTGCTTGGTGCACCGCCACATCTATGTAGTCCCAGTTGTTTCAGGCTGCTGAACACAGGTAAGGCAACTTACTGTAGGAATGCCTGCAACAGACTTAATACCATTAGTATAATATGTGGGCCTACAATATTTATTAAATAACTTTCCATCAATCTCCAGAAAACCATCATGACACCACTAAGGTCGTCATTGGCACCCTAGTACAGATGCAGCTGATTGCAGGACAATCCTGGGTTAGAGTATGGAGCTGTTCTAGTGCTGACCCTGACCAGGTCTGTGTAATCTCTTAGAGGGGGAGTGCTGGGGGGTGGTGTAGCAGAGTGTAGGACCCTCCCAAGCATCCACCTCACCTATGGGGAAAACACATCAGAAGCTTTCAGCGTAATGCACTGCCATATGAATATTTCAGTGCTACTTAATGTTATTGGAGTAGTCTCAGAGGAGCAGAACATCAATTTATGAACACAAGTCTGCCAACGACTAGAAGTGAGGCCCAATATTTCACCATGAGCGGCACTGTCCTATCCAGCAAGTGTACTGTCCTTGCAGAGATAAAATGACCACAAAACATGTTGTAGTATCACCGTATGGAAAGATCAGAGTACCTACAAAAATACGAAAATAAAAAAAAATAAAACAAAAAGGTACTAGCAAGGGTCCAATGTCTAACCTATTTGGAGAATCTTCTCAGAGTTAGTCTCTTTAAGCTCTTCTAGCAGCTTAGCATTTTCAATTAGAAGGCTAGACAGGGCTACCTGCTGTTGTGTTGCTAAAAATAGCATAAAGCACTGTTTCAACCTACTATTTCACACCCAGCATTCCCTCAGGTGTGAAAGCAACATGATTTTATTGGTAGCTAGTCGTTCAACTGTGGTGATGCTATTGTTAACCGATAAAAACAACAAAAGACCGCAACATGACAACCTGGCTGCTCCGTTGCCAAGCTGTTACCCGAATGTGGCACTCGCCTGAAACGTTGCTCAGGCATGACACCCCACAGCTTAGATTACATAAACAATACAACGGCACACTGTCTGTAAACGTCAGGACAGTAGGGTGAAGACAGTCTTATAAAGACTTTAGGCTACTGAATGCTAGTGTGACGATCCTTTGATATACATAAATATGCAAAAGCTATGAATACATACTGACAAAAACACTAAATGTCAAATAATTCTGTGATGTGAGATTCTTTCAAATTTAATTTCAGAAAAACTAACTGGAGCAGTTCAATAGTGGATATAACTACTATTTAAAGCCTGCAAATAGTTGATTAGCTAAATATTCCTTCTGTCAAAAGTGGATCATTCAAATACACATAACAAGAAGGAACACAGTTTTGTGCTATTCAAGGGGACATTTGCCAAATAAAAAAGATGTCAGACAGACATTAACACTTATGACATGCATGGTTCTTTTGTCCTAACAATGCCGGAAGGTAGAGATCAAAAATGTCCATTTAATACTTGAATCCTCTGAATGGTTTGCATGAGGGCTATGAATAACTGACTGACAAATATGAACAGGATAAAAATAGTGCCATTAAAATTTGATTTAATACATTAAAGCTGGAATCCGTAATGGTGAAACTGCCACATCCGTTTGTGACAATGGTGTTACTTCAAACAGCGAACACTGTTTTTCCCCCCTCAGACATTACTGCACGAGCGATAGAATAGCAGAGTATGTTTCATAAACAAAACAAAAACAATAAAATGGGCTTTAAGCCCAAATGTCACAAGCTTGTCAAAACATTAGCAAAATCCAATTTGGGCAGAATGGCCTGGTCTGGGGCTCTGAGCAGATACCATGTGCTCTGTGCTCTGCTCTCTAATGGATCAGCTAAATCATTTAGGAGCATAAATGTGCCATTAACTACATTTCAAATGTGTGGATAATCACAGCTGGGATATCCCATTTGAACCGGATAATGGAAATTTAACCTTTTTAAAAGGGACTAAGGGATCCATCTTTAGAACACTGAATTTAAGGAATTGTGTTTGCATCTAAAGTAACAGGCCTTTGTCAAGCTGCGGGCAATTTGCACAATAATCAATACTGGGTGGGTAACTCAGAAAATATATCTATGCATTTTTTGATTTATTTTGTTGTAAGTATACACCTATGTTTCCACAAAAGGTTTATCTTGAATAATTGTGCAAAATTAATACATAATAAACCATTGTGAGCACAACATTGCCTATCAAAGAATAGGATGAATGTTAAATTATCTAGAGTTTGTCGGCAGGGTAGCCTAGTGGGCGGCAGGGTAGCCTAGTGGTTAGAGCGTTGGACTAGTAACCGAAAGGTTGCAAGTTCTAATCCCTGAGCTGACAAGGTACAAATCTGTCGTTCTGCCCCTGAACAGGCAGTTAACCCACTGTTCCTAGGCCGTCATTGAAAATAAGAATTTGTTCTTAACTGACTTGCCTAGTTAAATAAAGGTAAAATAAAAAAATAAAAAAAAACTTACGGGGGCCACGATCTTGCCAGTCTGTCCAACCTGCATGTCATTGGGGACATATCCAGCATCCACAGCAGCTCTGGAAGCACCAACTGCGGGGAGAATCAATTCAAACCTACTTCACTGCTGTCAATCAAATTTCTTCACCAATATTTTTATTGTAAAGTCATACCGTTTAAAAAAATCACGACAGCTATGATGGAAACAGGACATTTCGGTACAATTGTATAAATGCCGAGAGATCATTTGTTCATTCGACATGGTGGGATCTTTTTGTATCGGTAAAATTCATTATGCGAGAAATGGCAGTGCCTTTATCCGCAAATATTGATATAAAAACAATCATATGGTGTGTGGTCCTCCCACTACGACTCGGGAAACCATGCAGTTTATTAGGCTACAGATTAAATAAGTGATGATGAACTTCACATGGTGGTGAAAGTGCACGGTGATATTGATGCTTCTTTCCAATAAATATTGAGGGTCTTATTCTGGTGACATGATGATTGATGCTTGACTGTCGTTTGACAAATACAAATATTCTATCCATAATATGTTATCCATAATAATCTCATGTAGACTAACCTAGCAGCACAGCCTACCAACACTATCTGCCAGCTGTTGGCTGGAGTACACGTGCTAAGACCAGAGTAGGCACATTTGCTATTTAATGCAACAGTTGTGACAAAACTATCGGTAGATTTGGAAAAGCGATGGAAACATATTAAACTTCAGATTTTTATTCGGTACATGAAATTTGTGTGCACTACATCATCACGCACTGATTTTTATCCGCAAAAAGTCTATTTGGTGGAAACACAACACTGGTGGGAAAATGCACATGTTTTCTTTATGTGGATTCTAGAGTATTTGCATGAAAGTCTGTCACCAATTGGATGAAGACCTAGATACTTATTCAGATGCAGAACTTGCATTTGTATATGCAGGTCAACATTCAAAGACTCATTCTAATCACGCACTTACCTGCGGCATTCATTTTGTCAGCAAGGTCATACAGCAGCTTGAAGTTGTCTCCACTCTTCAGGCCCCTTCCTAAAAGAAGGGCAAGACACTAATGATTTCTTTAAACATTTGGCATACACATCAATTAATTTGTCAAGTAAAAGCATGAAGTTAGGTGTCTCACCTCCGGACACCACAACCTTAGCACTGGTCAGCTCTGGCCGGTCACTCTTGGTCAAGGACGCTTCCAGCCACTCTGACATCCCAGCAGGAGCGGACGCAGCAACTGAAATAAACAAACAACACATGAGGAAACATCAGATAATCATATTAAATAACAAAACTGCATCTCAAGGACAAACTGTCTCATGTCTTCTTGCTTTTAACTATACCCTGACAAATATGTCATCCAGCCAGGAAATATAAAAATTTATTTTAGAATGATAAACAAGAACAATGGCTTTTGTATGTGTGCTTTTCGGGTGTGTATCAGTGCATGGAGCTAGTTAGTTAGTACTGGAGATACCTTCCTCTGATGTAGCACTGCCTCCCTCCACCTCAGCGGGCTCAAAGGATGTCCCTCTGACAGTGAAAACCTTGACATTGTCATTAGACTTGACAGTGCTGAGAGCATTTCCTGTGAAGACAGACAAACAACAGTGATGTTCAGTTTTGTAACTACCACATTCAACTCTTTTGATGACAACTGGGAATTAAAATAGAAAATTCATTTCACACAAATAGAGTCTAAAAGATAAAATATCTTCTGGGCTTAAGGTACACCATGAGTTTTCCATAAGACCTATTTGGACATGACAAACAGCAAAGGTTTAAGTGGATAATTCTGATTTATTCATAGCCCATTAGTGCAATTGAAAAATTAGGCTTTTTGGGATCTAATCAAAGCTGGTATTGCCGAAAAGCTGATTTAGCTTTAGATTTATAAACAAACTAGAGGTCGACCGATTATGATTGTTCAACGCCGATACCGATACCGATTATTGGGGGGCCAAAAAAAAGCCGATACCGATTAATCGGACAATTTTTTAAATGTATTTGTAATAATGAAAATTACAACAATACTGAATGAACACTTATTTTAACTTTATATAATACATCAAAATCAATTTAGCCTCAAATAAATAATGAAACATGTTCAATTTGGTTTAACTAATGCAAAAACAAAGTGTTGGAGAAGAAAGTAAAAGTGCAATATGTGCCATGTAAGAAAGCTAACGTTTAAGTTCCTTGCTCAGAACATGAGAACATATGAAAGCTGGTGGTTCTTTTTAACATGAGTCTTCAATATTCCCAGGTGAGAAGTTTTAGGTTGTAGTTATTATAGGAATTATAGGACTATTTCTCTCTATACTCGTGTGCAATGAACGCAGGAGAAGTGACACAATTTCACCTGGTTAATATTGCCTGCTAACCTGGATTTCTTTCAGCTAAATTTGCAGGTTTAAAAATATATATATAGATTTGGAGAAAGGCATTGATGTTTATGGTTAGGTACACGTTGGGGCAACAATAGTCCTTTTTCGCGAATGCGCACTGCATCGATTATATGCAACGCAGGACACGCTAGATAAACTAGTAATATCATCAACCATGTGTAGTTATAACTAGTGATTATGATTGATTGATTGGTTTTTATAAGATACGTTTAATGCTAGCTAGCAACTTACCTTGGCTTCTTACTGCATTCGCGTAACAGGCGGGCTCCTCGTGAGGCAGGTGGTTAGAGCGTGTGATTAGTTAACCGTAAGGTTGCAAGATTGAATCCCTGAGCTGACAAGGTAAAAATCTGTCGTTCTGCCCCTGAACAAGGCAGTTAACCCACCGTTCCTAGGCCATCATTGAAAATAAGAATGTGTTCTTAACTGACTTGCCTAGTTAAATAAAGGTGTAAAGAAATTACCGATTTACGATTGTTATGAAAACTTGAAATCGGCCCTAATTAATTGGCCATTCCGATTAATCGGTCGACCTCTAAAACAAACTGGTTCTCTATGGTACATGTAAGTACTGTGTACATGGAGAAGTGGTGAGTTACTGTTCTAATTTGTAAGAGCAGTCCCAAACGCAGTTAGAAATTGACATGATTTCCCATAATAATTTCAAACAAGATCCATATAGAGTAACAAAAAAATTCTAAAGCAGTCTAAACTGCATTGGTGATTTATAATGTGGTCAATAAATATGAACGCCATCTTAGGTTGGCTTGGGGGGGAAACAATAGGTACAAAAGTTCAAATATACTGTAACACGTTCACAAAAAGCTAGTTACCAGCATAGATGGTTCTGACAAAGGTGTCAGGGGATTTGATCTCGATGATGTCTGAAATAGGAGCAACATCCAACTTGGCAGCCAGTCTGGGCAGCAGGTTCTACAAAAGACAGGATGGTAAATAAGCAGAGATACAAGTCAATCTGTAACAATCAGCCAAAGATGCCCTACAAATAACTATGTTTTTTTACACTAGCCGTATGAAATTAAATCCATTATATGAAATCATCTGCAGGCAGACAGCTTGCTGAGGAGTAACAAATGACCTCACTGAAGCTATGTATATAAAGGTGTTATAAGCTTACTTTCCCAAAGGCAGATGCTCCAGCACAGATATGGGTGAAGTTGAACTGCTTCTGGGTTGCCAGGATAAGTGGAGTCAACGCTTCTATGGAAAGACATGCAAGTTGCAGTTAACACCACATGCAAATTGACAGAAAATATCCCTCAAATTTAACATACTAACTTTACATAGAAGTAAAACTCCCAACTCATTTACAGCTTCAGTGAATCTGTCGGCTGCATCTGCTTCACACTGTGGATATACATACCTGGCAGAGAGCCTTTGTAAACATCATTTTGAGCAATCAAAACGGTCTTCACACCCAGAACTTTGCTGATTTCCTGTGCAACCTGAACAGATTATAAATATACAGCAAATCAATCCCTTGAAGAAAAACACGAACAGTGTAGGTCTGGATATCATCCATTTTCAACAGGTTATTAGTCTGATGATCAAACCAACGATTTTAACTTACCTTTGTACAGTCTGTTCCAGCAACCAAACAGGACACATCTCCTCCCAGTTTCTTGGCTGCAGTGATAGCATTCAGCGTAATGGGGGTCAGCTTGTCATTGTTGTGTTCTGCCACCACCAAGGTGCTTTGAAACCTCTGGAGGAGACCAGACTATGGGGAAAAGGTATTTTCAGTAAATAGGACATAACATTAACATAACACTCAGCCCCAGTCCTGGCCATTCTGCTTCCCTCCTCCTATCCCGCAAAACTAGAATAGTGTAGCCTACAGTGTCGGCCTATAATGCAATTTTATGAATGCCCATCCATGTTGTACCGTCTGATTCATGACCATGGCCTAATACTAGGCCTAATCATTTTGGCCATTTAATATCTGCATATCAGCTACCCAAGTTTACCAGGAGTTATTTTGAGCCTATTTGCAATGAGAATCAATGTGTTTACACAGTGAGAAATTATGAAATATTTTCTTCTTCGCTATGATCAGCTCATCAAAAATGTATGAATGTACAATTGAAATCACTAATTCATGACAATTTAGCCCACAGAGTTAAACTCCAGGACAGCAGTTGTGAGTAGGCTAATTTCATTCCATATTGTCCATTTTATTTTGACCTGTCCTGTTTTTAGGAAAAGTCATATTCAAATTGAAGCGCATTTGTATTTGAAACACAGCCGCAGCGCTGTGTCTCTCCAACAGCACCCTGGAGAGGCGTGCTGTGCATGGATAAGATAAATATTTTGCGCCCCTGACTTTGGCAAAGTGGGCAACGCTCCTCATGGGGCGGCATCAGCGCTCACCTAAATAGCCCATATGCCACTGGGTGAGAGAAGTTTTCATTGTATTTAGGTAGAATTATGTGAGGTGTTATGTGTCTGCCTAATGGATGAGCCGGCCTTGATTACATGGCTCTAATGCCATGTACTTCAAACTTAAACACCCATGATTAATAGCTATGAATAATATGAGAGCATTTTGGGTAGTCCAATAAAGAGCAAGGAAACATTAATATTGAGTTAATACAGGATACTACTGGTTCTGTTCAGGTGTAGCTTTTTGGGGAAAGCAACATCTAGTGGGTTATTTATTGGAGGTCAGTTATAGCAGAAAGTGTGAACTAGTACATAACACCACCTCAGGGGAGGAGGGAGCTGTGAGACCCTTCTGTAAACAATCTGACATAACATCAGAGCTATACATTTGCTTATACAACCTTTGACAGGGAGTATCAAGCCTATCACCAAGCTAAAACATGACAGTACCAGCTGCTCTATCTGAACCTGTGTCTGAATGACAGTTTCTAGAGTAGAGGTCATTCACAGCAGTCTAGACAACGTCACAGCACAATACATGTTTAATAGATTTAGTGTACATTAAATTATTGTCTTTATTGAAATGGTGCTTCAATGTCTTTAAAATCATTGCATGGCCATTTTTTGTTTGTTTCTTAAGTGATTGTTTACAAGGTTGCATAAGTAAGCTAGCTAACTGCTAGCTATTTTCAGCTAGCCAAGGACGTTAGCTGTGCCATCAACTACGATCAGATGTTCAAACTGTGTCAATCGACTTATTTCATTTTTATGAATATAGAAAAAAAATCTATGCCATTTCGTTCACTGTGCACAGCTAGCTAACGAGTAAGCTAAGATAGCTAGTTGACTGGCTAGCTTCCTTGCTAGCTAACGTTAACTGTCTATTAGGCACCAGCAACATTGTGCTGATTTGCATTTGCCACATTGCGAATGAATAGCAAGTTACATAGCTAGTTAATATAATATAATCATATATGTCTATTTTGTACTTACCAATTGTTTGAAATGTGTTTTGTTGACAGCTTTAAGCATCTTGGACCCTTCTATTCGATGTTGCCAAATGCTACTTTCCTAGAACGAACTCTGACAGCTGTAGAATGTTCTCGCGAGACAAAACTATGGATGGACTAAAATCACTTCCGTTTTAGGTGGGAGCAGAATACAATTTTATTTCAGAGACCACGGTCTCCACTAGTAGCTTCCATGGCCACAAAGTCAGATTCCACAGTAACAAAGTTAGATTCAACAGCCTATTTTTGGTCTTAATTTAAGGTTAGGGTTACGCATAAAGTTATTAGTGAGGTTAAGGTTAGGTTTAAAATCACATTTTATGAAGATAAATTGTACAAATGACTTTGTGTCTATAGAAGATAGTGATGACTGTCCTACCCTGTAGCCTTCGGGTCCATGATGACTGGGTAGGTGGGTGTTAACAACAGGGAAAACTAGATAGGCCTACTATTGTCACCAACAAAATCATTATGCATATCCATTTAATCCATATCTGTAAATATACTAATTTAAATGAGTAGCCTATGTGGCTATGAGAAGAGTAAAGGGACCGACATGGAACCGGGCAAGACGATGCACACCAAATAAAATGTGATAACTGGTTCGGGGCCAGTTCTTGCTTTGCCATAAATTACTTTTGCCATACATGTAGGTTGGAGAGATGTAACCAATCCGTAGTAGCCTAGACCATGCCCAGCAACCATGACCCCATTGGCCTCATGGGTATATGGTGGGCAAGGTGAGCACGGGCTAGCCCACACCAACGTCACACCAAGCCCACACTAGCCCAGCATGGGCTAGCCCACAACAAGCCCAACACAGGCCACCAGGAGGCCAGATAATATGTTGCTTAGGGCACCAAAAAGGCTAGGGTCAGCTCTGACTGCATGTGTGGGTATGGATATGGGTAGATAGACCTGCAAGCCACTGCAGCCCCTTATAATGAGTTCAGATTTTTTGTGGCCCCCATCCCCATCAAAGTTGCCCATCCCTGCCCTAGAACAGGGTTTCCCAAACTGGGTCCTGGGGCACCCCCTGCGTGCACATTTTGGTTTTTGCCCTAGCATTACACAGCTTATTTAAATAACCAACTCATCATCAAGTTTTGATAGTGCTAGGGAAAAAAACTAAACATGCACCCAGTAGGGGCCCCAGGACCAAGTTTGGGAAACCCTGCCCTAGACCAGCTCCTCCCACCAGCCTCCTCTGCAGCACCGGCTAGCCCATACCAAGCCCAGCTGAAGGCGGTGGCTCATTAGAATATTTGGGGGCCGTGGTTTGCACATAGTCCTTTTTTTGCAACCATTACTGAGTGTCATTCCACTTCCAATTTAAGGGTTCTGTTGTGTGATGCCCAGTTTTGTTTCATCTTGTACAATGATGAAGTATTTAAAAAATACTTAAATACGTGCATGTGACATGTGAAAAACTATGTAGGTCTATTACTTATGGTATATAAATTATAGGCATACGTATGATAGCACAGCCCAGCCTCACAATCAACAACTTGGCTGTATTTCTGATACAACGTATCATGTTCCCTGAATACCTAAAACGATTGAACAGTATACAATTTATGCATTGAATTAAGTGTCAGAAATAAACAATAAATATATAAATTCCTATTAAATAGCAAAGGCGCAGAGGCCAATGTTGGCAGCCTACATGGGGCCAATATTTGAGCCCACATTGAGCCCACATTGTGCCAATGTGGACATGTTTACTGGGTAAGCGCAATAAGGGAGACATTTTCACCCAGGAAAAAGCTTAGTCTTATCTTAGATCTTAAACTGTAAGCTATTTTTCATGCCCACTGGTAAAAAAAAATTGTGAATCAACGTTGTTTCCACATCGTTTAATAAACCAAATAAATATGTGTGATGAAGTTGAGTCAACATTGAAAACTGATAGGATTTGCTTTTCTTCCACCAAACTTTTAACCTAAATCCAACGACATGGTGACATTTGTTTTGTTGATTTCACGTTGAAGTCACGTTAGTTGACAACTCAGCAAATGTAAATCCAAACTAGACCTTCAACTGATGTCTCTGCCCAGTGGGCTGTGTGTCTTGATTGTTTGATTGCAGTCTTGGGACATGTCTAGATCGTGATGAATAAATGTATAAATGATTGTAGGAATTAGACTTTTAAACTATCTAGGCCAAATGGATAATTAAATAAATTATACATTTAAAAAAATAGGCAGCCTATGAAGACGTTTTATTTAAACGTCTCAGGGTGGGAGGGATGTCAATCATGAACATGTAACAAATAAAGATTAAGCAGCCATTCACAAAACAAAATTACGATTTTCATAAACATTAGTTATGCATTGCCAACTCAAATTAGACAGATTTGCGGTTTGAATTACAATTTATTCCATATAGCCTATTCAATTTTTGAGTTTTGTTTAGTGAATAACTGGCCTATATGTCTATAAATGCAATTGCGTTGAAATATAAAGCATTTATTCGATTAGGGCAATCATAATGATTGGTTAACATTTGCTCATGGCCTATCCATTTCTAGTGCAACTTTTATGCTAAATGTTGATTTCTTTTAACGGCTTTGGAATCAAACTCGAAGAATGCTTCAAATAAAAAAAAAATGTAGCTTTTTTGGGGATTCATTGTTGTCTGGACGACATCAACATCCCTTAATCCTAATTACGATTTGTAATTTAAAATAATTTGTATCTGTATTTGTATCTGGGGTGAGGGTCAATGTCAAAGGTGAGGTTCGAGACACGGTCGCAGTTTGATTTTCAGGAGAAGGTTGATGTTGCCACGTGTATTTTTGAATAAACACATCTTGAACAAATAAACCGGTAGGTAATCTGATATCATCCATTTCTTTGCGATAATGTATTTATTTATTGCACATGCACAAAAATTGATGGATTTTCCATTTCAAAACGTGTCTTAAAACGTACTGAAAACGGTATCTAAAGATTCATTGATTTATATATTCGGACAATACAAATCGAATTTGAATTAGGATTATACAATATTGCAGAATGGAAACAGTTATTTGAGTAGTTAGTTCAGGAAATGCATGTCAAAATAGCTTCGCCATTTACTATTATGGATGGATTTTGTTAGCTTTTTATAATTTGACTACATAATAATATTGACGAAATAATGTAGCTGTTATTCAAAACATAAACAACAAAAATATCCTTTCTGCTCCAAAATTGTCCCTTCTGCTCCAAAAGGACCTTTCTGCTCATTTTCCAGTAGAGGGCTCACTCATAGAACACTCTCATAGTCCTCTATGAGGTCTCTATTCTTATCTCTTACCCTTTGAAACCAAGGCTTTCAATATGATTTTGCAATGCATATTTTTTTAAATAATGTATTGTCACCAGGAAAAAGAATATGAATAAAAATAATAATATTAAGAATATTATAAATAATCATCAACACCATAATCATTATCACAATAATAGGTTTAGAAGCATAATCATAACAATAAAGTTTCACTTTCCACTCAGCATATGTGTGAAATTAAATTTCTGTTGAGAAAATAAAATGTTTTTAGTTTAATAAAATGTGTATTATCATGCAAAAATAGTATTTTAAAAAATACAAAATTACATTTCATTTTCTAATGGCTTTTAATTGCCTTTAGAACTTTCTTCCACTTTCATTCTTTTCAAACAAAAAAAGCAAACGCTGGCTTGGAAAAAAACAAATGGAGGGGGTCAATGTTGATCTACTATTGTTTCATAGTCAAAGACTTTGCATAATTTACCCCTCCCCAAACGCACAGAGGTCCAGGTTTGCATGTGACGTCACTATACGCGTGTGACATTGCTCTCTTCCCACCTCTCACTCGAGGAATAGAAGTTGTCAGCCAGGAACGGGACGGGGCAGTCTCCCACTCCATTTCTACAGCTATCGGCCTGCACTATCCCTCCTGTATGGTGGATATTATATTCAATTCTTCTTTCTTGGGTGATATGGGGGATCATTCCAAAAGTAAGTAAACATTTGTGTCTCTCTTTTTTTTACTTTGACCCAGGCACATTTATGATTGATTTGATAATTAATAATATTGGCCTACTATTGGAACATTGTACGTACAATCCTATGCATATGTTTAGCGTTAAACAGACCCAGTGAATCGAAAGCAAGGCCTTTATCGTTGGTAATGGTGATAGGAATACATCTTAGTAGAGGTCTGTGGTCAGTTTTAAGCGTAGGCTACGGCCCTTCATTCTGGAAACGACAAGGATGACAGAACAGGACAAGATGTATTGACAAGAGTATTTAGCGAGTATGTCAGGGGGATTACATGGGTGTACGTGGTGGTAGCATAAATATACAATGTGCATTCCACAGAGAAGTCTGTAATCGCAATGTGTGTGGGCTGTGGGAGTCAGATCCACGACCAGTACATCCTGCGGGTCGCCCCGGACCTGGAGTGGCATGCTGCGTGTCTGAAGTGCGCGGAATGCAGTCAGTACCTGGATGAGACGTGCACTTGCTTCGTCCGAGATGGCAAGACATACTGCAAAAGAGATTATGTAAGGTAGGAGTTGACTAACTTTCCTCACTAACATGATTTCAGAGCTTTGGAATTTCCAAATGCCAAAATTGTGATTTGATTTAGTCACTGTACAAGAAAGTGGAACTGTATGAGAAGCTTGTTGACATTAATGCAAAAAAAAAAAGATCTATATGAGAGACAATAGCATACAGGCTAGTCAAAGTTTCTGGTTTATTTTGTAAAAATTAAATTAAAAAGGTTGTTTTATCGTAAGCATGTTTTTATGATGATTTGAGTCTAATGTTTTATGCTTGGAACGAAACGTGTGTAATATATAGGCCTAGTAGGTACAATATGAATTCCCAAACTGTTTTGATGATTTTTTGTTGCTGATAGCTATATCCTTGAAATACATTTGAGTTAGCCAGGATCATAGACATTAAAACCAGGCAAGGATGTGTGAAGTCATTCCTGCTATAGGCCCATGCATTATAACATATTAAGACCAATATTCCTATGTCCTTTTCAGATTATTTGGGATTAAATGTGCAAACTGTAACATTGGCTTCTGCAGCAGCGATCTAGTGATGAGAGCTCGTGACAACGTGTACCACATGGAGTGTTTTAGGTGCTCCGTGTGCAGCAGGCATCTCCTGCCGGGGGATGAGTTCTCTCTGCGGGACGAGGAGCTGCTGTGTCGAGCTGATCATGGTTTACTGATGGAACGGGCCTCAGCGGGAAGTCCCCTCAGTCCGGGAATTATTCACTCCAGGTCTCTTCATATTGCAGGTCAGTAAAATATTATTGGTGCTAATAATAATCGCGAGAGTATAATATTAATAACAACGTTAATAACAACTAAAGGATATAACATAATAATAGGATAATAATAGGAATTATTCTTGTCTGTAAAATTGTCCTTTTATTGAGCAAGTTTTCAGACTTTTAAGCCTACTAGTTTTTTAATTACACTCATTGGTAGACTAAACAAAGTACAGCCTTTGGGTGCTGTTTGTATCTATTAAGTTGTTTAAGTTATTAGACCATTTTTTTTTTTTTAAACAATAAGGTAACATTTAGACTTTCTGCAATGGTCGATATATTTGTGGTAATTTAGCCTATATAGGCCTACTGAACGTTTAGTTTGTAGGTGTGAAGATAGAAAAAGACAGAAGAGAAGACCTCGATCAAAACATAGGACTAATTCTACAACATAAAAATAATTAATGTTCTTTTAATGTAATACATTTTTGGGGAAGTTACTAGCCTATTTGCAAGGGGATGCAAACGTATATAGCCTATAGGTTTAATTAAAGTTTAACAAAGCATCTTATTAATTAGTCTATCACGAAATGACATGTATCATCCTTAGCCTATTACGTATTAGCAGAATAGGGAGAAGAAGGTTATCATCAGCCATGTTTCCTTTCGATGCATTTCTACATTTGAATCAGTCAGTGGAAATTCAATTTTCAAAGGTATTTCCTTTTGAATATTTGTCCCACAGATCCTGTGTCCGTTCGACAGCCTCCTCATCGGAACCACGTCCACAAGCAGTCTGAGAAGACCACTCGGGTGCGAACAGTATTAAACGAGAAGCAGCTCCATACTCTTCGGACCTGTTACAATGCCAACCCAAGACCAGACGCACTTATGAAAGAACAATTGGTCGAGATGACCGGACTTAGCCCAAGGGTCATCAGAGTTTGGTTCCAGAACAAACGTTGTAAAGACAAGAAGAGATCGATATTCATGAAGCAACTTCAACAACAGCATCACAGCGATAAAACGGTGAGCTTATTGAGACATTCCAATGCAACATAAACATTTCGGTCTTCTAAAAATAAAGGTGTATTTTAATGACGCGTGCCAAAATGTTGAATGCAATGCATGCATATTGCACTTTAAATGTTGAGACAACCAGATGCTGGTGAGATGTTTGTTGTGATACATTTTCGTTTTCTCTGTAGAATCTTCAGGGGCTGACGGGTACGCCTCTGGTGGCAGGCAGTCCAATTCGACACGACAACACGGTCCAAGGGAACCCAGTAGAGGTGCAGACTTACCAGCCCCCATGGAAGGCCCTGAGCGAGTTCGCCTTGCAGAGTGATCTGGACCAGCCCGCCTTCCAGCAGTTGGTAGGCACCCACATGAAAAAGAGAGCTGCACACTCTAGGCACACACACACACACACAATAATTTTGAAATAAATGAATGTTTATTCACGGAGCTGAACATCATCCACTCGATCTCTGAATCTCAATTCAGATTAGACACTGATGCTTTATTCACTCAATACAATTCTAAATAATAAATATATGCTTTTAAACATTACATTGGAATTGCTGATCGATTTGCATTCTGGGCTATAATAGGCTATACATATTCTTATAGGCCTAAATAATTTTTTTATCACACGAAGCAATTTGGACGCATTTTCTGTTGCAAATCTCTTTTTTATGTGTTAATTTTTTTTTATTTAACTAAGCAAGTCAATGCAAGCTGCAAGCGACATCTTCTAAAGCAACTTTGCTGATACACGAAGCAATTCAGACGCTATTGAAATTGCATGCAACATCCAATCCTTTCATACATCACGGTTTCATTTATTTGTTTGGTAATTATAACATCATCGATATAGACAAACTGCTATCTGTACAATTTGGCTAACTAGCCAAAATGTTGCCAATCATGTTTTAACAATATAGCTAATTTAGCTAGCTAACCAAGCTAGGGATAAGCTAAGCTAGCTAACTAGCCAGTGCAGTACATTTTGAACAATTTCAGTTGAAACTGGACAGAGAATGGTCTGGGTTCACTTCTGAAATGACATGTATTGTCTGCCAGACCATGTACATAACAGATGACTAGCCATTATGTCTAGAATTTCTAATACATTCCCCATTTGGCATGTATTTTCTGTCTCGGTTTGCAGCAAAACTGACAGCTGTGTTGACACGACAACTGGTTGGAGTCCGGAACTGAACAATATGAGTTCTGCTCACTGATTGGACATTGCATACAATCAGTTGCATGAAATATGATTGATTTCTGTTTTGTTATGCAATGCAATTTAGACACACGGAGTGACGCGTGCGACATTGCGTCCGGAATTGCTTCGTGTGGCATCGGCTTTAGGGTCCATATTAATAATAGGCTTTGCAATAAAACATTTCTTGTTGCAATATTGGTTAGGAAACTACGCTAATTAAACACCTGTTTTCATCGCAGGTGTCTTTTTCTGAATCGGGCTCCATGGGTAACTCCTCCGGCAGTGATGTGACCTCCTTGTCGTCGCAGTTGCCGGACACCCCGAACAGCATGGTAGCGAGTCCGGTGGACACGTGAGACCAGCCCAACAGGTCGCTTCGAACCCCAGCATGCTCCCGCGTGTCCTGCATGAGAACTGGCCAGCTCACAGCATGGATAGGAAACTTATTTTATCTTATTTAACGAACAATAAAGTTGGAATTGTCTACGAGGATACCAATTTTTCACGGATGGGACCTGTCCACAGCATTGTTCAGGATCAGATGAATTTCAAGGTACCAGTGTGCAAACCAAGGCCTATAACTACAGCAGAGTCTGAGCCTCGGATCCTACATGGTTGGACATACGTGAGGATTATATCTACAAACATTCAACTTTATTATGAGCCGCTAACTTATAATGAACATATCAGAACGTTATCCATAGTGGCCAACACGGCCATCATTGTAGTTTCATCTAAATTTCCTATGCTGGGTTGGGATCATATGGAGCCCCATGTCTCTGTATAGATGTGCATGATTTCTAGAGATTATGAATATCAAGTCTTGTAAAATATTGTAATTAAGTGGATGAGATACAAATTGTTTGAGCCTTTTAAGAAAAATTAAGTTATTGTTATTTATTGTGAGGAAAGACAGGTAATCTTAATAAACCCATATTAATTGTTTCATGTTTAATGAACTGCATGCGAAATCTCTGCAGTAATTCATTAAAATATTCACCGAAATTTCAATTGACAAAATAAATCACTTTATGTATTTATGAAACGGCTATTTCAGCACTTTATGGTAGGTTTAGACCTAATTTAAATTATGTCGCTTTTGGGATGAAAAACGTCTGCGATTTATAATAGGCCAATATAATCTCAAATTAATTTCGAACCACTCAAAAGAAATCACTGATTTGATGTCAGTTTAGAGGACACTATTTCCGGAAATGGCTAGGGTTGTTAGACCAAACCAATTTGTAGGCTTGTCATTTTAATTGTATTGGCTATTAAAAATGGATAAAGGAGCAGCATCATATTCGGGTCAAATTCAAGCATTTGAGGCCTGTTAATCACTACGGAGAACAATTTGTTTATTGAATGGGCCTCCACATATGGATTTGCGATGTGATCATTCCAGTTTCACTTGTAAAGTCACAAGTCTAGACAGAAGACAGGGCTAGGCGGCTCCTTATCTATGCTTGGCATCACCTGCAAACGATACATTGAACGGAACCACAACAAACCCACCTCTCTGTCGCTGGAGTCAGTGCTAAAGGGGACTCTCACCCTGAGAACGCTTTCTGGAGTGTCTTGGGTTTATTTGCATTTCAGCCGGAATCCCGGATAGGAATAGCCTCTGGACATGGAGTACGTCAAGCTTGCCTACGACTGATATATAGCCAACTAGACATCAACAATTTATTGTCGAGGATGAACTTTCTGAACAGAGGATGCAATAGCAGTCTAATCTATTTATCACGACATGAAACGGCAATTGAAAGAAACATAGTAGGCCTCTCTATGTGACGTCTGGCATCAAATCAAAAAGCCATTAGGTCTATACTCTATCTTGCTATGTCAATTATGTCAATAATTGCTATGCATCCAGTAGCCTACTGACCAATAAATCCAGGTTTCCTGCCATTATACTCCACCTAATTATTCGTCTGGAAATATTTCAGATATTTTAGAAACAAAGCATATAACGTGTTTGAGATACAGGCCTAATCAAATTCATCGCAATTTAAACCTTATTTAGGCCTAATACACATTCATAATTCACTTGACATGTTTTGCGTATTTATGTATTTATTTGCGTATAAAAGCCAATGTCAAGAATAAAGTTTAAAAAAAGGAGTCACACAGAAAATAACTTCCCTTTTATCAGATAATTATACAGGTAGTTTACAAATCTACATCCCACAATCATCCATCTAAATAGGCTAGCTGTATCTGATACACATCATTAGCCCAAACAAAAGCATCATTAATCCACTGTTGCGCCACCGATGCGCCCTGAGCGGCGGAATGAAAATAGATAGCCTACTGTAATTTCCTCCTAAGGCATTTCAGGACTTCACCCTACCGATAACAAATTATTGGAAGTTATTGGACACATTTCCCATACTAAAGTCACCAGTTGTCCTAAACTCTGGACTCAAATATAATATGCTATGTAATTAATTAGGCTACTCTACAGGTTGATGCATAAACAATTGGGGTGTACTTCTTAAGGGAAGGTCTACTTTTTAAGCACCTGGTAGGCACCCAACCTACTGTAGACAGGGGCAGATTAAGTCATTTGGAAGGCCCAGGCAGATGCCAGTGTGAGGCCCCGCCCAGAACCACCTCAAGCCTTTGTGGGCCCTAAGAGAGATTGAAGGTCGGGGTTCCCCAAAATGCGCACTTCGTGCCCTGTCAGTAATTCAGCCATGATTACAAGGTTTAGATAGCTGGCTAGACCAACGTACCTAGCAAATTATAAAATGTTAGCTGACATAGGCTAATTGAGTGACTGATATGAGAAAAACTGCTGATGCAATACCACATTTCGAAATTGCAACCTTAAGTATTCTACTATTCTAACTCCCAACGGTAAATTGAGACCCGACCGAGTTCTTATTTTTTTAAATTCACAAGTCCCCCTGATGTGAGGCCCGCAAGCAATTGACTAAATGGTAAGTCTGCCACGGACCGTAGTAGCTAGCGCTTGCAGGTGAATTTCAGAACTTTGCCTGAGAGCATAAGTTTACCACAGAATGCAAAGTGCATGAGTAATGTTTTTGAGAGTTTTACAGATTTATTATCCCTTAATATGAGAGACCTCTTCAGTTGAGATAAAAGTTGAAGAGATGCTTGGCATGTAAGAAATGCTCAACAGCAGTGAGAATATACCCTGCCCTGTACAGGCTTGCACACAAACACTGAAAATAATTATTAAATTGTGCATTGTTTATATGAAAGTTTTATTTCTAAAAACGATCCACTGGTAAGTCTCCTTGTTGGGAGCTATGAAATACAGTGCTGAAAGTCTAGGGTGCCTTGCACTGTTCTGTTCTCACAATCCTAAGCCTTAAATTTAAATCTAAAAATTGATTCAATTAGGATTTCCCCCCACTGAAATACACAACCTAATCAACATTTTCAGAGTAAAATATATATTTTTAGAATTTTTCTGAAAGTAATAAAAAACAAAAAACAAAGTTTTTATTGTGAAGGTCTTCACACCCCCAGCTGTCGCACATATAAATAAGTTCAGGAGAAAATATTGTAACAAAAAAAAACATTATAATTGTTCAAGGAGGTCCATGTGTTTGCAAAAGTGGTTCTCGTGATATAAGAACAACTTCTCTTGTGTCTGTATGGTCCCTCAATTGGAGGGTGAATGTCAAACAATGATTCAACCTCAGAGCCACCAATGAGCTTTAAAAGCATGTCTGGGATACATTTTCAGACAGGCATAGATCAGGGGAGGTTCAGAAATAATCATAAGACACTGAATATCCCTTTGTGTAAGGTCAAGTATGGTAATTCTTCTGTGGATGGTGTATCATATCACCCAGACACCGCAAATATCTGGCCATCCTTCCCAACGGAGTTGCGAGAATGGAAACTGCTCAGGGACATCAATATGGCTCATTTTCAGCTAATTTATCACCTGATTTAGTTAACAAAAGGCACAGCTCAATAGGTGGTCCTGTGTGGCACAGTTGGTAGAGCATGGCGCTTGTAACACTAGGGCTGTGGGTTTGATTCGCATGGGGGAGCAGTACGAAACTGTATACACACTACTGTAAGTATGGCAGAAGTGTGTGGGGATCTGTTCTCTTCTGTTGTTCCCGCAAGCAAGGGGGGAGGCCAATAACATCACTATAAGACCAACTCCTTGAATTTGCAGTTGTGTAAACTATTTTGGTAATTTTGTTATACCCTTAAAGACATCCTCCTGCAATTGATGAACTTTTACTGTTGAAAAGCGATATCCCAAGTGTAAAAACAGTAAAAAAGAGTGTTTTTTAGACAACTGGAAACTTTAAGGAGTAGGGCATTTAAGGATTTGGTCTGATGTGAATCCATGATGTCATCGAGTTCCCCCCTTGCTTTAGGAACAATTGAGGACAAAAGAGGAAAGACCCGACACCCACTTGTGCCATGCCATGATTTACCTGGACCACCTAATGAGATGTGCCTTTTGGAAATAAGGTGTTAAATGAGGTGAAAAGGAGTGCCATTTTAAGTGTGTGTACATTATTGTATTTACAGTGCATTCAGAAAGTATTCAGATCCCTTGACGTTTTCCACATTGTGTTACAGCCGGAATTCAATTTTCTTTTTCTTCTCACCTATCTACACACAATAATGACAGACAAAACATGTTAGTAGAAATGTTTGCAGATTTATTGAAAATTAAATACAGAAATATCTAATTTCTCATATTCCGCTAAAAAAGTTTAAAAAAAAAGTTTTGCAAATTTATCAAAAATAAAAAACCTTACTCAGTACTTTGTTGAAGCACATTTAGCAGCGATTACAGCCTCAAGTGTTCTTGGGTATGACGTTACATGCTTGGCACACCTGTATTTAGAGAATTTCTCCCATTCTTCTCTGCAGATCCTCTCAAGCTCTGTCACGTTGGATGGGGAGCGTCGCTGCACAGTTATTTTCAGGTCTCTCCAGAGATGTTTGATCGGGTTTAAGTCCGGATTCTGTCTGGGCCACTCAAGGACATTCAGAGACGTGTCCCAAAGCCAATATTGTGTTGTTTTGGCTGTGTGTTTAGGGCCATTGTGCTGTTGGAAGGTGAACCTTCGCCCCTTCCATCTGGCCACTCTACCATAAAGGCCTGATTAGTGGAGTGCTGTAGAGATGGTTGTCCTTCTGGAAGGTTCTCCCATCTCCACAGAGTTACTCTGGAGCTCTGTCAGTGACCATCGGGTTCTTGGTCACCTCCCTGACCAAGGCCCTTCTCCCCCAATTGCTCAGTTTGGTCGGGCGGCCAGCTCTAGGAAGAGTCTTGGTGGTTCCAAACTTCTTCCATTTAAGAATGATGGAGGCCACTGTGTTCTTGGGGACCTTCAATGTTGCAGAAATGTTTTGGTACCCTTCCCCAGATCTGCGCCTTGAAAGAATCCTGTCTCTGAGCAATACGGACAATTCCTTCAACCTCATTTTTTTGGTTTTGCTCCGACATGCACTGCCAACTGTGGGATCTTATTTAGACAGGTGTGTGCCTTTCCAAATCATGTCCAATCAATTGAATTTACTACAGGTGGACTCCAAGTTGTAGAAACATCAAGGATGATGAATGGAAACAGGATGCACAGGAGCTCAATTTCGAGTCTCATCGCAACGGGTCTGAATACTTAAGTAAATACGGTATTTCTGTTTTTATAAAAACCTGTTTTTGCTTTGACATTATGGGGTATTGTGTGCAGATTGATGAGAAACATTTTTATTTAATCCATTTTAGAATAAGGCTGTAACGTAACAACATTTTGAAAACACAAAGGGGTCTGACTACTTTCCGAATGCACTGTATACTTGGGAATTCGTTTTTTCAAAAGGAAAAGGAAAAAAAATAGCAGGAGTGCATATTTAAGATTATTTTAAAAGCCACATAAATCATTGGCTGAGCTGAGAGAACTGGCCTATATTAGAAACTTCAGGTTTGGGTCAAATCCAAATAATCACAAGAGTGGAACCACAGAACAACGAGATAGATATTTCACCGTATGTACACAACCGGTCAAAAGTTTTGGTACACCTACTCATTCAAGGGTTTTTCTTTATTTTAACTATTTTCAACATTGTAGAACAATAGTGAAGACATCACAACTATGAAATAACACATATGGTATCATGTAGTAACCATAAAATAAAAACTAAGAGTTCAACAAATCAAAATATATTTTATATTTGAGATTCTTCAAATAGCCACCCTTTACCTTGATGACAGCTTTGCACACTCTTGGCATTCTCTCAACCATCTTAACCTGGAATGCTTTTCCAACAGTCTTAAATCAGCTTGAGACAAGTTTTGATTATTGCTGTTCTTCAATGATTCCCAATTGAATTTATAATGGATGCCCTAAGAGTTCTGCAAAGTTGTTAGAATCTGATTCACAACTGTAATTACTGCCAAAGGTGCTTCCATCAAGTTAACTCTGGGGAGTGAAGACATTTGCAATCAAGCCATTTTTATACACACACATATAGGTATATGTGTATATATACACATATATATATATATATATATATATATATATGTATGTGCATATATACACATATACCTATATGTGTGTGTATAAAAATGGCTTGATTGCAAATGTCTTCACTCCCCAGAGTTATATATATACTGCTCAAAAAAATAAAAGGGAACACTTAAACAACACAATGTAACTCCAAGTCAATCACACTTCTGTGAAATCAAACTGTCCACTTAGGAAGCAACACTGATTGGCAATAAATTTCACATGCTGTTGTGCAAATGGAATAGACAAAAGGTGGAAATTATAGGCAATTAGCAAGACACCCCCAATAAAGGAGTGGTTCTGCAGGTGGTGACCACAGACTACTTCTCAGTTCCTATGCTTCCTGGCTGATGTTTTGGTCACTTTTGAATGATGGCGGTGCTTTCACTCTAGTGGTAGCATGAGACGGAGTCTACAACCCACACAAGTGGCTCAGGTAGTGCAGCTCATCCAGGATGGCACATCAATGCGAGCTGTGGCAAGAAGGTTTGCTGTGTCTGTCAGCGTAGTGTCCAGAGCATGGAGGCGCTACCAGGAGACAGGCCAGTACATCAGGAGACGTGGATGAAGCCGTAGGAGGGCAACAACCCAGCAGCAGGACCGCTACCTCCGCCTTTGTGCAAGGAGGAGCAGGAGGAGCACTGCCAGAGCCCTGCAAAATGACCTCTACAGCAGGCCACAAATGTGCATGTGTCTGCTCAAACTGTCACAAAGACTCCATGAGGGTGGTATGAGGGCCCGACGTCCACAGGTGGGGGTTGTGCTTACAGCCCAACACCGTGCAAGACGTTTGGCATTTGCCAGAGAACACCAAGAGCGCCCTGTGCTCTTCACAGATGAAAGCAGGTTCACACTGAGCACATGTGACAGACGTGACAGAGTCTGGAGATGCCGTGGAGAACGTTCTGCTGCCTGCAACATCCTCCAGCATGACCGGTTTGGCGGTGGGTCAGTCATGGTGTGGGGTGGCATTTCTTTGGGGGGCCGCACAGCCCGACCATATGCTCGCCAGAGGTAGCCTGACTGCCATTAGGTACCGAGATGAGATCCTCAGACCCCTTGTGAAACCATATGCTGGTGCGGTTGGCCCTGGGTTCCTCCTAATGCAAGACAATGCTAGACCTCATGTGGCTGGAGTGTGTCAGCAGTTCCTGCAAGAGGAAGGCATTGATGCTATGGACTGGCCCGCCCGTTCCCCAGACCTGAATCCAATTGAGCACATCTGGGACATCATGTCTCGCTCCATCCACCAACGCCACGTTGCACCACAGACTGTCCAGGAGTTGGCAGATGCTTTAGTCCAGGTCTGGGAGGAGATCCCTCAGAAGACCATCCGCCACCTCATCAGGAGCATGCCCAGGCGTTGTAGGGAGATCATACAGGCACGTGGAGGCCACACACACTACTGAGCCTCATTTTGACTTGTTTTAAGGACATTACATCAAAGTTGGATCAGCATGTAGTGTGGTTTTCCACTTTAATTTTGAGTGTGACTCCAAATCCAGACCTCCATGGGTTGATAAATTTAATTTCCATTGATCATTTTTGTGTGATTTTGTTGTCAGCACATTCAACTATGTAAAGAAAAAAGTATTTAATAAGAATATTTCATTAATTCAGATCTAGGACGTGTTATTTTAGTGTTCCCTTTATTTTTTTGAGCAGTGTATATATATATACACACATACATACACACACATACATATATATACACACACACACACACACACACACACACACACACACACATATATATATATATAAATATTTACACACATACATATATACATATACAGTTGAAGTCGGAAACTTACATACACCTTAGCCAAATACATTTAAACTCAGTTTTTCACAATTCCTGACATTTAATAAGAGTAAAGATTCCATGTCTTAGGTCAGTTAGGATCACCACTTTATTTTAAGAATGTGAAATGTCAGAATCATAGTAGAGGGAATGATTTATTTCATCTTATATTTCATTCATCACATTCCCAGTGGGTCAGAAGTTTACATACAACTCAATTAGTATTTGGCAGCGTTGCCTTTAAATTGTTTAACTTGGGTCAAACGTTTCGGGTAGCCTTCCACAAGCTTCCCACAATAAGTTGAGTGAATTTTGAACCATTCCTCCTGACAGAGCTGGTGTAACTGAGTCAGGTTTGTAGGCCTCCTTGCTCACACACGCTTTTTCAGTTCTGCCCACAAATTTTCTATGGGATTGTGATGGCCACTCCAATACCTTGAATTTGTTGTCCTTAAGCCATAACTTTGGAAGTATGCTTGGGGTCATTGTCCATTTGGAAAACCCATTTGCGACCAAGCTTTAACTTCCTGACTGATGTCTAGAGATGTTGCTTCATTATATCCACATAATTTTCCTGCCTCATGAAGCCATCTATTTTGTGAAATGCACCAGTCCCTCCTGCAGCAAAGCACCCCCACAACATGACGCCGCCACCCCCATGCTTCACAGTTGGGATGGTGTTTTTCACCTTGCAAGCCACCCCTTTTTCCTCCAAACATAACAATGGACATTATGGCCAAATAGTTATATTTTTCTTTCATCAGACCAGAGGACATTTCTCCAAAAAGTACGATCTTTGTCCCCATATGCAGTTGCAAACCGTAGTCTGGCTTTTTATGGCGGTTTTGGAGCAGTGGCTTCTTCCTTGCTGAGCAGCCTTTCAGGTTATGTCGATATAGGACTCGTTTTATTGTGGATATATATACTTTTGTACCCATTTCCTCCAGGATCTTCACAAGGTCATTTGCTGTTGTTCTGGGATTGATTTGCACTTTTCGCACTAAAGTACGTTCATCTCTAGGAGACTGGATGGTCCCATAGGTTTTATACTTGCGTACTATTGTTTGTACGGATGAACATGGTACCTTCAGGCGTTTGAAAATTGCGCCCAAGAATAAACCAGACTTGTGGAGGTCTACAATTTTTTTTCTGAGGTCTTTGGCTGACTTCTTTTGATTTTCCCTTGATGTCAAGCAAAGAGGCACTGAGTTTGAAGGTAGGGCTTGAAATACATCCACAGGTACACCTCCAATTGACTCAAATGATGTCAATTAGCCTATCAGAAGCTTCTAAAGCCATGACATAATTTTCGGGAATTTTCCAAGCTGTTTAAAGGCACAACTTGGTGTATGTAAACTTCTGACCCACTGGAATTGTGATACAGTGAATTATGATACAGTGAATTATAAGTTAAATAATCTGTCGTCTGGAAACAATTTTTGGAAAAATTACTTTTGTCATGCACAAAGTAGATGTCCTAACCGACTTGCCAAAACTATAGTTTGTTAACAAGAAATTTGTTGAGTGGTTGAAAAACGAGTTTTAATGACTCCAACCTAAGTGTATGTAAACTTCCGACTTCAACTATATATATATATAATGTGCGTGTGTGTGTATATATATAATATATATATACACACACACACTTAGAAAAGGTTCTATACATTTTCTTTCACTTTGAACATACTAATAGGAAAAAATTCAATTAATTGAATCCCTTTTTAGATTGAATTTTAAGGCAGCAAAATGTGATAACTGTGCAAGGGGTGTGTAGACTTTCACTAGGCACTATGTATTTGGGGTTTGATGGGGCTGCTTCAGGTGAGAGCAAAGGACTGACTGAGCCTGGTAAACCGAGTATGGTATAGAGAAGGCCCAGCCATTTTAATTTTAACCCAGATTTAATTTTCACACCACCTGGGATACTAATCACTATAACAAATGTTATAGTATGCTGTACGAGCAGAAAGTTACACAGGTAGAGAGGCTACAGTCCGTACAGTCCATTGTCACTTGACTATCAGTATAACGTAGAGAAATTACTGAGACTTGAGTGAGCTGCACAGTCTGTAGTTAAAAATAATTGGAGTACAATGAACGATGCTAATAATAAATAATTTATTAATGGGATAGAAATGTAAATTATTCAATAAATTATATTATTTTGTAAGTGCTTCACAACAAGAACAAGGAAAACATTTGTACTTGAAAAACTGGACAGCTCCCACTTAGAGCAAATCTAAATGTACAGAATAAACACAAACAGGCTATGTAACTTATTGGAGTACAAAACTGTCCAACGCCTGTAAAATAACTGTAGGGAAGAAACATTCTGGGCAGGTCATTCACATCTTAACCGGATATGAAAATAATAAAGGAATTAACAGGAAGTACAGTATTATTGATGAACATGTTGTCATCTAATCATCAAGAGTGCTTTTGATTATCTCTGCTCTTTTCTGCTACGTTGTCATCCACAGACACACAACACAAAAACATGACTAGGTTTGGACAGGGAACATCATTATTGTGCGTGACTCAGGGAAGAATACACAAGATGCACACGTCCAACTCAAACTTTTCTGCAATCTCCCATGGACATGGATGGATGACTTACATGAACATTTGAGTTAGACACAAACATCTCAAGTTAGGATTCAGCCCTTGAATTCTAGGATTTCAAGAGTTTTGGCAAAGCTAATAAACTGCATTTACGAATAAGCCCATGTGCAGACTTCAAATCTAAATGGAAAAGTATGTAGTGTAGAATGGAGGGTGAAGTGTATCTATTTTGTAGTGTTTTTCACGTGTATATGCCTGTTAGAGGATGGCGTGCAACTCTGAATTAGTCCTCCTGCTTCTTGAGGAAGAACTGCAGTGCCGAGTCCCACTGGTCTCTAGGAAAGCGGTTGGATAGCTCACAGTAATCCAGCAGCTGAGACACTTTGTCTGCATGGTGACAAAGCAAAGGAATAAAAGATAATTATAATGTGTCTGAAGGAGAAGCTTCAGGATTCTTCACTAATGTTAAAGAATTTGATCAATTGATTAAAATAGTCCCAATGAAATCATGTATGTATTTTAAATATTTCAATTGCAAAATTGTAAAGTATTACTTTATGGTCAACTTTCTTAATAAATATACGTGGACTATACTCATGCACAACTACGCTAACATTTTTTATCTACCTGCTTGTTGCGTTCTGTTGTCTGGATGGTTCTCGCTTGAGGCACAGTCCTGGAGGAAATAAAATAGGAACGTGTCAGTGATCCACAGCATTAAGACAAGAGTACAGGTGGAGGCCAGACACCATTCTCCACCATCTGTGAATAAATGGAAGAGTGTGTGGTTCATCTTATCCACCAAAAGATAACTCATCAGGCTTGAAACTAACCAAACTCAGATACTAACAGATAACTTGAACTTAAAAAACAAGCTTTTCAATACATTTTGCAATGATGTCATTGATCTTGCTTTGTAGTATACTCCTCTGGTAAACACACACATTATTGAAGCATGTAAAGATGTCACAATGTACTCAAAATGTTTTAATCAGAACCATATCCGTAATACTATTAGCATTGCAAAAGCACTAGTTTTAGCTTAATCTCAGGTTAATTGTAAAATAAATAATGACATAAGGCAGGAGACACTATATATCACCTTCTATAGTGCGAGCTAATCTTAGTGTAAATAATAGTATTAGCTGGGCGGTGAGAGGGGAGGAGACAGCTTGTTTACCGGAGGCTAAACCCCTGGCAGGTAAATCCACTGAGGAAGCCATCCATCTGTGTTGGTGATAAACATTCACCGGAAGGCGACAGACATGAAAACAGAAAGACTGACTAAAGAACTGTGGGTCTGTTATTTATTTGAAAAGCGTCGCCAAAACATGTGTACGCGTCTGTGTTACCTGTATGAAGGTGGCCAGCAGCACACAGCTCATCTCCTGTTGCAGGATGACCTTGTTCTGGGGGTTGTTGTAGCAGGCTGAGATGAGTGAGGGGAAGAGCACTTTGATGAGGCGCGGGTGGCTGAAGTACTGGAAGGGCAGCTGACACAGTTTCTGCAGCACACTGGGCTGGCGGCCAGACTGCACTATCACCTGGAACACACACACAGAGTAGGGCCAGTCAACCAGTCAGTCAGCGGCAGTGCCAACCGTAAACTACCACCCTGCACACACCTCCCACCTGTAAATCTGCTACTAAAGCATCACACAAACACCCATTAGGAGGACAACTGGAGGGCACAGCCTCCCACCACACAATTACGGGCTAAAAAACACAATGGGATGTTGTTGTTCTTCCTTTGAACCGCAAGTACAGTGCCTTCAGAAACTATTCATACACCTTGACTTATTCCAAATTTTGTGTTACAGCCGGAATTCAATTTATTTATTTTCTTCTCAACCATCTACACACAATAATGACAAAGGGAAAACATGTTTGTAAAATGTTTGCACATTAAATTAAACACATAAATCTAATTTACATAAGTATTCACACCCGAGTCAAAACTTTGTAGAAACAACTGGATTGTGTAACATTTGCCCATGATTCTTTTCAAAAATTTAAAGCTCTGTCAAATGGTTGTTGATCATTGCTAGATAACCATTTTCAGGTCTTGCCATAGATTTTCAAGTAGATTTAAGTCAAAACTGTAACTCGGCCACTCAGGAACATACAATGTCTTCTTGGTAAGCAACTCCGTGTTTAGATTTGGCCTTGTGTTTTAGGTTATTGTCCTGCTGAAAGGTGAATTCATCTCCCAGTGTCTGGTGGAAAGCAGCCTGAACCAGGTTTTCCTCTAGGATTTTGCTTGTGCTTAGCTCCATTCCGTTTATTTTTTATCCTGAAAACCTCCCCAGTCCTTAACGATTACAATCGTACCCATAACATGATGCAGCCACCACTATGCTTGAAAATATGGAGTGGTACTCAGTGATGTGTTATATTGGATTTGCCCCAAACACAACAATTTGTATTCAGGACAAAAAGTTAATTGTTTCGCTACATTTTTTAACCAGGTTTGTTGCAAACAGGATACATGTTTTGAAATATTTATATCTAACTCTGTCAATTAGGTTAGTATTTTGGAGTAACTACAATGTGGTTGATCAATCCTCAGTTTTTTCCTATCACAGCCATTAAACTCAAACTGTTTTAAAGCCACCATTGGCCTCATGGTGAAATCCCTGAGCGATTTCCTTCCTCTTCAGCAACTGAGTTAGGAAGGACGCCTGTATATTTGTAGTGACTGGGTGTATTGATACACCATCTAAAGTGTAATTAACTTCGCCATGCTCAAAGGGATATTCAATGTCTACTTTTTATTTTTACCCATCTGCCAATAGGTGCACTTCTTTGCAAGGCATTGGAAAACCTCCCTGGTCTTTGTGGTTGAATCTATTTTTTGAAATTCACTGCTTGACTGGACCTTGCAGATAATTCTATGTGTGGGGTACAGAGATGAGGTAGTCATTCAAAAATCATGTTAAACACTATTGCTTATTAGGCTTGCCTAACTTATTAAGGCTTGCCATAACAAAAGGGGTTGAATACTTATTCACTCAAGACATTAAAGCTTTTAATTAATTAGTAAAAATGTATAGAAACATAATTCCAATGACATTAGGGTGTATTGTGTGTAGACCAGTGACAATAAATCTGTTTAATCAATTTTTAAATCAGGCTGTAACAACAAAATGTGGAAAAAGTGAATACTTTCTGAAGGCACTGTAATTGCTGAGCTGTTGTTAAATGAAGGCAATGAGAAATATTAAATGTGAAAAATCTTCTGAATGAGAAAGATCTTGACTTCATTATCAAAAGATACAGGCTTTTATGTTTTACCAGGTTATAGTTGTCTCCAATTGTGCGAGTGTCATTGGGATATTGAACAGCAGACTATATTCCTGGGTGTGTGCTCTGTGCAGTTGAGGTTGAAAGGGCATGCACAGTGCAGGGGTAGGGGGAAGGGTGAGCAGACCTCCACTGTAGCCTTGCCACCACCACTTTAAGAAATGAGCAATACCATTACTGGAGTTCTCACCTGGCTGACATCCTGCTCCCCTTTACCAGAGCCCGTCAATCACACTATTACATCCGGACCACCAATATTAAAACCAAATCCCTCCCAGCCTAGTTTGATTAGAGGGGGACTGGTCCAAAGGAATTGGTCCTGGCCTAATGCTCAGGGCATCTTCCCAGAGCCTGGGAAGGCAAACCGGGGGGGTCACCAGAGTAAATCCTGGCTGGAAAAACACCCCACTGCTTTACAGGTACAGAGACCCGGGCTGGGGCTTAACTGAAATAGGAACCAGAAGGGCAGGGTGAGGTCTCTTGGCCACAGTGACATAAATTAAGAGGATTTACAAGATTCAGAGAATACACTAACAATACTCTTCCAATGCATTCTCTCTTTGATAATGCACTTTAAGGTTTAAGGGTAGGATAAACAAAACCATAATTCACTGCTTTTATCATTTCAAGCTGAAGCTCCTCAAAGCTGTGTTCTACAGCAGCGTTCAAACGGGCCACGGGAGATGCCTCTTCCTATTAACGTCTGTTTAAAGATTCTTTACTGACCAGCTGAAACAAACCACTGAAGAACCTTTTTAGGGGAGTTAATGCTCCCCTGGCACTCAACTAAAGCAAATTCTCAATGAGAGAGATTAATTCACAAACATGCAGGTTCACTAGGAGGATACTGAAACACCCTGTATTTTCACATTGTCATGTAATGTTCTCACCAAAGGAATGTCTCGAGCTCCACCATAGCTTGTCCACTGACCAGAGGAAGATCTGGTTGTTTTCAAAATGGAGCTGCTTATTTTCAGTATAGGAGCGAAAGTTGCAGGATTTATGTGCTAAGTTAACAAGATTCTAGATCAGCGAATCAATCGTTACCGTTGCAACACTGCCCGAGGAGGAACTGGCAGAGAGAAAGGTCATACATTTGATTATGAGATCCCAGGTAAAGGAATCTTTCATCAGAACATTGAAAAACACACAAACACTGCAGACTAACAATTTGTTGTTGCAGGGCCAGCTGCTGGACGTCATAATCCAGAGCCTTTATAGGTCTCAGATATTCAGAAGCCAGTATCTGTGTTGGGGCCGATGCTCTAAGGAGACTCAACCCACAAATCATACTCCTTCTACTACACAGCGTTCCAACTTCCGCTACCTAAACACATTGTCCACCCTCAAGTGCACGCTGCAGGTAGACATAAAACAAAGCCAACTGGCAGCCACAGACCAGAGGTCACTTAATCCTAGAGAAACCAAGTCTACAGCCAACTTTCCACGCCTCTCCAGGCGAAGAGCAATAGCAGTGCTCCAAACAGGGATAAGGCCTCCGCCCAGTCTCTCCTTGCCCACTGGAAGTATCTATTCAAACCCTGACATCATAAAAGGACCAGCAAGCGTCTGAAGCCATGAATCAGGCCTCAGTTTAACACAGACCTGTAAAGCTCAAGTGCCTGGTAGCTCTGGTGTGTCTTAACTACAGAGACCTGGCTTTTCAAACAGGCCTGCTCTTTTACGACACTCCATTACATAATCACCTTGCTGTACACCGACAACAAAGAGTGTGTAAAGTTAATGTTCTGAAACACAAACAAAACCTCAGGAATGCCCAAGTTGAAGCGGAAACCAAGCTGAACAGTTCAATGCTGTACATATGTCAGTGTAGAATTGAGAACACGCATCACACTGGCAAAAAAAAGGCCATGCAAAAACTAAGGTTAGTTTGCTAGATTTTACAACTTTTAAAGATCCAAAGCAATTACATTTACATTTACATTTAAGTCATTTAGCAGACGCTCTTATCCAGAGCGACTTACAAATTGGTGCATTCACCTTATGATATCCAGTGGAACAACCACTTTACAATAGTGCATCTAACTCTTTTAAGGGGGGGGGGGGGGTTAGAAGGATTACTTTATCCTATCCTAGGTATTCCTTAAAGAGGTGGGGTTTCAGGTGTCTCCGGAAGGTGGTGATTGACTCCGCTGACCTGGCGTCGTGAGGGAGTTTGTTCCACCATTGGGGTGCCAGAGCAGCGAACAGTTTTGACTGGGCTGAGCGGGAACTGTACTTCCTCAGAGGTAGGGAGGCGAGCAGGCCAGAGGTGGATGAACGCAGTGCCCTTGTTTGGGTGTAGGGCCTGATCAGAGCCTGAAGGTACGGAGGTGCCGTTCCCCTCACAGCTCCATAGGCAAGCACCATGGTCTTGTAGCGGATGCGAGCTTCAACTGGAAGCCAGTGGAGAGAGCGGAGGAGCGGGGTGACGTGAGAGAACTTGGGAAAGTTGAACACCAGACGGGCTGCGGCGTTCTGGATGAGTTGTAGTGGTTTAATGGCACAGGCAGGGAGCCCAGCCAACAGCGAGTTGCAGTAATCCAGACGGGAGATGACAAGTGCCTGGATTAGGACCTGCGCCGCTTCCTGCGTGAGGCAGGGTCGTACTCTGCGAATGTTGTAGAGCATGAACCTACAGGAACGGGTCACCGCCTTGATGTTAGTTGAGAACGACAGGGTGTTGTCCAGGATCACGCCAAGGTTCTTAGCACTCTGGGAGGAGGACACAATGGAGTTGTCAACCGTGATGGCGAGATCATGGAACGGGCAGTCCTTCCCCGGGATCATGTACTGTAATTCCAGAATAAACTACATCCAGCATATCTTTGATTTGCGACACCCTCAACACATAGGGAGACCATCGTGGATGAGTGGACAGTGGCAGAGTCTATTCTGCATGCTGTCTAGACAGGCCCAGACACCTAAACTAGAGGAACCAGGAAATGTCAGCCTTAGAACAGGGCCACAAATCTGAAGCTCTGGCGCACAACACAAACCAGACCTTCTCCCAAGCCTTCCTCTACACACTGAAGTTACCCTAATGAAGGAACTGCCCTACTGATAAGAGAGGTAGGCAGATGACATCAGAGGATACTGAGAGAGTCTTTTCAGGAAGGGAAGTTAATGCTGAAAGGGCCTTTTAACAACTACCTACCTACCACCCACCCACAGCTGATGGAAGACGTGCACTGAATGCTACGTAAATCATCTACTGACAATCAGATGACATGGACAAGAAGAGAAGATCCCACCCTCGCTTTTAAGAGACAGGCCAAGAGTATCCATCTCCTCTAAACCACAAAAAACATGGTATTTGCCAAATAACCTGTAATTATTCTAGATTCATCTGCCAACTGACATTGTTAACTTACTCTCGATCAGGGTTCCCCAACTGGTGGCCTGTGGGCAGAATTTGGCCCGTAGGTGATTCCCCCCCCCCCCCCTCTTATTTTTTGGGGACAAAAAAAGACTGTAGAAACACCAGCAAATTAATTCCAAGTGATTCTAATTTTGGAAATATTTTACAAACTATTCTGATGCATAACAGAGAGGTATATGTGATTGTATACATATGTAAGTAAGGTTTGAAATGATTGTTTTAGTCAATTATCTTTGTTTGGGCTTCTTGCAGTCAATTTGCAGTCTACAAATTATTTGTAATTATGTTCCGGCCCTCTGATCACCTGAAGTTAGTTAAACCTGGACTCACCCAAGATGCGTGTAAATCATCTACAAAGCTAACAATCAGGCCCTCTCCTGCCAGTCACCAGTCTGTGTGTTTACTCTGGTGTATAGTAAGAGACAGTGTGCATTGGGCTGGCTCCCATGGTCTGCATGAGCCACACTTCCCCCTGGAGGCATGGAGCATTTGGTTTCTTGGCAGTAATGGACTACTGAAGGGACGGTTTCAACATGTGTTTATCATGGATTACAGGCCCAGAGCTGAGAGTGGGGCTGGGGCCTGCAGGGCAGAGGAAACACCCTTGTACAGAATGGGAAGGACAGGGACTTGCCTGGCTGCAGATAACATTGATGTGTGGGATGTCAGTCTGGGAAGGGGCCTACCGCAGTTCACAAGCCGCAAATGTTCTATTTTACACTAGCCTTTATAATGAACTGAAATACTGCATCTGAGTAGTAGATGCATTGCAAGTGTCAGGATGAAATAGTGTAAATTTAAGTCGATTTAGTGACATTTTATTAACCTATTCAGAAATGTCCATAGTCTGGAAGCGGTCATGAAATGGGATACATTTGCATACCTTTGCATGAGTCTGCTTGTGCGTACGTGTGTGGCCATTTTCCATGAATGAGAGAAAGTTTTTCTTAAGACCTCAAAGCCAGGTGTCTAGGTTAAGATGTCAACAGCTTACAGCCATCATTTACTGTTCCCACATTTCAAAGAAGCTCGAGATCACCACCATGAATGATTCACAAATGAATCACTGAAGGTTGGGAAGAAAAAGATGAGCTTAAATATCCGCTCAAGAGCCAAGCAACATGGCAGTTAAAAACATTTCATTTAGTCCTCTTTAGTGTCTGTCTATGGGTTCTCCCAAAATACAATGAAAACATATGGCTACATGGCTCTGTGAGCTAAAACACACTTGAAGACACACAAGGCTACATATGTCACTCTCCCAATGGCTTTATGTGTGACAGGCTGAGTTATTCATACCCTCGGAGGAGGGAGAATCTCTCTCTCTACAAAGTCCTTCTTCAAAGTTCTGCGTTTTATGAGCAGCATTATTTCTAGTGCACACATATAAACAAAGGCTGGTGTGCCTGTCCGCCGACAGTGAATCAGCAGTCTGTGTGACCGCACGGGTTGCGGGTCGGCCTGTTTTTGTGCTCTACCAATGCTTACATAAGCCTGAGAAAAGCTAAAACTACGGCAAATATTTCCCTCTACTCCATCCATCCTGCTCTGCTCCGAGCCCACAACACATGGACACATTCCAGGAACAGTGCCACTGGCCAGGATCAGCTCTGTGGAGGTCACCAAGGATCACTTTTTATGTTTCCTCACATTTTCTCAACAGGGTTCTCCCACCTATCAAAATCTACAATAAACAATAAAAGAAATACTGCTAACAAGTCCTAAATGCTGATTTCACTCTTTGGGATGACTTTGGAGCAGATATAGAAAAAGGCATCATATGACCGTCCTACATTTTTTAGCAGCTTGTGCCCTGAATGGAAGTCACAGGTTAAAAACTCCATTAGGGCATTTCAAATTAGCAAAGTGCGCTGGTCATAAATTAATATGCAAAAGGATGCTACTCCCAGGTTAACTTTACTGTGCAAGTACAAAGCCCAATCATCTGTCACCCCCCTAATTCAATCGTCAGTCCTCATTCAATTATCCAATATAATATGCAAATACATCCAAAAATGGCATAAAAATGCTAATTACGTACATCAGAATAATTAAATTGGATAGGAGCAGTGGAGAGAGTTGAACTGCCATAAAGTGGAGGCAGATTCTTTAATTAGGACTAAAAGATCTTGGAAATTAGAATCTGTAATCTGCCTATAAATTGCTGCGTGGTTGACTGCGCCTGTGAAGACAAAGACCTTGTAGCAGAGGTTTGAGTCTCAAAGCTCGACTGCTGGCACTGAGGGTCAGGCTTCACAACTAATGCCCGGCCAGTGGCCTAGGGTGGTCTAGCGGTCAAGATCGCTGCCTCCGGTCACATGTAGAGCTTATTAGCCAAAGTCACAAAATGGCACTTGATCCAGACAGATCTTTATTTTTGATATATTTGTTTCTATTTTATTTTTGAATGTATGCATTAATTATACAATCAATTGGACTTTTTTTTTTACCAATCTAACTCCAAAATAATTGATTTGAATGGTAAATCTCTAGTCTATTGATAAACTGGGTAAATCAAGATGTAACCTCGGCCTATTCACAAGACAGGTGAATGCATATTCAATGGGAGTGGAGAGTGTGCGTGCATTGAGTTATTGAGCTTGTTTTGGCTAATTTCATGGGGCCACAGATGAAAACCAATTTCAGACTTATTGTACTGATCAACAACCTGCTCCTGTTCAGTAGAG
This sequence comes from Salvelinus fontinalis, assembly GCF_029448725.1. Taxonomy (NCBI): domain Eukaryota; kingdom Metazoa; phylum Chordata; class Actinopteri; order Salmoniformes; family Salmonidae; genus Salvelinus; species Salvelinus fontinalis. Next base: position 33,117,501 of record NC_074673.1, on the reverse strand, counting down.
TGTGTATCCCTGCCTGTCACGGGGGAGACTGGGGTTCAATTCTCGGACGGGGAGTAAAGACTGCTTTATAAGGCATATCTAGGGTGTACAATGTAGCTAAGTCCACAAAGCGGAAAATACGCTTCACGCTTTCTGATATGATTTCCAGCCCGTGGAGTTTCAGCTTTAGGGCTCCTGAGTGGCGCAGCAGTCTAAGGCACTTCATCTCAGTGCTAGAGGCGTCACTACAGACACCGTGGTCCGATTCCAGGCTGTATCACAACCGGCCATGATTGGGAGTCCCATAGGGTGGCGCACAATTGCCCAAGCATCGTCTGGGTTTGGCCGGTGTAGACCGTCATTGTAAATAATAATTTGTTCTTAACTGACTTGCCTAGTTAAATAAATGTTACATTTAAATTGAAAAAACGTTTGAAGAAGCAATCTATTTATTTTTAAGTGTGCACTGTCTCTAAGACCCATGACATCATTCACACACACAATCAGTTCGAGGCTTGAGCAAAGATGCTATTGACTGGGAGAGATGTGAGGCGGGGGAGAGGAAGTGAATTAATAATGTTTTTGGGGAAAATCAGCTTTGAAATCAGCAATATTTTGCGTTATGGTTTGCATATCATTACAAACAAGGTACTAGGGAAGTGAATTGATGTTAATGCTAGATTCTCATTCTCAGTGGGGCGGCAGGTAGTCTAGTGGTTCGAGCGTTGGACTAGTAATGGAAAGGTTGCTAGATCGAATCCCCGAGCTGACAAGGTAAAAATATGTAATTCTGCCCCTGAACAAGGCAGTTCCTAGGCAGTCATTGTAAATAAGAATTTGTTCTTAACTGACTTGTCTAGTTAAATAAATTGAAAAATGTGTAGAATAGCATGAGTTTAGCTATAAAACTGCACATTTTTCTCTCTGCCCCATGGCAATATGTGTAGAATTGCAGGAAATCGGCTTTAAAACAGCAACATTTTCTCTTAGCCTAATGGCAAAATGTGTAAAATAGCACGAGATTAGCTCTTAAACAAATGTGTCTCTATGCCCAATGGCAAAATGTGTAACATTTTAGGAAGTCCGCTGTACTATTATTTGTTTTAGGGGGGAAGGCTAGAGCTAGCAACATGTAAGTGGAACAGGCACGGTGCTCTGGTGCTATAAGGGGACATGGGCTGCGCTGATAGACTTTAGTAGATGACGTGAGACACATTTGACAGATGTACTGAGAAAAAAAATTCTCGTGCCGAAAAGCTTTTAATGTTCTAGTATCGAAAAATTACTGAAGTTTCGGTCTACCGTGCAACACTAGTAACCTTAACGCCAGGCCAAGACCCACAAAGCCAAGCACATTACACTAGAGAAACCTGGCTGCTCCACTGGGACAGAACAATGGACCCCGTAACTCTGAGGGACAATAGACAGCCCAACAGCACAGAGGTGGCAACGCAGGAATCGTTAAAGAGGTGGCAACGCAGGAATCGTTAAAGAGGTGGCAACGCAGGAATCGTTAAAGAGGTGGCAACGCAGGAATCGTTAAAGAGGTGGCAACGCAGGAATCGTTTAAGAGGTGGCAACGCAGGAATCGTTTAAGAGGTGGCAACGCAGGAATCGTTTAAGAGGTGGCAACGCAGGAATCGTTTAAGAGGTGGCAACGCAGGAATCGTTAAAGAGGTGGCAACGCAGGAATCGTTTAAGAGGTGGCAACGCAGGAATCGTTTAAGAGGTGGCAACGCAGGAATTGTTTAAGAGGTGGCAACGCAGGAATCGTTTAAGAGGTGGCAACGCAGGAATCGTTTAAGAGGTGGCAACGCAGGAATCGTTTAAGAGGTGGCAACGCAGGAATCGTTAAAGAGGTGGCAACGCAGGAATAGTTAAAGAGGTGGCTCTTGTTTCTTTTTAATGAATCACAAAAAACAACACCCTCTCTTCATCTAATGATACGTTATCAGAAGCATATAAAGGAAACAGAAGTATCATCATATGGAAAGACGGTTGCTACAGGGCCACACTGACTTCATCTTGACAAACCAATTGTCATTCATCTCATATTTCTGAAACAGAACAGACATGTGAAATGAACACTTGTCCAAAAGCGATCCATGGTGAAAACTAAACAAATAGCATAAACACTAAAGCGGACAAACAAAGCTCATGAAAAGAAACACACTTGACTTTACTACATACAGTGAGTTCCAAAATGATTGGGATAGTGACACTTTTGTTTTGGCTCTGTACTCCAGCACTTTGGGATTTTAGGGGACTAAAAGTAATGCAGTTTCATTTTGGAGCAACTAACTGTAAACAATAGAATGTTTCTGAACACCTACATTATTATAAATGTTACCCTAATTACAGATAATCCTGAATGAATTGTAAAAAATTATGAGTGAGAAAGTTAGAGGCATAAATATCATATCCCCCAAAAATGCTAACCTCCCTGTTATTGTAATGGTGAGAGGTTAGCATGTCTTGGGTGTATGATTTTTGTGCATCTAACCTACTCACTCATTATTCACAATTCATTCAGTATTATCTGTCATCATAGTAGTATCCATATTAACTTCTCTAGGGTAGGGGGTAGCATTCACACGTTTGGATGAAAAGCATACCCAAATTCAACTGCCAGCTACTCATCCCCAGAAGATAAGATATGCATATTGTTAGTAGATTTGGATAGAAAACACTGAAGTTTCTAAAACTGTTTGAATCATGTCTGCGAGTATAACAGAACTTATTTAGCAGGCGAAACCCTGAGGACAAACCATTCAGATGTTGTTGTTTTTTTGAGGTCACTCTTTTCAATGAGGTTTCATTGGGAAAACAGATTTCTAAGCGACCTGCTTGCAGTTCCCACGGCTTCCACTGGATGTCAACAGTCCTGAGAAATTGGTTGAGGTTATTCCTTTGTGTAATGAAGAAGTACGGCCATCTTGAAGTCCAGTCACTTGACGTGTCCGGTTTGTTAGAGGCGCGAGACCAGAAAGCATGCTACAGTTGGTTTTAATCCTGTATTGAACACAGATCCCGTCTTCAATTGTATTGATTATTAACGTAAAAAAATACCTAAAGTTGTATTACAAAAGTAGTTTGAAATTTTTTGGCAAAGTTTACAGGTAACCTATTTTGTCGTCACGTTTGATCAAGTTGGAACTTGTGTTTTTCTGGATCAAACGCGCCAAATAAATGGACATTTTGGATATATATAGACGGAATTAATCGAACAAAAGGACCATTTGTGATGTTTATGGGACATATTGGAGTGCCAACAACAGAAGCTCGTCAAAGGTAAGGCATGAATTATATTTTTATTTCTGCGTTTTGTGTCACGCCTGCAGGGTTGAAAAATGCATATCTCTCTTTGTTTACAATGGTGCTATCCTCAGATAATAGCATCGTATGCTTTCGCCGAAAAGCCTATTTGAATTCTGACATGTTGGCTGGATTCACAACCAGTGTAGCTTTAATTTGGTATCTTTCATGTGTGATTTAATGAAAGTTTGATTTTATAGTAATTTTCATAGTAATTAATTTTAATTTGGCGCTCTGCATTTTCTCAGGCTTTTTGCCAAGTGAGACAGTAGCGTCCCGTCTAAACTCAGATTTTTTTATATAAATATGAACTTTACCGAACTGTATGTATTGTGTAACATGAAGTCCTATGAGTGTCATTGATGAAGATCAAAGGTTAGTGATTCATTTCATCTCTATTTCTGCTTTTTGTTACTGTTCTCTTTGGCTGGAAAAATGGCTGTCTTTTTCTGTGACTTGGCTCATACCTAACATAATCGTTTGGTGTGCTTTCGTCGTAAAACCTTTTTGAATTCGGACACTTTGGCTGGATTTACAACAAGTGTATCTTTAAAATTGTGTAAAATACTTGTATGTTTGAGGAATTTAAAGTATGGGATTTCTGTTGTTTTGAATTTGGCACCCTGTAGTTTCACTGGCTGTTGTCGAGGTGGGACGCTACCGTCCCACATACCCTAGAGAAGTTCATCTAGAAGTGTTTAGAAACATATTATACTCTTATTTACAATAAAAGGGACTCCAAAATGACACAATACATTACTTACCATTGAATTCTATTGGGCACAAAATAATCTGAAACACAACCAAAACAAACAGCACGGAACAGGTTTGTAGAGTCACAAACTTGATGTAGTCTTTTGCGAGCTATGAATGAGGCCAAATACTTAACTTTTCACTACTTTAATACACAAAAGCGAATTTTCCCCAATACCTTAGGTCCCCTAAAATGGGGGTATTATGTACAAAAAGAGCTGTAATTTGACAGTCTGAACTTCAACATCATAGTCATTGTATCATTCCAAATCTAAAGTGCTGGAGTACAGAGCTAAAACTACCCAAAAAGTGTCACTGTCCCAAAACTTTTGGAGCTCACTGTAGTTTAGCATAGTTGTGTATGTTAAAACCTTTACCTGGTTGTCAGGGTGGTTAACGGTGAAGTAGCCCACACAGATAAGGACTTCATGCAGCAGCTCTTCAGAGGAGTGCTGAGAGCAGTACCACAGCAGGGAGCTCACTATGTGGCGGAAGGCAAGGGACAGCCCCTCGGCACCTAGAACAGTCTGAGACAGCACAGAAACATCAGCAGCAATTAAACATCACTGAGAAACCACAAACACAAAGCAGACACTAGCTAGCGAGAGACATTCACTAAAACTAACTGGATAAATGAACAACAATAGTGCTAAAAAGTAGAGAAATCAACACTATGCTGTTAATATACGAGAAGCTGGATTTGCTGAATTAAAAGAGAGGAGAGGGATGTGTGTGCTTTAGCGGCTACAGACTGGTTGATTTTGTGTACAGAGACTCTGCTAGGGGGTCTCTCCCCAGCCCCAATACCAGGGGGTCCTACCAGAGGGACCCCAATCCCCTTGCAGATGAGATGCTATCAGTGGTCCACAGACAGTATTTATTAAACATGTCAGTTTGACTGAGCACCACAGGGTCAGCACAGAAACAAACCACTGGAATCAGGTTGGGGTGTATGGATGAGGATTGGACTGGGGACTGTGGGAGAGGAGGGGGTAAACAGTCTCCTAAACAACAGGACTTACCTGAGAGGCCCAATCCTGCTATCAGACCTGAGTCTCACTCCTGTCTACACACTAAATATAACACTCTGCATACTGTAGACATAACCATCTCCCCCCAATGTAATCAGTCTTAGGACCTGGGAAGAACAGTAAGACAAACTGACCCTATATTGTGTCTGTCTATATTGTGACTGTCAGTGAATGAATGCAAAGACTGAATATAATGTGTTTTGATGGGCACCAAAAAAGTTGATGATTAAATGCTATGAATATTATACATTTACTTCAAAATAGACTAACATATGTGCAAAGGAACTCATCACTAGCAGTCTCCTTTCCAGTTTGAAATCCCTCTTGCCACCCTATTTGGTAGCTGATTCTGGAGCCTAGCAAAATGGCCAATGAGAAGAGGGAGCAGCTCAGCATCCACTGTAGTGCTTATTAGTCAGCACTGGTGTGGGGTAATGTGAACCACAAGGTGAAAACAACTCACAGGCCACAAATAATCATTATTTAAAATGTTCATAAAAATGGTACTGAAACACTGACTTCCCGCTGTTTTGAATAGCCTGAGCATGGCGGAGCCGAGGGAGTGGCCTCTGTGTTAATTACCCACAGACATTAAAATAATTAATAACTTTCTAGCTTTCTCCCTCACACCTTTCTGTTTATGTGCTACCAGAGAACAGTGAAGCTGTCATCCTCTTTTCATCACAGCTGATAATGTATGGCCCTGGCTACAGCACTAATCACTCAGGTCCATCCGCACTACTGACCCACTGGGCTCCTTTGAACCTCAGCAGGTGACCCCAGGTCACGGGACAGGCGTGTTTATGTCCGAGAGTTCATCTTTATACTAAGGAAAAATACTCCAGTCGTAATGGCAGCAGCTCTGAGAACTGGCCTCTGCTGCCCGATCAGTTACATATGGCCTTGTTGCTGCCAGGAACAAGAAGGAGGGATATTTTCAGTGCTGCTTGATGCTTGTGCACAGGGATACGAGGGTGCTAGTCAATCAAACAGAGGGGCCCATAAGGTGACAAGACCCCCTATTTGGAATGTCAGTCTGTGGAATGTGTCCAGCATAATACACCTATGTAACAAGCAAGGCCAGTATATATGAAAAACCTGCACCGCAGCATAATTTATGGGATTACAATCACTGTAATCAACATCATCTACTGGACCTGAAGGATGAGGGATTCAAGTGTGAGAATGTGTGTCTCTGTGTGTCTATTGTACCTCAGAATGAAGAAGAGTGTGTGTATCATACCTGGAAGGCAGACAGGTCGAGCACGGCGAAGCTGTTGAGGAAGCGGAGGCCCGTTAGGGCCACCTGGATGACCCCTGGGGCGTAGGGCTCCTGTGGGCCCTGGGCAGCCGGCTCAGGCAGGGCGGAGCTGTGGAGCAGAATGCAGTACAGAGTGTGCACCACACCCACCAGGTCTGTGGACTGCAGCAGGGCTGTCAGTCCTGTGGGGTCTGCACGCTTGTTGTCGAATATACTGGGAGACCTGCAGAGGATACAGGTAATATAAATTAACACGTGACATGATCATTTCATTTCTGCTCAATGAACGTAGTGACAGAAATGTTATATAGGGAAATTAATTAGATCAGAGTACTCCACATAAGATTTCCAAACTCCTTATTACTTACTAAGAAATAGATCTCCTTTCTACTAAAAAGCTTAGTTAAAAATATCCTGACTTTTCACTTCCTTCTATATCAAGCAGAAGTTGAATTCACAACATAGCTCTTCAGCTTGCCGCCAGCAACTGCAGCGAGCTAGCCGAGCTGAGTTTGACAACCAGCTGAAAGTCAGTAAACCTGAGAAGGTGTTGGCTGCTCTCCTCACCGCAGTGACCAGAGACCCAGGATGTAAGAGTGAAGGCAGTCTGGTCCCTGTGGCTTCTAGATTTACTCGCTAGACCAGGGCTGTCCCCTCAGATATAAATAATTGGGCCTGCCCTCTTTACCCTGCATGCCTATAGGGTCAAGTGGCTTAACTGGTTACACAGAGTGAGAAGTTGGAGTTGAAGTCTGGTGGCTGTGTGTGAGAAGGTGCCTATGCTCAGCTGTGCAAGTGAAAATGATTGAATAATCAGGGTTAAAAAGCTTGGTCATTACCACTACAACCATAGCTATAGATATTATTTAATGGTACAACAGTGACACAGAAATGTGGCTCCTATCTTCACCAGTTCAGAATCTGAGTTTGCTCCTCCAAGCTGGTCAGAGTGAACACAGGAATTTGGAAGTAGCTCTGAAAACAGCTCCTCTGCCCTTGGCTGCAGAGGGCTTCCTGGCAACGTGCTGTGTATTCAGGCACATTTAATTAAGGCACGCCTTACAGGATTGAAAGCAGCGTGTTCGTGTGTCTTAGCCAGGATGCCACCCTGCAGATTAAAGGGATTGGTAACATCATCCTCTCAGTACACATCACAGGTGAGAACAGAACCGGAGTATAATACTGATTGGCTGGAAGGAGAGGTTGCTCTGAGTGCCTCAGCTGCCCTCTTCATAAGACTGGAGGCCAGTCAATTCAAACGTCTATAAATAGAGTACAAAATGTCCTCTTTCAAACTAGATAACAGAGCTACATCAAAGTCAATGGCATCAGAGGAAACTCATCTCAAATCGCTCCCATTGTTTTACATTTAGGATGCACGCAAACAAGCAGAGTTCCATGAGCTAGCGCTGACAGGCAATGTAAGAATACCCCTGCTGCACAGGATGGGATTTGCAGGCAGAGAAGAGGCCCTTTGACCTCTGGATAGAACCCACTGTGCATGCTGTTACTTGATGTTGGCCAACAGCTCTGTGGGGAAATTCATAGCTCGGCAAGTACATGGTCTCTAATGCCAATTAAATCCCTTGACACAGCAACTGGCATGACCAAAAATATTCCAGGACCATAGTATGCATTCTCTCCAGTATAATCTCATGAACACACAGAGAAACGGGTAAGAATGGAGATAGTTGGCTGGATTAGCAGGGTGTTGATTATTACACAACATCGCTCGGTCCGCTCATTAAAGTTATGGTGCCGTGTTTTCTCACAGATATTAAGTGACAGTCTCAGCAGTACTCCCCGTGTTGGTGTGAAGCAGCTGGGCACTGTTACAGCACACAGCAGCTGGAGGGGAGAGGTATACTAGCAGAACAGCATTGTAAGTAAATCAGTCCTGTTGATACTAACTTATGTCAGGTTTTGACAACAGACATGAAATATTTGAGCTAAAATGCATCTGTCCTAATTCAAACTTTGACACTACAGAAACTAAAGGGATCTGATGTGCCCATATGACGCGCGTTTAACTAGCAGGGCAGTATACCTGTACTAAGGGTCATGCTATCTTTGTCAGTATTGCGTCTCAGTCTGTGTGCTTAGCCTCTGTCAGCGGCGCCACTGAGCCTCTCTTGGGGGTGGTCACAGTGACACACATGGGTGGGTTTCTCCCAGTGTGCTGGAGGCAAGGGTTTATGGTGAGTGACAGAGCACTGGAGTAAAGTAGATGCCTATCTCCATCAACAGTAACGATGGCCTCGCCAGCGCTCAGACTAAAGGAAACCACTGAGTGCGATTGAAAAGGAGGCTGTGTATTTGTTTGGGTTCCAACAACCAGTCTTTATGGGACGGAGGACTTAAAAGATTCAATAGTGAGTCACGCCTGCCATTAGATTTGTGAACTGCCATGTGTGAAGGCTCTGGGAGTGAGATACCAGGAAAATTACCTCGCGCCCAACACCATCAAAACAAAGGAGATGATCGTGGACTTCAGGAAACAGCAGAGGGAGCACCACCCTATCTACATTGACGGGAACGCAGTGGAGAAGGTGGAAAGCTTCAAGTTCCTTGGCGTGCACATCACTGACAAACGGAAATGGTCCACCCACACAGATAGTGTGGTGAAAAAGGCGCAACAGCACCTCTTCAACCTCAGGAGGCTGAAGAAATTTGGCTTGGCACCTAAAACCCTCAAACTTTTACAGATGCACAATTGAGAGCATCCTAGCGGGATGCATCACCGCCTGGTACGGCAACTGCACCGAACGCAACTGCAGGGCTCTCCAGAGGGTGGTGCGGTCTGCCCAACGCATCACCGGGGGCAAACTACATACCCCCCAGGACACATACAGCACCCGATGTCACAGAAAGGACAACAACCACCCAAGCCACTGCCAGTTCACCTCGCTATCATCCAGAAGGTGAGGTCAGTACAGGTGCATCAAAGCTGGGACCGAGAGAGTGAAAAACAGCTTCTATCTCAAGGACATCAGGCTGTTAACCTGTTTGGAATAGGGGGCAGCATTTTCACATTCGGATGAAAAGCGTGCCCAGAGTAAACTTCCTGCTACTCAGGCCCAGAAGCTAATATATGCATATTATTAGTAGATTTGGATAGAAAACACTCTGAAGTTTCTAAAACTGTTTGAATGATGTCTGTGAGTATAACACAACTCATATGGCAGCCGAAAACCTGAGAAAAATCCAACCAGGAAGTGGGAAATCTGAGGTTTGTAGTTTTTCAACTCATTTCCTTTCTAATATACAGTGTCTATGGGGTCATATTGCACTTCCTAATGCTTCCACTAGATGTCAAGTCTTTAGAACCTTGTTTGAGGCTTCTACTGTGAAGGAGGAGAGAATGAGAGCTGTTTCAACCAGATGTCTGGCAGAGTGCCATGAGCTGGTCACGCGTGTGGCCGTGAGAGCGACCTGCGTTCCATTGCATTTCTAAAGACAAAGGAATTCTCCGGTTGAAACATTATTGAAGATTTATGTTAAAAACATCCTAAAGATTGATTCTATACATCGTTTGACATGTTTCTACGAACTGTTATATAACTATTTGGACTTTTCGTCTGAACTTTCGCCTGGACTTGCCCGCGCCTCGTGAGTTTGGATTGTGAACTAAACGCGCTAACAAAAAGGAGGTATTTGGACATAAATGATGGACTTTATCGAACAAAACAAACATTTATTGTGGAACTGGGATTCCTGGGAGTGCATTCTGATTAAGACCAAAGGTAAGTGAATATTTATAATGCTATTTCTGACTTCTGTTGACTCCACAACATGGCGGGTACCTGTATGGCTTGTTTTTGTGTCTCAGCGCTGTACTCAGATTATTGCATGGTGTGCTTTTTCCGTAAAGTTTTTTTTTGAAATCTGACACAGCGGTTGCATTAAGGATAAGTGCATCTTTAATTCTGTGCATAACAGTTGTATTTTTTATCAAAGTTTATAATGAGTATTTCTGTAAATTGATGTGGCTCTCTGAAAATTCGCCGGATGTTTTCGAGGCACAACATTACTGACCATAACGCGCCAATGTAAACTGAGATTTTTGGATATAAATATGAACTTTATCAAACAAAACATAAATGTATTGTGTAACATGAAGTACTATGAGTGCCATGATGATCATCAAAGGTTAGTGATTAATTTGAAAATGTTTCTGCTTTTTGTGACTCCTCTCTTTGGCTGGAAAATGGCTGTATGTGTTTTTGTGACTAGGCTCTGACCTAACATAATCATATGGTGTGCTTTCGCTGTAAAGCCTTTTTGAAATCAGACACGATGGGTAGATTAACAAGAAGTTAAGCTTTAATTTGGTGTATTGCACTTGTGAATGCATGAAAGTTAAATATTTCCCAAAAATATTTTTGAATTTCGCGCTCTGCCTTTTCAGCGGATGTTGTCGAGGGTTTCTGCTAGCCGTAAGAAGTTAAATAGCCATCACTAGCACATTAGAGGCTGCTGTCCTATATACATAGACTTGAAATCACTGGCCACTTTAATACTGTTTACATATTTTGCATTACTCATCTCATATGTATATACTGTATCTTAGTCTATGCCGCTCTGACACTGCTCGCCCAAATATTTATTTATTCTGAATTCCATTCCTTTACTTTAGAATTGTGTGTATTGTTGTGGAATTGTTAGATATTGCTGCACTGTTGGAGCTAGAAACACAAGCATTTTGCTACACCCGCAATAACATCTGCTAAACACATGTATGTGACCAATAAAATTTGATTTTTTTTTTCCCCACGGGGATGTCTGGAGAGGGTCAAAGAGGGAGACGGCTGCCACCCACCGGCCAGTCACAGCGAAGCACAGCTTACACATGGCGTGCAGCAGAGCGGTAGCCTGATGGAGGAAGGTGGACATCTTGGGGCTCTCGTCCACTGGGCCCTGGACAGACAGGAAGCAGCCGTACAGCTTGTCAATCAGACCCATGTTCACCACATAACTGAGGGAGGGACAAACACAAAAAGAGGATAAGAGTAAATTCACAGGAAATAAACAAATTACTAAACCTTCACAATGAAATATTTGATGTCATTCAAGAAGTGTCTCTGTGACATATGTTCTATCCTAACAAAGACCCGAACTGAGTGCAAATCACCGGCAGCACAGTTGAAATGTGATCTCACCTAAGCCCTCTATACTCCCTGTTATTAGTGTGATATCACCAATTTGTCTTGCCAATGACAGGTCTCATGATCATGTTCCCTCTGCTATCTCAGCAACAAAATCACTGGTAACGGCATCATTACATTTACATTTGAGTAATTTAACAGATGCTCTTATCCAGAGCGACTTACAGTAGTGAGTGCATACATTTTCATACTTTTTCTGACTCCAATAAGTCATTAGACGGTGGTTGTGCCCCACTGTGCCAGCCCAGAGCTAGGCCCCTGACTGTCTACTGACCTGAGGCTGCCTCACAGCTCAGGTATGCCTTTCCCACCCCGCTCTGCCCTACCCACTATAGGGGCCGACAGGAAGGCTCAGCAGTCAATCACAAGACCTCCCAGATGTACCAGATAGTTCAGTCCAGATTCAGGAAGCCTGCCACTGTTCTACACTACATGAATTCATTCCTTACCCTCTCTGGCTTCGCTTAGCTTATTCCCTCAACTCGCTCCCTCGTTCGCATACCTTTTTCTGTTGGGACTGTCAGTCAAAATGGGCTCCTCAATGCAGGTAATTCCTATTTTTTCAACCTCCACAATAGGTCATCTGACACTTGAACCACGGCCCCTTGTTATGACTTCATCCTCTTCCACAGCTTCACTAGAGCTGAAAGGAGCTTTCCACGCAAAGTTGTGCACAATGCCTGGCCCACAGTATGTTTGAAAAGCTGTTCAGTCTTGCCCCTGTGTGTTTCAACTTATGACCTACATGCATCTGTATGTTTCTGACACTGGTAGGAGATAAGTATGGTACAAAGCCTGGTGAGTGATTGGTAATGAGAAATGAAGACTTAGAAGGGGAATGCTGATGTTCTCTTTCTGTGTGATCTACAGTTCACCATAATGGGGGAAAAGTGTTGCTGAAGTTACCATCTTTTTGATCTTATTTCCTCCCTACCATCACATACATCATTTGAGGCAGCGGAGGTAAATCTTTCATTGCTTGCAGGGATTACTAGTCTGACGACACCATTTTTCTCAGGCTCTCCCTTGTCTCCAGGGTTACGACTGGGTCATAGTATGAGTGTTAGGCCTGTGCAGCTGCTCTGGTCAGATGAATCATTGGCTGTGGGAGGGATGATGTGAAGACTCCACTCTTCCCGAAGGTCTGGGCCTGCCTTTCCTCACCGCCCCACAGTGCCTGGACAGACACAGCCCCTGCTACTCAAAGGCCACGTTTAAGAGGATGTTGCAAACTTTCAGGAGTGTTCTATGTTTATGTTGCCTCAAGTTAAAAAAAAAGACATATTACTTTGCTGAGGAGTTTGATCCAGAACGTGTGAAAAAGTAGTTTTTGGACAGATGCCAGAGGACACCCTCTCTCACCCTCACTCCAAGCCCCTGGCATTATCTGATCTTTTCTAAGGGAGTTGACCTTTTGTAGTAATCTTTTCAACGAAAGGCAATTTCTGATAGTAACTAAGTTGGCTTAATTTCAGTGGTTCCCCAGATCAACCCTAAAGGAGAAAGTAGAGATGGGACAGAGGTGTTGTGACAGGGAGGACGGCCGTAGTAGCGCAATGTGTGGTTTGAGAGAGAGGAGGAAGAGCTTACCTGATGAGGTCATGGGCCCGGGTGTTGAAGGGCTCCATAGGGGAGGTCTTGGTGTCTGGTGATAGGATGCGTGGGGCGTCTCCGCGGCCACACTCGGGAACATAGGGAAGAATGAGACTCAGGATGGTAGCGCTGGTCTGCAGCAGGCCGGTGGTCAGCCCCTCAAACACCTGCTTGTTCACACTGCGACCAAAGATGGACTTGTCTTCATCTGGGACGTACAGCTGAGAAAAAGACAGTGTGGTCAGTCAAGAGTTCCGTAAACCTCCATGTCACAGTACAGTCTGTACCAGTAGCTCTATACCTGCTCTTTCGAGCTAGCTTGTATCACATACAGCCTTGGCTTGTCCTTGTCAGCTTGCCAAGTCCTCTGTCAAAAAAGGAATCTTGACATTGATCGATCACAGTGCAAAACTGACAATGTCCCAGGCAGTCACAGTATCCACCAACAGCAGAGTTTAACAAAAGACCAGATCATTGCAACCTCAGTTTGACTTCTACAACACAGGCCAAGGCCATTTGTATTGGTTGTGATCCTGATGTCATTGTATAATCAATCGGGTGGGACATACGTCGGTGGTTAACAGTCAGTGTGACATGGTTACTGTTGCTGTGCCAGACTACTGCTGCTGCTATATGAGAGGTCTCAGTGGTATTCCCTCCCTGGTAACAAGGGAAGACAACCGGATAATGAGATTGTAGAGAAAACCACTGGAACTAACACTGGGGGGTGTTCTGTGTTCACCATCATCTGTGATATTAAACCAAATCCTCCCCTTACCCATGCCTCATATACATAGACGGGCTGATAGAACTTGCAGCATACCGATTCCTCTGACATGATTTTGTGGACTTTTAAAAATGTAATATTTTCATGTTAGTTATCCCAAACTCTTTATTACAAGAAGAGCACAAGCATCTGAAATATTCCAAGAAATGTTCATGAAAATAATTTAAAAGAGTCTCAGGGTATATAAAGACTCATGGTCATGGTGTTCTGGTGACAGGAGTGTATATCCCTTTTTAGTTCAGTGACATTTTTGCATGTGTGTGTGTGTATATAGAGGTTAAGGTTTAGTTTTAGAAATAAAGAGAAGGTCAGGTAAAATGTCTGAACCATCTCATTTAGATTAATGGTTAGGGCAGCATGCTGACAGCGTTAGTAAATCCACCAACATTCTCCACAAATCGAATTAAAGAGGGACAAGCACAGACGCCGGCACTCTCTACCCCCACCCACCCACCCACCCACCCACCCACCCACCCACACACACACACACACACGTTCTTACGCGGACTATTCATGAGCCCCATGCTCGTCAGTGTCCAAGACGTCTAAATAAGTTAACGTTGTCCTGTTCAAAATGTCAGTCGTCAAAGCAGCTGTGGGGATATACGTTTTATATAATCTGAAGCATACAGACTAACCTCCCCCTCCGTCCCCTCAGGAAACATGACTGCTTTCAATTGGAACTCAGGGCTGGAGAAGGAAGCCCCAATAGAGTTCATGCATGTATCAAAGCCCATGTCTTTGCCTTGTCCTGTCTGTGCAGTCACCACCATTAGATGTTTGGAGTCGGCTGATGTTAACAGTCTCTGAAAGAGTGCTAAAGGTTTTGGACTGACATATAACCCATCCACCATACTGCCTGCTTTGGTCTCCCCTTCCCTAAAGCCCAGAAGTATCTGTGTGGCTGAGGTGGTGGCAGAGCCAGGATTTGTACTGTAGCGCGGGTCTCTGTTTTATTAACACTGTGCCAGGAAGGAACAAATGCTGGCGATGAGGCCATGGTTTTTTAGCACTCACAGTGTTGCATGTAGTCAGGAGAATTTACATAGACCGAGACATTGTGAGGGATTCATTAAACAGCTTGGTCCTTGGGAATACAATCTACAGTTCTGATCATGCCATTCAACCTTCGTAAGTATTACACAATGTTCAGGGACTTACGTTTCCATACAAATAACATCTTTGAATAATACATGCGTTGTTTAAGTGAACATACATTTAATGGAATGCCATCATAGCAATAATGATAGTAATTGGTGATGTTTTTTATGGTGTGGTGAAAAGACACTTACTGTGAGCTGATGCAGCAGCAGGTCCATGAGGGAGGCTACCTTATTGCTGAATAGAACATAGGAGCAGTTGAGGTGGCAGCGAGAGCATGCCAGAAAGTATATGTTTACAGCAGCACATAGGGACCTGAGGAGAGAGAGAACCAGATGAATCCCTTGTCAGAAAACAAACTAAATAGTTCAAGGTAAAATTCAACACTAGTGTTACAGTGTAGGTGTTCATCCCCAGGCATTGACATGGCTATCTGAAGTAATCAGGAAACCAAAACACACTCCACCAGATTTGTGGTTCCTTAAGGGCACAATTTTAACTTTGGAAGGGTTGAAAGTATGTACTGCCATTGATGTAAGAGTAGGTAAGCAGAATTCAGAAACCCAGTCATATCAACTACACTGAACAAAAATATATAATGCAACATTTCATCGAGTTCCAGTTCATATAAGGAAATCAGTCATTTGAAGTAAATAGATTAGGACCTAATCTATGGATTTCACATGACTGGGAATACAGATATGCATCTGTTGGTCACAGATACCTTAAAAACAAAAAATATGGTCGTTGATCAGAAACACAGTATCTGGTGTGAACACCATTTGCCTCATGCAGCAGCGACATCTCATTCGCATAGAGTTGATCAGGCTGGTGATTGTTGCCTGTGGAATGTTGTCCCACTCCTCTTCAATGGCTTTGCGAAGTTGCCAGATATTGGCTGGAACTGGAACATGCTGCCGTACACATTAATCCAAACATGCTCAATGGGTAACATGTTTGGTGAGTATGCAGGCAAGAACTGGGACATTTTCAGCTTCCAGGAAATGTGTTCAGATCCTTGCGACATGGGGCCGTGCATTATCATGCTGAAACATGAGGTGATGGCGGCGGATGAATGGCGTGACAATGGGCCTCAGGATCTCGTCACGGTATCTCTGTGTATTCAAACTGCCATCAATAAAATGCAAATGGGTTTGTGGTCCGTAGCTTATGCCTGCCCATTCCATAACCTTACTGCCCCCATGGGTCACTGTCCACAACGTTGATATCAGCACACTGCTCACCCACACAATGCTATACACGCACGCAGTCTGCCCGGTACAGTTGATACTGGGATTCATCCTTGAAGAGCACTTCTCCAGCATGCCAGTAGCCATCGAAGGTGAGCATTTGCCCACTGAAGTTGGTTACGACGCCGACCGGCAGTCAGGTCAAAACCCTGGTGAGGACGACGAGCACGCAGACGAGCTTCCCTGAAACGGTTTCTGACAGTTTGTGCAGACATTCTTTGGTTGTGCAAACCCACTGTTTCATCAGCTGTCCAGGTGGCTGGTCTCAGACTATCCCCGCAGGTGAAGAAGCTGGATGTGGAGGTCTTGGGCTGGCGTGGTTACACGAGGTCTGCGGTTGTGAGGATGTACACCAAATTCTCTAAAGAGACATTAACATTCAATTCATTGGCAACAGCTCTGGTGGACATTCCTGCAGTCAGCATGCCAATTGCACACTCCCTCAAAACTTGCACATTTTAGAGTGGCCTTATATTGTCCCCAGCACAAGGTACTGATCATGCTGTTAAATCAGCTTCTTGATATGCCACACCTGTCAGGTGGATGGATTATCTTGGAAAAAATTAGAAATGCTCACTAACAGGGATGTAAACAAATGTGGGCAAACAAATTGAGAGAAATAAACTTTGTATGGAACATATATGGGAACTTTTATTTCAGCTCATGAAACATGGGACCAACACTTGTCACGTTTATATTTTTGTTCAGTATACTTATAGCTCTACCCCCTCACTACTAGTCAACTGGTTATCCAGAGCTAGGGACAGTAATAAGACAAGAAATCTGCATAACCAGTAGAGCTCGGTGCAATCACAGTCAGTCCAATCTGGAGTCTGCTCCAGCAGAGCTTCCTCTGTGGCGATAAGGCCATTCCTCTCAGTAGCTCCTCAGCTCAGAGCCTAAAGGCAGGCTACAGCAGAGCTGTGAGTGGAGCATGCCTCTGTATTATGTCTGCTTTAAACAAACCCTATGAGAAGATTCATGCCACAGATAACTGATTCATAATTCTGCTCTGACTGCTGCTCCCCCTTGTTTCATCACTTAATATTTTCTGACATCTGTATATTTTAGCCAATAGAAGAGTGGCGTGTCCTATCTGCTCGGAGGAAGAATGGAATCTGGCTTTCCTATTCTAAAGTAGGGCATGTTTATTTCAACTGGTAAACATTTTGATATCTCCTGCAACATTCACATCTGCAACGCATTTCCACTCCAACCTAGTTGGCATTTAGATAGAATATAGCAGAGACTGATGTAGGCCTAGGTGGATTGGTCTGTCAATAACTTCCTCATAACAAAAAAATACTCGTCTTGTTTCATATGCTAGTGGGAAGATCTGTAATTTGTTCCATATCATTATTGACATTGTAGTGTAAAGCTGTCAGACATAGAATGTGGTGATAATGTGAGAAGTATTACATTGCGAGTAATGGGAAAGTATCCAAATAGTCCCATCGATATCTGGTTAAGAACTCTGTGGTTTGCTTGCTTAAAACTTTTAAACACCTTACTATATGAGTATCATATGCTGTATGTGTATGGGCATTCTAGCCAAATAAAATGTTTGGATCTTTTCCGCCACCATTTTATATACAAATTCCTGAGAAAATGCAAACCAAAACAACATGATTTGGTGTGTTGATCCCTGTTTCTGCCAAACTCCTCCTTAATAAGATCTGTTTTCCAGGAATGCACAAAAACACAAATGCCACATTAATTCTATTGTCCATTAATAGTCTTAGAATGTAGTGGGTGGAAGAAGTCAGCCTTTACATTTACATTTACATTTTAGTCATTTAGCAGACGCTCTTATCCAGAGCGACTTACAAATTGGAAAGTTCATACATATTCATGGTTGAGTGGAATGATAACACAGCCTCTATTGGGCTAAAGTGAAGTAACGTGAGAACCCCACCAAACTGTGCTCTCTGGGCAGCTGACCAGAACCGAGGCTGCCTCAAATTATTACTTTTTTTCTCTCCATAATTTAGTAATTCAGCCATAAGTCCGTTTTTCAGTGACAGAATTCCACCACTGGAAAGACTGCAAACCAATGGAATGAAATAGTAGCTTTCCTCTCAGTCTGATGCTGTGCTGCTTTTCATGTGTTCATTCTGTATGTACAGAGATAAAACCAGGCTATTATCACTCCCATACCTGACTCAGAAGGGAGAAAAGCCATTTCAGGTGAAGATTCTTTCAGTTACTGTGATGGAATGCAAGGTGTCCTTATCGAATTAAATAAGACAGGGTGTCAAACCATAGGGAAGGTAAAATGACAGGGTGGGCTGATCCTGTTACAACACTGACATCGTCCTACATGAAAAGGCCTCGGAAATCTATAAGACATAGAAATTATGAGGAGAGGGAGCAAGAGAGCAGTCCTAAAACACAGACTACTAAATGGAAGATGAATGATAACATGACAAAAAAGGGAAGGTCAATATTTATTAAATAACTTGTAAATAATAGGCTGCAAAGCCCGAAATGGATTAGGCAAACGTCTTCACGATGTTTCTATAATAACCTGTCAACCATAGCAACCTGGTTTTACTCCATGCGTAAGTGGAGGTTGCCCTACCCAGAATGTCATTATCCATGTTGGGAGCTGGGGGAGGGGGGGGGGGGGGGGGGCAGGCCAGTCCCCAGGTGGCTGCCACTCTTAACCAGCAGATTAAAGGGCACATCCCTCATTTCTTTAATCTTATTAGAGAGAAAAACAGCTGTCGACTGCTTCCATTCTCTTCACAAACCCATAGGACAGAGACGGATCTAAAGGCACATTTAGCTGTAAATGTCAACATATCAAATGTATGCAGACCATTTTCCATCTTATGTAGAACATGCATTTCATTTGGTAGAAGATAATATATTATGAATTATATTATACTGAACAAAAATATAAATGCAACAATTTCAAAGATTTTACTGAGTTATAGTTCATATAAGGAAATCAGTCAATTTAAATAAACTCATTAGGCCCTAATCTATGGATTTCACATGACTGGGGAGCCAGGCTCAGCCAAATCAGAATTAGTTGTTCCTACAGCTTTACTACAGGCAGAAATACTCCTTAGTACCTTGCTCATAAAACATAGGACCAACACGTTACATATTGCGTTTATATTTTTGTTCCGTGTATATTTAAGCAATAAGGCCCAAGGAGGTGTGGTATATGGCCAATATACCATGGCTAAGGGCTGTTAGGCACGAAGCAATGCCTTATTGCTATTAATCAACTGGTTACCAACGTAATTAGAGCAGTAAATTCAAATGTTTTGTTTTGTCATACCCGTGGTATACCACGGCTGGAGCCAATTAGCATTCAAGGCTCGAACCACCCAGTTTATAGTGATGATTTTAGTCTAGGAATCCATTCCATTCTAATTCGAATCACCACACACACTCAACCAAACAGTCAGATCTGAAGTTATGAACATCCTACCGACTTCTCACAATCGACTCAGTCAACTGCTCATGTAATGAGCATGCAATTGCTTTGTGACACAGATAATCAGGCATGTCTTGAGCCCTCTTTAAACAAATGGCGAGAATGCCAAAGGCATGTTTGAATAATGTCCTTACAGCAGCTCATACAATGAGCAATCTCAGTGATCCGTCTTTAGCTCCCTCCCACCTAAATCGGCGTGATTAGCATGACACCTGATATCATCCAGTCTCCTGGAATCTCTGTTGCTGTGCCCCCTCGACGACAGGCTCAATGATTTTGAGGAGCAATTTAGTAAAGTGCCACGCTAGTCCATCTCGTGTTACCATGCAGTATGTAGGTAGTGTTGGTTGACGCACGAGTGCCAATCCATCCTAACAGGCAGCATTCCTCCACCTACATAGCTCTGGGCTGCCCATTTGACGCGTGCCACGCCCACTGCTGGACCCCATCATTTGGTGCCTGCTCCACCTGCCAGACTTCACCCAGCAGGAGACACAACGGGCACTTTGTTAATCTGAGAATAATGAAGCCTTATCTTGTAGACGGGATTAGGTTCCACTGCTTGCCTTTACTAACAGGTTGTATAGAGAACGAGGTAGAGAGAGAGCCCGAGAGAGCGCAAGCACGAGATCGAGAGAGAAGAGGAAGAAGCCTAGAGAGATGTAGATAATTAGCAATGTAATCTCCTCACCTACTGTAAACTGCTTAACCCCAGTCAGCCAGCCACAGCAGATCACCCTACTGGCCTGATGAGGCCATAGACACACAGCGATCTCAGGCTAGGAGTTAATGTAATAATAATAATAATCATAATTATTTGGTGGGTGCTTATATTTGTCCTATTTCACACATGTACAAGTATAGAGTGCTAGATAGACTAGAGACACACTGACTGGAGAAACACCTTGACCTGGGACAGCCCTACACCATGCAGCCCTGTGGGGATCACCCTGGGTGGCCGACCGGCTCGGACATAACAGGAGGGCTGGGGGATTGGGAGTGTCACTGACTTCTGTGGCTGAATTAAAACTCTTACGTTTAAACCATCCCAGAATCCATAGAGTATCCCAGGGGCTGATAGACAGATGGCTGGGAAGGGAAAATTAGAGCAAAGGTCAGGATCCTCCCCACCCCCACATAGTATAGTACTGCCCAAATACCCCAGGAGACACTTAGGGCTCAAGAGTATTTAACAGTATTTTCTTAGTGACATAAACAGAAACAGCATAATAGTTTAGTGTACTGGGACAATATCAAGTAGACTCCCCTTACAGATAGATGTTTCCAAATTTCAGAAGTCCAGCACTTCCCATCCTGCAAAGTCAACAGGACATCAACCATGTAAAAGACTCTTTATGCTTTTTGTAACTGGGTTATCAAGCAGGAGATCGTTCCACCTGAACCTCAAGCTCACGTTTCCCAACATCTCAGTGCTTTTCCTATGTGCCCAGTAAGGCCTGACCATGGCAATGCTGCAGAAATCTGATCAACTTCCAGATCAGGTTGAATCCCTGCTTTTCAACAAAGAAAATTTGTGTTCAGGGAAAGAAATCAAATCCTAACATGGTGACCACACCACTCGTGTTGCAAAATGAATTTACACATACATGTTATTCAATCACTGCACCCACATTGCTCACGCGCGCCAACGACCATCTGCGTTGCCAAGCGCTAAAATAGAAGTCCGTTCCATTGGTGGCGCTGAACGCAGTGCAAGTCCTGCCTCTCCCATCTCCTCATTGGTTTATAGGAGCAGATACCCAAGTGCCATCTCGTCATTGGTTATACCCACGTGGGTGATTGAAAGATGAACCGAGGTCAGTCGGTCGTGGTAATACACCTTATTATGAAAGTTGGCTGCCAATCGCCATATAAAGTCCAAAGAAGAAAAATCCTGGAAGGAGGAGAGATGACTAGAAAATATTTGGTTTACCGTTTTGTGTGTGGATTAATTGTTGGAGTTGAGGACCTTGTGCATTTCAGGTAAAAGAACAACTTAACGTTTATATCCCAGGACAAATTAGCTAGCAACAGCAAGCTAGCTAAATAGGACAAATTAGCTAGCAACTGCAAGCTAACTAGCCATAAATGTTTAGTGCTTTTCAACCTGTCCCCAAATTAATATAATTGGTTCAGAGTTTGTTTTGATATTTCAACCTGCGTGTCCTGATCGCGTTTGGTGTGTGGGGGGACAAAATCAATTTGCGCGCATCTGGTTTGGGCATGGTGTAAGCGAAAACACAAGGTGAGGAGCAAATCCATTTCCTGGTACCGTCAAACAATCCCTTCATTCACTGCTATCTAAATGGCATTTCATTTGATTCTCCTGTTGATCGATCTGATACCCTGAGTGCTTCCAAGATGTCCATTCTGCCTGTCATGCCACACCGGCTGGGTATAAACTGGGAGAAATCTGATGAGCCGTCACGCATCACACACACATGCAAGCACACACTCATTCACTCGTAGCCTATAACGACATCCTGAAAGGAAACCACAGGGAGCAGCTTTGATTTCACAGGACACACTCAGTAATGTGACAGAGGTGGTCAACTACAATAGTGTTTTAACATGCAGTGTCCTAGCACAGCAGTGCCACTGCACTGTTAAGTCGTCTCCCTAAAACTAGAAAGCAGCTCGTTCCATTTTCAGCAAGGTAGAACTTATCACTTAGATAAAATGGATACCACAACCACAGTCATATTGAATTGTCTCTTCTCCCTACTCTAAAGGAATAAACGATTCTCTAAAATTCAACTCAAAGTTTTAAGACTGGCTCTTCAGCCCTTCAGATGGGCCAGTCTGTCTGGTCTAACGCTGGCTTGTCTTCTCTCTGAGTTATACTCCAGCAGCCCCAGAGGGGGGCACATATGCTGACAGGCTCTGGTGCTGAGCCCAGATATCACTGAGACACCAGTCCCATCTCTCTCCCCCTCTCTACTCCCCAGTGACCCCTTCTGGGAGACAAAGGGACATGTCCCATAAACACACAGTAGTTGACACAAGGTTGGAATACTTGAAGAAAGCATCCATCTTTCCTTAACACATCTGAGAAGTGTTGGATTTGTTAAAGTAGTGATAACGAAACTTTGCTTTTGCTAATCAAATCACATAGTGATTTCCCCAAAGCGAGGAAGGATGTGCTGATAAAGTTTTAAAAAACGGGGTCAGAAGACACCTCAGTTTACCCCCCACCTAATCCACACCTCCAGCCTGGGGCAAAACATTTTCACACCATATACTAATAGTGACACTGAAGATAAGAGTCTCCAGAGGCAGAGAGACCAGAGCAGAGGTGCTGCCTGGTGAGGATCTGGGATCATTTACAGCTTGTTTTAGACAGCTCTCCCCCTCCTCCCCTAGGGAACACAACACTTTCCACTCAGAATCACACAGAGCACACACTTGCACTGCTCCAATAAAAAAATATACATCCATTGAAGGATTTTTAACAATAGTCCCTCACGTTAAGATTAAAATACACACATCAGGAAGAGTTTATTTATTTATTATTATTTAGATGATTGAACGATTTTCAAAACTACAAAATTACTCTCCAGGTGCAGACCAATTAAGGTTAATCTTCACATGCAAGTAAATATGGTTTATGGATGACTTTCCACGTTAACATCTTTGATATATTCGACAAACTGCTATATTCATGTTAATGAGAGTTGTTGCTCTGCTAGTCTAGACATGGATCCAGCGGCAACAGGGTTACACAGGGACATTAGCAGAGCCTCACTGAGGAATTAGCTCATTAATGTAATGGTAACGAGGTGGAGTGGGCCTCCCAGAGGGGTAATATTGCCTGAGCATCTCCAACTCTGCAGTTGACTTTTTTGTAAATCACTCAGCTTATCTGAGAGGAGGCGATCAATACGGCGGCATTACTGTAAACAGATAATGTAGCGAGCGCTGTGGTTAGCGTCTGTCTCACAGACACCGCCCATTACTCCATCCAGATGAGCAATAGTGATTAGTGGACAGACATACCATGTCCTTGTGTTGCATCTCATCACCACTGTAGCTCTCAATATTCCCTTCCCTTGACCCGACTTGACTCCCTTACCTTTCCTATTTTGTAAATGTGTGTGTTTACAGAATGTGGGTGGAGTAATACATGTTTAACCAGGCACCGGACTACATTGAGTGTGGGCTGGGTGTGTCTGAGGGGCTGGATTGATATGCTCTGTAGGAGGGTTATCCCAGGTTCAGAGCACTCAGGGGCATAGCAACAACCCCATGCCTTCTACTCTACAGCACGGATGACAGAGAGAGCACAGAGACGGTCTATAGACAGACAGCCTATCACAACCTGAGCCAATCAATACCAACAAACACCATAGGTGCTGGTTAGACCATTCCAGCTGCCCAGACAGGACCTGGCAACACGGCGCATGTTTTGCCATTGGCAACATCATGAATACGATCACTAAATACTGTTAAAAGTATAATACTACTGATTCATATATATCAAGTGAAACACATAGCAAGAACTGGACGAATTTCTTGAGCTTTTCTTTAGTTGCATCCTAACATTCCTAATTGTGATGACAAAGGAGTGAGTTGCCCCTTCGTGGTGTATTGGACTTGTCCTCAGTCTTATGCATATTTATAGAAACTCTGGAGAAGTTCTTCTCAACATGTTCAGACAAGGTAGTAAGTAATTGAGTACTGAAAGAAGGTAACTGGGAGGCCATTCCATTATCACTAGACATTGCACACTTCAGCTCTGGATAGGACAAGCTGTTCTGTAGAGGATAAAATAAGTATCTCTGATCCATGGTTTGCGTTAGCGGGTAATGGCCGGCTTTTGGACGATAAAAAAATAGAAATGCTTATCTACAGGGTATTTGCATAATAAATTAAATTGGCGCGTGTATTGTATATTCGTTATGTATCTTATTTATCACACACATAGGCCTACAGCATACAGATACAGAGCCCATTCAAAACAATTTTTCCCAGTAGGAGCTTGTTTTGTCTTGAACGCACAGAAGTCGGAAATTTCCGAGATCCCAGTTGTTTTGAACGCTGCATTAAACGGAAACGGAAGGCAGGCTTCAACAGCGCGTCACACACCACTTTGCAATGAGCTGGAGGCTGTATGCATTTTGAAAACATATGCTTAATTGTTTGAAATCTGAACGTTTAATACATTAATACCATGATTCAAAGTAGCCCATTAGCTCTCCTCTCTTCTACATTTCTAAGGATATTTTCATCACTGTCACATGAAACCGCTCGCATGTGCAGTGCCATTTTGGCAACAGTGTTTTCCTGCTAATTGTATTATGGAACGAACATTTGCGAGTAGTCTACTGCCTTGTGTGCATTGCAGCGCTTATAATGTGAAGAAAGTTTATCAACGTTTGAAGCTAAACGTTCTGATCTGTTGCATCAGACTCATTGCTTTTTAAAATGTTATTATTTACGTAGCCTAGGCACACTGGTTGTATGAATTAGGGTTCAATCATCCCACAACTGTACCAGAGTCTGTTTGGAATAGGCTATTTCTTTCTCCACAAGCTGACCAATAGAATAGGTAGCTTAAACTTTTCTACTATAGTAAATTGACAATGGCTAGTGATTTTGCTGTTCATTACTCGTCTTGTTGACAGCGGAAAAGTTAATGTGGACAGTTATTCTAGCATGTTCAAAGTGCACATCAGAATTCGGTAAGAAGGACCGCCCATCATTGCGTTCTCAACTTGCATGTTCTGTTAATATGAATGACCATATTCTAAATGTGATTTCTGTCATTCTGAGCACCGTGGGTGGACGCCCTAATCAGCTTAGGCACCCAATGCATATGAGTCTGGTACATTTCTCAAATGTCCGTCACCACATGTTCCTAACGGAAACCCTGCTCTGATCTTACGCACCTCTTCATAGTTACAGTGCATTCAGAAAGTATTCAGACCCCTTGACTTTTTCCACATTTTGTTACGTTACAGCCTTATTCTAAATGAATATAGTCCCCCCCCCCCCCCAAATCAATCTACACACAAAACCCCATAATGACAACAAAAAAAACAGAAGTATCACATTTACATAAGTATTCAAGCCCTTTACTCAGTACTTTGTTGAAGCACCTTTGGCAGTGATTACAGCCTAGTCTACCTGGGTATGGCGCTAAGCTTGGCACACTTGTATTTGGGGAGTTTCTCCCCTTCTCTGCAGATTCTCTCAAGCTCTGTCAGGTTGGATGGGGAGCGTTGCTGCACAGCTATTTTCATGTCTCTCCAGAGATGTTCGATTGGGTTCAAGTCCGGGCTCTGGTTGCGTCACTCAAGGACATTGAGACTTGTCCCGAAGCCACTACAGCGTTGTCTTGGCTGTGTGCTTAGCGTCATTTGTCCTGTTGGAAGGTGAACCTTTGCCCCAGTCTGAGGTCCTGATCGCTCTGGAGCAGGTTTTCATCAAGGATCTCTGAACTTTGCTACGTTCATCTTTCCCTCGATCCTGACTACTCTCCCAGTCCCTGCTGCTGAAAAACATCCCCACAGCATGATGCTGTCACCATGCTTCACCATAGGGATGGTGCCAGGTGTCCTCCAGATGTGACGCTTGCCATTCAGGTCAAAGAGTTCAATCTTGGTTTCATCAGACGTTTTGGCAAACTCCAAGGCTGTCATGTGCCTTTTACTGAGGAGTGGCTTCAGTCCAGCCACTCTACCATAAAGGCCTGATTGGTGAAGTGCTGCAGAGATAGTTGTCCTTCTGGAAGGTTCTTCCATATCCAAAGAGGAACTCAGACTCTGTCAGAAATGTTTTGGTACCCTGCCCCAGATCTGTGCTTCGACACAATCCTGTCTCGGTGCTCTACGGACAATTCCTTCGACCTCATGGCTTGGTTTTGTCAACTGTGGGACGCTTATATATAAAAAGGTGTGTGCCTTTCCAAATCATGTCCTATCAATTGAATTTACCACAGGTGGTCTCCAATCAAGTTGTAGAAACATCTTAAGGATGATCTATAGAAACAGGATGCACCTGAGCTCAATTTCGAGTCTCATAGCAAAGGGTCTCAATACTTATGCAACTAAGGTATTTAAAAAAATATATACATTTGCAAACATTTCTAAAAACCTGTTTTCGTTTTGTAATTTTAGGATATTGTGTGTAGATTGACGGGGAAAAACATGTATTTAATCCAATTTAGAATAAGGCTGTAAGGTAACAAAATGTGGAAAAACTCAAGGGGTCTGAATACTTTCCAAATGCACTGTATCTCAAGTGGAACTCTCAAAGCATAGGAACAACAGTGTGTATGGTCTTCAGCTCCAACAAGCAAACACAGTCCAATTGTGAGCAAAAGACTCCTAGCTACCTACAAGTAGAAACCTCCCCCCCCATTTAAGTTATTCAAATTCCTCAGAATACTGAAGTCTGCTTCAAATTCGCTAGGATTAGTGATTGAGGAAGTAAAATGTTTTAAAGAAAATCGATAAACACGAATGGCCATACGTAAAAGCATTATAAATACAAGTAACGTTTGTCCATTAGTGGAGGTTTGGGAAACAGTAAAAGCTAATAAGTGAAGGAGAGAGTCCATTTCAGTCCATTAGAGTCCCAGTGTTGTGAGAATGGCGGTCTTTCGGAGGTTATCTACTGGCAGGCCACGCTAACTCCAGACCCACAACTCAAAACCACGACAGAGTCCGTCTGATGGATTAGACACACAGCCTTTCTGTAGATCAACAGAAAAGAATGAATACAAAATAGATGACCAAAATATAATCCCCTTATTTTAAAAAAAAATGGTGCATTATTATTCATGATCCATTTAGGATATTTATTGAGATGCGAGCACTATAAACAGAGAAATAAAAAGAGGGGCTGAGCTTACCGCACATTTCCAATTGTAAACAGAGGAGAGCTGTCACTGAGGTCAGGGAGAGGACACAGTCTGAGTGTGGACCATGTCTTTAGAGGCTGTACACAGCAGCTGAAAAGGCTCATGGTTTTTCAGTGGAGGTCGGGTCGGACGCCGGACAGTGAAACGCTGGCTCATTAGGCTATGAGAGTAGCACTAGGCCAGGATATCGTATGCTGGTTGTGAAGACTAAATGAGACTAACTTGCTCCAGGGATGCTGCTTTGCGGATGACCCTGTGCTGTTTCTAGCCTATTGGGGGTGTATGTGTGGTGTCAGGAGGGGGGGGGAATTAAATAAAAACACAGCAAAAATACAACATTTCCATTTTATTTCAATGGGTTAAATGAAGTTGTATTGTATGGGGTCGTTCTATCTAAAAACAACAGAGTAATTGAAATGTACACTTCCTCATGGCTGTCTCAGCAGAGGTGACAGAGAGTTGACCAATGACCATGACCCTTGCAGAGCCACAAGCAGCAACCACATAGTTTGTGTAAAACCCTCTAATATGAATAGAGAGTATGAAAAGACAGTGTGTTTGGAGAGGAGGTGAGCTGTATTTGACTGTAAAAGCTGGTACTCACTTGATTGGAATGCGTGGGACTGCGGTGGGGGTGGAGGCTGCAGTGACGACCAGCAGAATCTGTTCCAGAGCAGAGAGTCCCCCGCCCACCTGGAACGCCACTTGATCTGCATTGTTCTGTAGAGAGAGAGAGAGAACAAGAACCACATTCAGGTAACAGGGAGCTGAACAGACCAAGGTATCACGTTACTCTCAGTATGGACCCAGCTTCTCTTTTCCTCACCTCCCAGTTGGGAATGAAATCTGAAACAAAGTGATCCCCAAAGCATTCCTGTTAAATCTCAAAAGTGCACAACCCCAGTGTTCCACCCCCACTACAGTCCAGCCAAGTCTCAATGGAGGACAGCTACTCTGCAGACCTCTACACACACACACACACACACACACACACACACAGCACCAGGGTGGTCTGTGTTCCCAAACACAGCCTGAGGAGAGACTGTACAAAAGTAGAGAACAGAGAAATCAAACAAAAACTTTGAAGAAAATCATCAATCAAGGTAAGAGTATTGGATACATTCTCAATTCACTCTTTATTTATTCCAATATAAAACGAGCTATAACTCCGACAGAGGAAGTGCACCCAGCTGAGCCTAGCACACTGCATTTAAAAAAGGTGCAATATGCAAAAATAACGCCGCCATTTCCTGGTTGCTAATATTCTAATAGGTTGCCTAATTTCAGTTTGTGTGGCAAAACAATGTATAGTGTAGAAAATCATTGTCATCTAAACCGATGTGAAATATATTTTCTAGAACCAAAAATATTGTATTTAACTGTTTGAAGCTGGTCTACAAAAAATGAAAGCAAAAGACGCAAAAACAACTTTAGCATGGGAAGCATAGAAATAGAGCACATAGAACATATCCACCGCTTCTGAGACTTTCTGTCAATAAGAATGACAGATCTATAACTCACATTTCTATGTGAATTTGGTCGGGTCGCCCAAATAGTTACATATTGCAGTTTTAAAAAGGTATAGTAGAATGCGCCTTGAAACCATCATTTAATGAACATGTTTAGTCTAACACAATACAGTGTCAATAGTCCACAGCAGTCCATAGATCTAAGACCAAACAGCTCTAAATAAGAGGGCCCTGCCCTGTTGCAAGGAGAGGAGAAGAGAGTCAGAGCTCTTGGCATTGGGTCAGATGCTGCTGCAGCTACACAGTCCAATAAATCAACAGCTCCTAAGCCCAGAGCAAGCGGCTGCTATCAGACATGTTAGTGCCTGGGTCGACCGGGAGGATAGGGGCTCCAGGGGAGGAGTGGGTGCTGATGGAAGGCTTTCCTCACAGAGGGAGCAGCCAGGGGGACAGTCATACCTCACCACAACAAGCATGGAGGTACACTGGGGGTCCCACCTACACCTAATGAGGTCACTGTCTCCCAGGTAGTGTGACAGCCCTCAAATCCAGGCACTCCACTGTATTTTAGTTCCACGGATGAAGGGGTTGCCAACAAGCCTGAACACATTGAGGAAGCGCTTTGCAAAACGATATATAAGCTCTTCATCTGTCACTCACACAGACTGCCAAGGCACTAGTCAGCAGGATCCGGTGACAAAAAACACTGAACTCTGCTAGGGTTAAGGGATTTGGACCAACACACTGAAAAAACACCAAGAGGCCCTATGTATGATGTGCAGTGAGGATTATGGAAATCTCTACCATGGTCCAATCTGCCCATGTGTGTGGTTGAGTGCTGTTTATAAGAGAACAACCTCCTTTGTGTAGGTTACCAACGGTTTCCATCGATATGGTCTCTAGCACTGAGCTGGGTTTAACCCATTCTTAACTCACCCATCAACGCAGCCATCTAAAAGCTTCTGGGCTAAATGAGAAAAGGCAGCTCTTTCATGGTGTCTTATCAAATGGTATTTTAAAGGGGTTAACTAGGACCTGCCCAGCTCTGGCGATAAAGCCAGACTGGGACGGTTTGGCTGCATCGGTCTTGGCCTGTTGACAGATCGATCTGCTGTGACAATGAAGAAAAAAAGGAGAGGATTAACCTCCAATCATTTTAGCCAACATCTTCAGGTGGTCTACATCTGCAAAACCCATGGCATCCTTACCAGACTGGACCCATCTGCTGGTGTGGAGATACACAATCATTCATTTCTTAAAAGAACACAATTAGATATTTGTGTTTTTGGTGCAGAAACCAGCATAGTAATCAGTGAGTGGACCTCTGCGGTGTTCCTCATGTTTCGGTTGAATGCATTCAGTTGTGCAACTGAGTAGGTAGGCATCCCCCTTTCCCTTCCTTCTATCTAGGATGTACAGCTTTACACTCTGCTGGCTCAGTACTGTGGATGGCAGTAGAGCAGAGCAGGAATAATAGGCCTTCTTGTTCCCGATCAATGAAGAATAACTTTTAAATTGAAAGAACTAAAGAGAGCAAATTGCAATAACAGCGGAATTACACACCATGTTAAACAGAACCCTCTGGTACGGACTTCTTCAGGTACACTTACTGTGAGTTACACAGAGCTGTCTTTCATTAAATAACCCGTTGAAACACACTGGGAACTGTATAACAACCTTAAGGTGAGATCTCCATAGGACGTGTGCTGTAGTAACTATTGTATCTATTGTTGCCAAATGTTGATTACAGCCAACAGGCTTCCGGTTCCAAAGCCATGGTTACAACATCTGGATTTGATACATCTTTTCAACAAGCCACATCTAGCTTAGCACCAATCCTCCATTCCATGTAACTATGGAGCAGTGTGTGATCTGTCTGTGTCCTGTCACTCCCTGCTAGACACTCTGGTGACAGTGTAATAGGATGAGGGGTACATTTCTTCTAAAGAAAACCCCCCAACATGACTGAAGACATGAGGAAAGGCGAGGGGGCAGGCCAGACAGTCGAGTCCAACATGAATTATACAGCTGAAGGAATCTTACACAATTATTACTCCTGCTGACCATTACTACCCCAGCTAATCAGAAGGCTCGCAGCTGTTAATTCCTGTGGCTGTGGCACTGCTGAGAGAAGCGGGAGAAAGGGAGGTAGGGAGGGCCAGCCAGACAGCTTTTTGTAGTCACCTCCCACCAGCCACTTTTATTTGATACATAAAGAAAGGAGGAGGGGAAAGCCCCGATCCTCTGGCCCCACCAACAGACGCTGGGGAACAACTGGCTGGGAGTTCATTAAAGGTGTGACACAGCACAGCCCCTTTGTCAATCAGTCTTTGGCCTCAAACTGGTTGCCCCAAACAATATTACAGACGGAGTGAGCAGGGCAGACACACCCCCATACATGCATTTCCTCTTGGACCCCGACTAACATATACAGTTGCAAAAAAAGCCTGTGAGGAGTAACCAAAGTCTCCATTTTGTTCAGTAGTCTAAACCAGCATCTGCATGTATGGGAGGAGTGATAAACCACAACAAGACTGCTGGAGTAAACATTTAGAGACTGAGTAAGAGTTTGTATATTAAAAAGGTGTAATGGCATGCTGTTTGGTACACAAAAGTAGAATGATTGGTTGAGAGACTGTAAATGTGAAACATTACTGGGTGAGTTTATTTTATGTGAGAAACAGTACTGGGTGAGTTTATTTTATGTGAGAAACATTACTGGGTGAGTTTATTTTATGTGAGAAACATTACTGGGTGAGTTTATTTTATGTGAGAAACAATACTGGGAGAGTTTATTTTATGTGAGAAACAATACTGGGAGAGTTTATTTTATGTGAGAAACAGTACTGGGTGAGTTTATTTTATGTGAGAAACATTACTGGGTGAGTTTATTTTATGTGAGAAACAATACTGGATGAGTTTATTTTATGTGAGAAACATTACTGGGTGAGTTTATTTTATGTGAGAAACATTACTGCGAGAGTTTATTTTATGTGAGAAACAATACTGGGAGAGTTTATTTTATGTGAGAAACAATACTGGGAGAGTTTATTTTATGTGAGAAACAATACTGGGAGAGTTTATTTTATGTGAGAAACAGTACTGGGTGAGTTTATATTATGTGAGAAACAGTACTGGGTGAGTTTATATTAAATGGGAAACATTACTGGGTGAGTTTATATTAAATGGGAAACATTACTGGGTGAGTTTATTTTATGTGAGAAACAATACTGGGAGAGTTTATTTTATGTGAGAAACAATACTGGGTGAGTTTATATTAAATGAGAAACAATACTGGGTGAGTTTATATTAAATGGGAAACATTACTGGGTGAGTTTATTTTAAATGGGAAACATTACTGGGTGAGTTTATTTTAAATGGGAAACAGTACTGGGTGAGTTTATATTATGTGAGAAACAATACTGGGTGAGTTTATATTATGTGAGAAACAATACTGGGTGAGTTTATTTTATGTGAGAAACAATACTGGGTGAGTTTATTTTATGTGAGAAACAATACTGGGTGAGTTTATTTTATGTGAGAAACAATACTGGGTGAGTTTATATTATGTGAGAAACAATACTGGGTGAGTTTATTTTATGTGAGAAACAATACTGGGTGAGTTTATTTTATGTGAGAAACAATACTGGGTGAGTTTATTTTAAAATGGGAAACAGTACTGGGTGAGTTTATTTTAAATGGGAAACAGTACTGGGTGAGTTTATTTTATGTGAGAAACAATACTGGGTGAGTTTATTTTATGTGAGAAACAATACTGGGTGAGTTTATTTTATGTTAGAAACAATACTGGGTGAGTTTATTTTATGTGAGAAACAGTACTGGGTGAGTTTATATTATGTGAGAAACAATACTGGGTGAGTTTATTTTATGTGAGAAAAAATACTGGGAGAGTTTATTTTATGTGAGAAACAATACTGGGTGAGTTTATTATATGTGAGACACAATACTGGGAGAGTTTATTTTATGTGAGAAACAATACTGGGTGAGTTTATATTAAATGGGAAACATTACTGGGTGAGTTTATTTTAAATGGGAAACAGTACTGGGTGAGTTTATTTTATGTGAGAAACAGTACTGGGTGAGTTTATATTATGTGAGAAACAGTACTGGGTGAGTTTATATTATGTGAGAAACAATACTGGGTGAGTTTATTTTATGTGAGAAACAATACTGGGTGAGTTTATTTTATGTGAGAAACAATACTGGGTGAGTTTATTTTATGTGAGAAACAGTACTGGGTGAGTTTATTTTATGTGAGAAACAATACTGGGTGAGTTTATTTTATGTGAGAAACAGTACTGGGTGAGTTTATTTTATGTGAGACACAATACTGGGTGAGTTTATTTTATGTGAGACACAATACTGGGAGAGTTTATTTTATGTGAGAAACAATACTGGGTGAGTTTATTATATGTGAGACACAATACTGGGTGAGTTTATTATATGTGAGAAACAATACTGGGTGAGTTCATTTTAAAATGGGAAACAATACTGGGTGAGTTCATTTTAAAATGGGAAACAATACTGGGTGAGTTTATTATATAAAATGGACTGAGATTCATTAGACTAGTGAATGTCATTTAAAAAAAGAAAAACAAGTCGCCTACACTGTCAAAAGTAAAAAATATAATATTTGTATACTATAATTTGCAAATGACCTGTCCTATAGGCTATTTGCATCACATTTTTAATAAATCACAAAAAACTGCTGTTTTCAAATTAAATGTAGGCCTCAGTAATTTAATTAGCTTAGGCATAAACATTTTAATTAGGCCTAATAAATAACAAAACATGGCTGTCTACGAACACCAGGGCCGGCCGGACATGGCTAGAATGGACCGGTTTTGTTAAATTAACTTCAGATTCGACTTTTCGTAGCATGTTAGGAGAACTAACGTAACAGGTTAGGAGAAAAAGGTCAAATCAAAATCAAATCTTATTGGTCACATACACGTGTTTAGCAGATGTTTTTGCGGGTGTAGCGAAATGGGTTATAAAATGTGTTAATTTGACAAAAGCTGAATCCCTTCTAGCCATGACCGTGCCGGCCCACTCCCCTCCCTCTGCGATTCAGCACCACAGCAGTGGAAAGAGGACACTCCAGGCCCCTCAAACTCAACTCTGGACCACAAAGCCAGTTCCTCTACTTTTTTTTCACTGTTTCTGTCTAATCAGGGACTGATTAGGTGCAATTCATTATCAGGTAGAACAAAAAACCAGCAGGCTCCGGACCTTGTAGGGTAAGAGTCGTATACCCCTGCTCCAGGGAGCCACAAAATGAAGAAATTATAAAACTGATATTGGACAAACAAATTATAAATATGTAAATATGTAAAAAGATGTAAATAAATTAAATTCGTTAAGGCTGGTTTATTGAGAGAAAGCTTATTTTACAATGCTGTAAATTGAGCCCTACATTTATAAAAGCACTTGTTTCTAAAGCTCAAATCATATCTCACCATTTTCAAATGATGATGATAATAAACATGTTTATTATAATTTCAACTATCGTGGGGTCGTGACTCGTGCCATGTGTGATATACGTGGCTTATTGAGAACTCTATTTCCTACTATAGGCAGTTGGCTGCCTAGTTCTTGCAACATTGTAACTCTGCGATGTGAAGAGTTGACAATGATGTTTAGTTTCCAAGTGCTACTGAATAGGCTCAACTTTCCTCTAATTTACTTGCGTTTGAGGTAGACCTTGGCCTGCTCAAAGTGAGCCGCTGCTGTTGGGAAGACAAAACTCTCCAACTCCTTGGAGCAGCTTGCGACGGCGCATCAGCCTCTTTACTTTGTCCTCAAAATGGCGCGATCGTGAGGCCATCTTTAAGATGTTTTGGAGAAAGAAATCCCCTCTCAGAAGGCACACTGGAAACAGGGATAATCAACACAATCTTCACCAATTGTTCCCAGTCGGGGTGCACTTAGCTGAAGTCCCTTATGCGTGTCTTTTGCGTGAGTAAAAATAGAAACACAGCCGAGGATTTATTAGACTATGAAGTATATTTGCCTTTGAAGTTGGAGCACATTGACTGGTATTTCCATCAATGAATAAAATTGGCTAATGCAAACCCTGTACCGAGGCACAAAATCAGACACACCACAGAAACCAGACAGCCTATGGAGGAACTACAACACAGAGAGATTTCAATGTTTGACCCCAGTTAAAGAAGTAAGTACAAAAAGTAAGCCATCCTGGAAACATCAACTCAAATATTAAAGGCTATATTCATAGTCTTCCAGCAAACCTGTTCTGGTTAGGTAAGAAACATGTAGGTACTTCAGAGAAACAAAGACAGTCAAATTAAATTATTTCCCTGACTTTAGGACTTACTTTGGCAGCAACAACACAAAAGTTTGTTTGTTTGATAAAT
Source organism: Salvelinus fontinalis (assembly GCF_029448725.1). Classification (NCBI taxonomy): domain Eukaryota; kingdom Metazoa; phylum Chordata; class Actinopteri; order Salmoniformes; family Salmonidae; genus Salvelinus; species Salvelinus fontinalis. The sequence continues at coordinate 33,082,084 of NC_074673.1, read as the reverse complement.
AATATAAATCCTTCCGAACTCATAATAAGAGGGATATTTTCATACAATAGGGCCTTTCAAGAGCAGGTCATGTGAATGGATCATATTCTGGCCAACTTTAGTCTACTCTACCTATTCATTTATTGTAGTAAAATCTGTAGTTAACATAATAACTAAAGACTTCCAGATGGGTTAAGGTTTGGCAACATAGTAAATCACATAGCCTCTGTTCAATAGCTGTCAAGACTAGATTAAATAACCATAACACTTAGAATTCAAATCTTAACACTTCTTGTATAGGGGTAAGCCAACAATAGCATTGAAAGTTATTGGAGTATAACCCTTAGCCAAAAATTTTTACAAAAATGGTACTAATCTTCACAAAATCTGCAATTTCTTTACAAAAGTAAGAGTGTATTATTAACCTGGATGTGAAATAACAATTAACCTCATCAATTTGAATGCTTAATGTGAGCAATTATAGCCATGGACCAGACTATTGAAGAATAATAATAAGCTTCCTGACACACTTCCTGTCAGTTTGGTCCTCCTAGTCTCATCTGACAAGCACATTAAAACAAACATTTGGGGAAGTGGATCTATGACACACTAACACTCCCAATCTAAGCCATGTGGAACAAAGAAAACCCTCCAAGGGGATGAGGAATTTAGAGAAAAGTATGATTTTCAGCTACAAGACCAGTATACTAGGCTTAGATGAGTATTGCATTTAGTGTGCAGGAATACAAAATATAACCTTGGTATTTCACAACATTCGGACACTGCTAATCTTGGCTACATCCGTCAACTTCAGGCAGGCTCCTTGAGGCCCTATGTTCTTGTTACTCTGTTGCCCTATTCCCCCACCTCCACATCCCAGGTAGAACAAGCCAACGGCTAGTCATGAAGGGGAGACCAACCAGCCCATGACAGCTGGCAAATGAAAATGTAAATACAGTCTCCACTCTTCAGCTCTTAGACCACAGTGTTTCTGACAGTCCCTCAAGTGTCATAAACGCTCTCCATCTAAGGCCAGCCTTTATTTGAAAGCAGTGACAAACAAATTTGGGCCAGTGTGTAAATATGCGAGTTCATTACCAAGGTGTGAGAGCAGAAAGGTAAGAAATTGTCCTGAAAAAAATCTTAGAGGGAAAAAGCTCTCTACTTCTTTTGAGTTTGACAAAAAAATAACCCATTAGTGCTCACAGAGGGAGAGGCGTGCTGGGGTCGGAGACTGGGGGGGGGGGGGATGCCTGACTGAGGCAGCGTGGAGGGGGAGTGTCGGGTGTTGTTCAAGGAATTAGCAGAGAAAGTGGAGACTGAATCAGATACCGCAGAGGAAAAACAAATATCTAGGTGAGTCAATAACACGAGATATGCTTGTTAGGTCAAATAATCTAAACGATCCTGACTTAAAGTGACTCAGGGGGCAGACACCCATGTTGACAGAGACTATATTTATTTGCCTTTGTCCTGGGATTAGAGGAGGAAGTGCTCCCCAGGCTGGTTCACAGGCCAGCCCACCATGGCCCACCCCACTCAGCCCAGGCCTCACTCTGCTCTGGGCTAAGGGGGAAGAATGTGTTTAACAGACATACTGAATGAAGTCTCTTCCACCCCTCTACACCCACAAAATTCTAATGAATTCACAATAGGGCTTTCCTCAATTGTTTTAATGAACTATAAATATGTAAAGAGCTTTATCCACACAGCGTTGTCTGTCCTAGCGATCCCAGTGTTGAATTGAGGAGGACTCCGGGCCCAATGACCCCTGACCTCCAACAGGGAGAGTATGGAGCGAATGGGAGGAGTCCCCCTGTTAGTGACAGCTTGAGCACCATCACACTGGACGACTCCTCTCTCATTACACTGTGCTGCTGTGCCAGCCACTCCTGCCACCTCGCTCTCCCTCTCTCTGGGGAAATTCAGTAATAGCCTCTCCACCCCTCCCCCTGTCAATGACCAAACACCATCATCTCTCTATCCTCCCACCCACCAACATGCACAGTGTGCTTTATCGGGCCTTGAACTGCAACTTGGCAGAAGAATGATGGCTTGTCACTATATGTTTTCCTCTTCATAAACACAGTGACAGGTTCTCTTCATAAACCCAATGCAACTCCATAAAATACCATCAAACAAAGTCTCATCTACAGTGGATCTCTTTCATTCATTACATTGACTTAAGTCAACTGCTGTTATCAATGTCTGTCATTCAGTATATATCTTTCTAAAAAAGCAGCAAATACCAATGAAATACCTGATACTCCACTGTAATTTGAGATCCTTTGGATTACATTTTCTAGGAAAACCTTATGTTATTGTATAAACCCACAATATACTTCTGAAGCATGCAAATGTTTGCCTGTCTAGTAATGGGTTGCTCCTCTATTAGTAACATGTGGCCAATGGAAAAGGCATAGCTAATCTGGCCTGCATTACAAATAACCTGGGGCAAGGAGTTGGGGAGTAAGTGATACTCTACACTGGAAGACAGACAGAGAGCTGCAGCCAAACAGAACACTTCAGTTCAGAGAACTGCCCCACTCACTGCACACACAACCCACACTGACTAAGCACTGACAGAACAACACCCAAGCAGCACTATATGACATGGAGGAGAGGTGTTAGTGATTTACCTGCTTCTCCAGGATGCGGGAGATCTCTCCCAGGGTTCTGTCCAGGCCTGACACCCTGGTGTTGGCCCACTGCCCGCTGTCCTGGCCCTGGAGCTGCTTCACCAAGTCCTTCACCAGTCGCTGGAGCCTAGGGAGAGGGGGAGAGGTTTAGTCCAGTCATCCTTCCAACTATAATTGCAGTATCATCAATATTCACTACAGTTAAGTAGATGAAGTAGAAGGTATAAATGTTTAGTAGGGAACTAACTTGGCCTTGTATGGGGAGTCGGGGACTTGTGTTTTTGCCTCCATTGACATCTCGTACTCCTTTGCCCTACATAGGGAACATAAAAAACAGTATTTGAATAAGAGGAAAAGAGTACTCCAGTGGTCAGAGAAAAGGCAGGGGAGGATGAAAAGTCTGAAGGAACAGAAAAAGATCAAGTTAAGACGAAGTGTTTATTTTGCCTGTCAACTGTTCCCCCCCCCCCCAGTAACTCTAAATAAATCATGCGTTAATTCTACAGGGGCATAGTTCCTCAAATGCTTTTAAAAATTCATAAGGACATTCCACCCTCATCACTTTACAATGGCATTTCACATGTTCTGTTAAACTATATTGTTAAATAAATAGTATGCTCCAACTCAGGTAGCAAAGACATCAGTATTTTGAATCTATGACCTCCACAGATTCACAGGGTCATTAGGACTGTTCTCTGTGGCATTAGACCAGCAGACATGGCAAAGAAGACAGGCTCTACTAGCAGCACACAGAGCATATGTCTGTCAGTCAGACAGTCAGCATCTCAGAGCAGATAAGAGCTATTATAGATCCCAGGCTGACAGAAAGAAGGTCCTACGGTCAGACAAAAAGCAGCTGATAAACTAACAGGTCCCGGAAGAGGACAGATGGAGCCTCCCTAGAGGTCCAGACCTGTCCTGGCTGAACAAGGCTCAAGTCATTAGCATCAGCTAGATATAGGAGATTATAAACACTGTTAATGTCAATCCAGCTCAGAATTAAACCCTGAAATAAAAGGTTGTGTTGCTCCAGTGAAGACAAAAGATTTAGGTAAACTGACTATGGGGTTTTATCAATGTTTACCATTTCTAAGGTTAAATCAGCAAACATTTATCACTCAGAGAAATATCTATGAGCAAATCAGAAATGTCTGCTCTCAAGGGCAACCTTACCATATAAAAAGGCATGAGTTTAAACTCGATACCACCATTGAAATGATCAATTCACGTGCTTAACTTTTTAGTCTTTGCACTACGTTATCAATGTCTTCTTCAGCAGTTGTAACAGTTCCAAAAATATTAATACGGCCTTATTTCCGATCTTAAAGTGTACTATAAATCATTGCACATTGGCAGTACATGAACTAGAAGGGCAAACTTTTGACCTGGAGTAAATAAAAATGTTTTAGCATCTATTTATTTATTTTATTTTTAACCAGGTAGGCCAGTTGAGAGCAAATTTTCATTTACAACTGCGACCTGGCCAAGATAAAGCAAAGTAGTGCGACAAAAACAACAACCCAGAGTTACAAACAAATGTACAGTCAATAACACAAAAATAAAAAAATAATACAAAACTATGTACAGTGTGTGCAGATGTAAAAGAGTAGGGAGGTAGGCAATAAATAGGCCTTAGAGGCGAAAATAATTGCAATTTAGCATTAATACTGGAGTGACAGACGTGCAGATGATGATGTGCAAGTAGAGATACTGGGGTGCAGAAGAGCAAGAGGGTAAGTAATAAAATGTGGATGAGGTAGTCGGGTGTGCTATTTACAGATTGTCTGTGTACAGGTACAGTGACCAGTAAGCTGCTCTGACAGCTGATGCTTAAAGTTAGAGAGGGAGATATAAGACTCCAGCTTCAAAGATGTTTGCAATTCCTTCCAGTCATTGGCAGCAGAGAACTGGAAGGAAAGGGGGCCAAAGGAAGTGTTGGCTTTGGGGATGACCAGTGCAATATACCTGCTGGAGCGCGTGCTATGGGTGGGTGTTGCTATGGTGACCAGGGAGCTGAGATAAGGTGGAGCTTTACCTAGCAAAGACTTATAGATGACCGGGAGCCAGTGGGTTTGGCGACGGATATGTAGCGAGTGCCAGCCAACGAGAGCATACAGGTCGCAGTGGTGGGTAGTATATAGGGCTTTTGTAATAAAGCAGATGGCACGGTGATAGACTACATCCAGTTTGCTGAGTAGAGTGTTGGGGGCTATTTTGTAAATTACATCGCCGAAGTCAAGGATCGGTAGGATATTCCGTTTTTTGAGGGTAAGTTTGGCGGTATTAGTGAAGGAGGCTTTGCTGCGAAATAGGAAGCCGATTCAAGATTTACTTTTGGATTGGAGATGCTTAATGTGAGTCTGGAAGGAGAGTGTACAGTCTAACCAGACACCTAGGTATTTGTAGTTGTCCACATATTCTAGGTCAGAACCATCAGGAGTAGTGATGCTAGTCGGGCAGGAGGGTGTGGGCAGCAATCGTTTGAAGAGCATACACTTAGTTTTACTAGCATTTAAAAGCAGTTGGAGGCCACAGAAGGAGTGTTGTATGGCGTTGAAGATCGTTTGGAGATTTGTTAGCACAGTGTACAAAGGGCCAGATGTATACAGAATGGTGTCGTCTGCGTAGAGGTGGATCAGAGAATCACCAGCAGCATTAGCGACATCATTGATATATAAAGCGAAAAGAGTCAGCCCGAGAATTGAACCCTGTGGCACCCCCAAAGAGACTGCCAGGGGTCCGGACAACAGGCCCTCAGATTTGACACACTAAACTCTATCAGAGAAGTAGTTGGTGAACCAGGCGAGGCAGTCGTTTGAGAAGCCAAGGGTATTGAGTCTGCCGATAAGAATGCGGTGATTGACAGAGTCGAAAGCCTTGGCCAGGTCGATGAAGACGGCTGCACAGTACTGTCTTTTATTGATGGCGGTTATGATATCGTTTAGGACCTTGAGCGTGGCTGAGGTGCACCCATGACCAGCTCGGAAACCAGATTGCATAGTGGAGAAGGTACGGTGGGATTCAAAATGGTTGGTGATGTTTATTACCTTGGCTTTCGAAGACTTTAGAAAGGCAGGATGGATATAGGTCTGTAACAGTTTGGGTCTAGAGTGTCTCCCCCTTTGAAGAGGGGGATGACTGCAGCAGCATTCCAATCTTTGGGAATCTCAGACGATACGAAAGAGGTTGAATAGGCTAGTAATAGGTGTTGCAACAATTTCGGCGGATAATTCTAGAAAGAGAGGGTCCAGATGGTCTAGCCCAGTTGATTTGTAGGGATCCAGATTTTGCAGTTCTTTCAGAACATCAGCTGTCTGGATTTGGGTGAAGGAGAAGCAGTGGGGAGGCAAGTTGCTGCAGGGGGTGCCGAGATGTTGGCCAGGGTAGGGGTAGCCAGATGGAAAGCATGGCCAGCTGTGGAAAAATGCTTATTGAAATGATCGATTATCGTAGATCTATTGGTGGTGACAGTGTTTCCTAGCCTCAGAGCAGTGGGCAGCTGGGAGGAAGAGCTCTTATTCTCCATGGACTTTACAGTTTCCCAAAACGTTTTGGAATTTATCCTACAGGAAGCAAATTTCTGTTTGAAAAAGCTAGCCTTAGCTTTCCTAACTGACTGAGTATATTGGTTCCTGACTTCCCTGAAAAGTTGCATATCGCGGGGGCTATTCGATGCTAATGCAGAACACCACAGGATGTTTTTGTGCTGGTCAAGGGCAGTCAAGTCTGGGGTGAACCAAGGGCTATATCTGTTCTTAGTTCTAAATTGTTTGAATGGGGCATGCTTTTTTAAGATGGAGAGGAAAACACTTTTGAAGAGCAACCAGGCATCCTCTACTGACGGGATGAGGTCAATATCCTTCCAGGATACCTGGGCCAGGTCGATTAGAAAGGCCTGCTCGCTGAAGTGTTTTAGCGAGTGTTTGACAATGATGAGGGGTGGTCCGCGGACCCAGTACGCACGCAGGCAATGAGGCAGTGATTGCTGAGACCCTGGTTGAAGAATTCAGAGGTATTTAGAGGGCAGGTTGGTCAGGATGATTTCTAAGAGGGTGGCCATGGTTATGGATTTAGGGTTGTACCTGGTTGGTTCCTTGATGATTTGTGTGAGATTGAGGGCATCTAGCTTAGATTGTAGGATGGCCGGGGTGTTAAGCATGTCCCAGTTTAGGTCACCTAACAGTACCAACTCTGAAGATAGATGGGGGGGCGATCAATTCACATATGGTGTCCAGGGCACCGAGGGGGGTCTATAACAAGCGGCAACAGTGAGAGACTTGTTTCTGGAAAGGTGGATTTTTAAAATTAGAAGCTCAAATTGTTTGGGCAGAGACCTGGATAGTATGACAGAACTCTAAAGGCTATCTCTGCAGTAGATTGCAACTCCGCCCCCTTTGGCAGTTCTATATTGCCGGAAAATGTTATAGTTAGGGATGGACATTTCTGGATTTTTGGTGGCCTTCCTAAACCAGGATTCAGACACGGCTAGGACATCCAACATCCATACAGTGCTCTGTGAAAAAACCTGCGTTTGTAAATGTAATATCATACAGTATTGTAGAGGGATTTGGGTGGGTTAATGGAAGGTAATTCGATCAGAAACACAGGGCTTAAGAGCCGACTGTCACTGTAGGTCAGTGTTGCCCGCCAGCAATATTATCATTTTTTATTATAATAATTTAAACAACTCGGACCTGCGATGTAGGAAGGAAGTTACCCCACCTAAATAATGCAAAAGTTACATGTTAACTTCATTCATGAGGATGGCGAATGCAGGCAACAGTAAACAGATGGATAAAAACTACACCAGTGGAGTAATTCATTTCAACAATAATCTTCATTTCAATTTGACTTTACAAACAAGAAGAGGGCTTAATTGGAGTTTATTTCTTCTAAACCTAGGCCTATATAAAATGACAACTGGCTGAGGCTTAACGGCATCTTTCACAATAAAGAAATGTGGCCTAATAGAAGTGGGATGTTTTAATTAGGCCTACTTACAATGACAGCTAGCCCAAACTGCAGCATCCTACATAAAACATTAATTTAAAGAAAGGCGATGTCTGTTAATGTCTGTATCAGGAGTCACGGTATCACGTCTACTCCCGCTCCTCCCCTCCGGGGTTCGACGTCGCCGGTATACTAACCACCGGTCCTGTGATCCATCTTTACGCACAACTGGTATCAATCTTTACACACACCTGTACGTTATGAGGCACACCTGGACTCCCATTACCTCCCCTATATCTGGCACTCTTAGGTTCCTTCCCCAGTCAGTATTGATCCTGTGTTTACGCATAGATGCTACTGTTATGTTGGTCGTTTTATTAAACGTTTCACCTGCACCTGCTTCTCGACTCACAGCGTCTTCGTTACAGAATACTGACTCAAACAATGGAAGCAGCAGGAGAACAAAATATTTCCCAGACAGTCGACGAGCAGGGATACCTTCTACGTCAACACCAGGATCAGCTGGCACAATTGAGGACAGCTATGGGAGAGGTTCTTCTAGTGTGCAATTTCTCGAACATACCCGGGAGGCGTTACCATCAACTAGCGGAGGATACTCAACAACCAGTCGACCCAGCGAGCCAGCACAACAGCACATTCAGCAACCTACTCAGGTCAGCGATGCCTATTTTTCACTCCCAGATGAATATGGCGACACCCCATCTAAATGCCATGGCTTTCTACTTCAGTGCTCCCTCTACTTTACGCACCAGAGGGGAGCCCCCACCACCGAGAGCTCCAAGGTTGCCACTGTTATTTCTCTGCTGACTGGGCAGGCTTTGGAATGGGCCACAGACGTCTGGGAGAGAGGAGAGGAGCTAGATTCATATGCGGGGCTCATGGCTCTGTCCAAATGCAGCTTTGATCATCCCCTGGAGGGCAGAGAGTGGGGTGAGCGCTTACTCCAATTACGCAAGAGGGACCAGACAGCTGCCGAGTACACACTCACCTTTTGGGCAGTAGCATTATCCAGCGGATGTGCATGACGGTTTCACCACCATTTTGGTGGTTGTGGATCGATTTTCTAAATCCTGTTTAACCCCTATTCCTGGTCTCCCTACTGCTCTCCAGGTCGCTCAGGCACTATTCCAGCAGGTCTTCCGGCATTATGGTTTTTCGGAGGACATCGTCTCTGACCGTGGCCCCCAATTCACATCACGGGTATGGAGAGCCTTTATGGAGAAGCTCGGGGTCACGGTCATCCTTACTTCTGGATTTAGGCCTCAGTCCAACAGGCATGTGGAGAGGATGAACCAGGAGCTGGGGAGGTTCCTGAGGAGTCACTGTCAGGACCATCAGGGAGAGTGGGCTCGATTCCTTCCATGGGCAGAGTATGCCCAGAACTCGCTACCTCACTGCTCCACTGGGTTGACCCCCTTCCATTGTGTTCTGGGTTTTTAGCCGGCCCGGGCTCCGACAGGGTCAGACTGAAGCTCCTGTGGTTGATGAGTGGTTCAGGTGCACAGAAGAAGTGTGGAGTGATGCTCATGTGAGACTCCAGCACACCAGCTCCACCTGCCCTGCAATAAGCTGAGTCCCCGGTTGTGGGGCCGTTCATGGTTCTCCGGAGGATCAACGAGGTGACGTATAGGTTACAGCTTCCCAGTAACTACCGTATCTCACCTTTTCATGTCGCCCTTCTCAGGCCGGTGGTTCCCGGTCCCCTAGCTGATGCTGTCCTCCACAACACCCCTCCACATCGAGAGTTGTCTGGCCTATGCCGTCAGATCTCTACTGGGCTCCCAAAGTTGTGGGGGTCGGCTTCAGTACCTTGTGGACTGGGGTATGGCCCAGAGAAGCGGTGTTGGGTTCCGGTGGAGGACATTCTGGATCCCAACATTATCCCTGATTTCCACCTTCGCCGCCCGGACCGGCCCGCTACTTATCCTCGGGGCCGTCCCTCTGGTTGGCGTCATCCTGTGGCTGGAGTGGCGCGAGGGGGGGGGGGGGGTACTGTCACATCTACTTCCGCTCCTCCCCGCTGGCGTTCAATGTCACCGGTATACTAACCACAAGATCCATCATTACCCACACCTTGCATCAATCATTACACGCACCTGTACATCATGAGGCACACCTGGACTCCAATACCTCCCCTATATCTGGCACTCCCTTAGGTTCCATCCCCAGTCAGTATTGATCCCCGTGTTTTTGCATACGCACTACTGTTGTGTTGTCTCGTTCCATGTTAGTAGTTTTATTAAACGTTTAATCTGCACCTCGACTCACAGTGTCTTCGTTACACTCGGGCTAGCCTGCTCCTGTAATGACAGAACAGAAAATTCTGTCAGCGTGAGACCTAAATAGCCTTGGATAAGCACTCACAATAAATGACAGTATTTACTAAATAAAGTCAACTAGGCTACTAAGTTACTTAATGGGAAAAGTTGCATTTCTCCTCAGACACAATCTTGTGGATGTCGGTTGAGATGGATGTGATGGATGTGATTTTGATGCGCAGGCAGTCCTCGATTATGTGAAAGCCGGCTGACAAGGTAAAAATCTGTCGTTCTGCCCCTGAACAACGCAGTTAACCCACCATTCCTAGGCCGTCATTGAAAAGAAGAATTTGTTCTTAACTGACTTGCCTAGTTAAATAAAGGTAAAATAAAAAATAAATAAAACACTCTGATGGATGAGACAATGCAAGCTATTCATTTGTGGGGGGGGGGGGGGATTTCCTTCAACCTGCTGACCAGGCCCCTGTGTCTGCCCCCCGTTGACTTTTTTGAATGACATGTTGTGTAAAAATTCTTCCAGCTTTGTGAATATGAGGGTGGTGTTCTTTGAGGGGAATCAGTGCCAGCAGCTATTCTTGAAATTCATTTCCATCAAAATAACAGACATGTACACACACAACTGTGCTTACGTCGGTGTTGTCAGTACTAATCAATAGCCAGTGAAAAATGCTCAGCCTGATTGAGCCCCTCTAGAACAATCCTATGCACATCATCCGCCAGTGCACGGATGTAGCGACCGGCTGTTGACGCAGACAGGGGCACCTGTTTGACAGTTCCTCTAAAACTGTCACAATGTACCAAAATACCTGTGCGTCTGTGAAGGGCATGTTGTGTTTGGTTAAACCTCAGGAAGCTTTTAGGGAGGCACTTGAGACCTATTGTTGGGTCAGGCCACAAAGGAGCATTCTTGTGCCGTGTGTGTAGCTAGCAGTTAACACTTCAATTTCTCTGTCTGGGGCAGGAAGGCCACTTTGAAAGTGCCATGCATTGATTCATAATGTCGTCTGAGATAACAAATAATTCAAACAGCGACATTTTCATTGCAAATAAGACACTGGCTTGACATTGGCGAAAGATTGTAAGATGAACGCATATCTCTGTCCATTTTTCCCTGAAACTTAGATCATTATCCACCTTTCTTTTGATAGGAGTGGTTGATGTTCATAGTAGATATGTAGTGGATGAAGTGGTTCTACTTTGAGAGTGACATTTTCCTCTTGCTAGCAAGCTAATTGTTTTGAACTAATGTTGCCATTAAAAAAAATATAGCCTACAGTAGGCTACGTAGACCTGTTTCTCCCCACTAATCACAGCACAGAGAAAGACAAAAATAATAACTTAATAGAAACATTGGGGATTTTATTAGTGTAATCAGATCGAAATTATTATGTTACTGTCATTTAAATGTACTCATCAGATGTGTTAAAACATTTTGTTCAATTTGTTGTGTAGGCCTATTAATTGTGCTAATATTTTATATGCAAATTATGTTCTGGCCTGCCGACTACTAGCTCCGAAAAATGTGGCCCCCATGTGAAACCTAGTTGTGTATGTACATTCCCACACAAAGATTACTGGATTAACCAAGGATGTATGCATTTTCCCAATGCTGAGAGAAACTTAACATGAAAAGCTATTAGTACTGTATATTCCGAATGTATGAAAACAGAAAGATTGTTTACCGTGAGAACAGACCATAAATTGCATTACAAAAGAGGCATTACCCCGAGATATTCAGATGTGGTGTGAAGGCAAGGTCAGGGTCCTTAAATGCTATAGGCACTCTGAGTAAACCGATCAGCTAAACGGCTAGTGGGGTGATGGAGGTCCATCATTCTATCACATTATTTAACATGTCCTCCAAGACGACTGAATAAAAAAATGCTGCTGCTTTCCTTTCACCAGAACTTGAACTATACCTGGCCCGTTTGTCATTCCTAATATTACAATATTCATCTCTGACAGGTTTACACCCGCTCAGGTTAAACGGGGAGCAATTGCTGAGCCATTCATCATGCTCGGCAGCAGGCTCGGCTAAATGGGCTGCGGCTATAAATATTAGTAATCAGCAATAAGAGAAAAAGCACAAATCTACAATGCAGAACTAATAATGAATTCATCACAGTCTGCTCTTTATTAATCTGGACTGGGCTGGCCCTGACTGACTAAAGAGAGCCAACGCTGTAAAAATGTCTACCTTGAGGCAAAAAGTTACCAATTTAGTTTTATATTGTTACATGTTTACTGTTTGATGCTGTGTTACTGTATATACTGTGCATCATGGCAAAACAGCTAAACAGTCGGGGTGGACCCAAATGGACAGGTTGTTTTAACTACAAGTTGGCTTGATGAGCCTGAAACCTCTAGTGGTTTCCCTGGGGCCTCATCTCACAGGAACATTGTGTGTATACGGACCCATTCAGCTCCTCTACTGGGTGATAGGAGTATTGCTGTGATGACCTATCCAGGTTCCACACAGGGGTGTCTGTGTGCCCACCTCCTTCTGAGCTCCACTAACACACTACTGACTCTGTTCCCAGCCAAGGGAAACACGCACAGCGGGCTACAGCCAAACGGCATGCACTACAGGAGCAGGTACACACTTCCAAATCCATGTTTCAAAGTTCAGAACGCATCCCGACGCAAAATGACATGCTACTTACAAGCCTTTTCAAGAGCATATTTTCATCAGAAAAGCAGCCCAATATTACAGGAAAAAAGACAGCCAAACTGCCAAAATGTGGGTTAAACTGTGTTCAGCAATTTATGATGGAGGGGATAAAAGCCCGCCTCTGAGTCCAATGAAAACATCTCTTGCATTTTACAGACACCCTGCCATGCTCCAATAAAATGGCTCATTTCCACTCAGCGATGGAACTGCTCACCATTATGCTAGTTGGGGCTTTGTGTTATTTACTACCTCTAAAAGCCTTGTGCCTCTGAGTGCTAGTCTCAGCAGGGTTAGAGCTGGGACTGAGAGAGAGAGGGCTGGGGATGGGGCTAGGGCTGGTGAACAGAGGCAGATCATTTCACTTTCTCAGCAGCAAGCTCCTCCATAAGGGAACAGAAACACTCATGACAAACTTCACTGAAAGCGAAGTACTATAGAATAAAGTACTACATATTTAATATGTTGGATACTTTAGCCCCCTCTACCAGTCCACTTTAAATAAAACATAAGTCGGATATATACTGAGAAGCTGAGTTAAGTTAAAATGTTAGCGGACGCTTTTAAAAATGGACTGTATAACATAGTGGATCCATCACAAGGTGAGTGAGCGTCCTGATAATAAAAGTGACTACAATACAGGACCGTTTGCTCGTAAGAGTTAACGATGCGCATAAGACATATGTCATTTCAGGTGCTGCACCACCCAGGCAGCCACAGTCCAACCTGCCCCGTGACAAACAGCTCATCCCACAACTTTCTCGCTACTCTGCCGTGTCCCTATCCTGCCCCCCAACCCCTTCCTTCCTCACTTGTTGTGACAGGCTACTAAACTGATTGATCCCATGCCTGGGATCTGACACGGAGGCGCGTTGCCTCCTATTTGTTGATTACTATAGAATTTCTTTGATACTTCATTTAAAAATCAATAGCCCGGAGAAAGAAAAATAGGCATGGTTTACACATACTTTAACATACTATTGCCCACTGGAGGCGGCTTCAGTTTTGGCAGAACCCTGGCAGCAATTAGGGGGAGAGCTCTTAACAGGTGAAAGCCAGGGCCTCAGATCGATACCCATTTTTCTTCCCCAATCTCAGAAAGTGGCCATAAATTAAGCTCATCAGTGTTATTCTGTGGACAGCTGTGATGCACATAACGTCTGCTTCCATCGCCTTGTCACTCAAAGCACATCGCCGAAGGCAGCGCTGTCCTCTATGCCTGAGAGGGTGTCACAGACAGACAGAGAGAGAGAGAGAGAGAGAGAGAGAGAGCGAGGGAGAGAGAAGAGGGACAGATGGATGCATCACCTGGAGTTCATGCGTCCGCGGAGCTTCTTTGCCTTCTTACGTGCCTTCTGCCTCTCCTCTCCGTCCTTCACACTCTCAGAGGAGACAGTGCTGTCCGTCACAATGTCAACTATGTACTTCTTTAAGGAAAGATGCTCCTAAAACACATGCAAACATTTCATTACAACTAATCTCATTATTAAAAATGTGTCCAAGAGTGTAAGCAAATGTGATGCTGATATGAAATTGTAATGGACACAAGGAGTGAGGAAAGAAGGTTAAATAAAAAGGCAGGCAATTATCTAGGGTCCCATTTTTTCTTGGTAGACATAACCTCTGGCACTGAGAAGCCTGTGAGTCCACCTGCTGCCTGGCACCCATGGTAATGCTGAATTAGGTAGAGGTTTTGCTTCCAGTCTAGAATGCGCCACACCAGGTCTGTCAGATCAGATGCTGCTGATAACTCCACCAGGAGACAGAGGGATGTAACCCAATTTAAAAATCATGATGTATGTGCAAAAAAATCAATTACCCAATTATGCTGTCATCCAGAATCCTAGAGGATGGAATGGTCTAACTAGATAACAGTATCCATTCAGCAGCCTAGCCTGCATGAGGCCTTCCATTTATTTTTGTTAAGTGTTGGCAGTGTACCTGCTGCTTGAAAAGGGGTTTCAGAAGAAACCCTTGAAAGAACGGTGTCATCATAAGCACACTAGAGAAGACCTACAGTTAACCATGTGCTAAAGTGCTCAATAATCCATGAGCAATAGCGATCACAAACAGGATCAGGAATCAATTCATACGGTTTCATTGTTTTGACTTATTGATTTGTTATCAACCTGATCAATCAGAAGGACCCTTACAAAACAAGATTGCAGTCAGAGTGCAGTATAACTGTAGTACAACTTCAGTATGCTGAAAATACTGTGTCTAAAATATATATATTTTTACTGCAGTAATTTTGCAATATAACTACAGTTACAGTGCCATATAACTAGTACACTGCAGTGCTTCATTCTATTGCTAAAGGACTCCTGATACAAAATTATACTTATCACTCCTGGATGTATCTTAATCTGTTGTATAGTTCTTGTTTTTTGCTAGCTAGGGCCAACTACTTTAAGTCTGTCTTCCCAGTAGCCTACTTGATGTGTGAACTGCTGACTGCTCATAAATTGCAGATGATTGACACATTAACCAGGAGTAATAAAGGGGCATGGCAATTTGTGATTGTTGTTTTCGTAATCAGAGGCTGTATTGGAGGGGGAGTGGTTTCTCATCCCCTAGCCAATCATCAGTTAGTACCAGGTGGTGTGCTCTTCACCTCTGTAAGGCAATTGGTATTTTGTGTCAGTGTTCCAGTCTCCATTTTCTCAGCGGCAGCTATAAGTGGCGGTCTCGTTGCAAAAACTAAGACCGTCACCGAAACAAAGACTTCTGCAGTGTTGTCATAAGGTGAATGCACCAATTTGTAAGTCGCTCTGGATAAGAGCGTCTGCTAAATGACTTAAATGTAAATGTAAATGTTGTTCTGAGGAGTTCTTCGAGGAAGGAAAGAGAGAAAGATCTCATTTGATTTATGTAAATGTAAGTGTCTTAATGTATTTCAAATCAAAGTTTATTTGTCACATGCGCCGAATACAACAGGTGTAGACCTTACAGTGAAATGCTTACTTACAGTCTCTAACCAATAGTGCGAAAAAATGTGTGTGTGTGTAGGTAAGTAAAGAAATAAAACAGTAAAAATACATTTGAAAAAAAGAGTAGCAAGGCTATATACAGACACCGGTTAGTCAGGCTTATTGAGGTAGTATGTACATGTAGGTATGGTTAAAGTGACTATGCATATAATATAAACAGAGAGTAGCAGCAGCGTAAAAGAGGGGTTGGGGGGGGGCACACAATGCAAATAGTCCGGGTAACCATTTGGTTACCTGTTCAGGAGTCTTGGGGGTAAAAACTGTTGAGAAGCCTTTTTGTCCTAGACTTGGCACTCCGGTACCGCTTGCCATGCGGTAGTAGAGAGAACAGTCTATGACTGGGGTGGCTGGGGTCTTTGACAATTTTTAGGGCCTTCCTCTGACACCGCCTGGTGTAGAAGTTCTGGATGGCAGGCAGCTTTGCCCCAGTGATGTATTGGGCCGTACGCACTACCCTCTGAAGTGCCCTGCGGTCAGAGGCCGAGCAATTGCCGTACCAGGCAGTGATGCAACCGGTCAGGATGCTCTTGATGTTGCAGCTGTAGAACCTTTTGAGGATCTCAGGACCCATGCCAAATCTTTTTAGTTTCCTCAGGGGGAATAGGCTTTGTCGTGCCCTCTTCACGACTGACTTGGTGTGTTTGGACCATTCTAGTTTGTTGTTGATGTGGACATCAAGGAACTTGAAGCTCTCAACCTGCTCCACTACAGCCCCGTCGATGAGAATGGGGAAGTGTTTGGTGATCCTTTTCCTGTAGTCCACAATCATCTCCTTAGTCTTGGTTACGTTGAGGAATAGGTTGTTATTCTGGCATCACCCGGCCAGGTCTCTGACCTTCTCCCTATAGGCTGTCTTGTCGTTGATCAGGCCTACCGCTGTTGTGTCGTCTGCAAACTTGATGGTGTTGGAATCGTGCCTGGCCATGCAGTCGTGGGTGAACAGGAAGTACAGGAGGGGACTGAGCACGCACCCCTGGGGAGCTCCAGTGTCGAGGATCAGTGTGGCAGATGTGTTGCTACCTACCCTCACCACATGGGGGCGACCCGTCAGGAAGTCCAGGATCCAGTTGCAAAGGGAGGTGTTTAGTCCTATGTTCCTTAGCTTAGTGATGAGCTTTGAGGGTACTATGATGTTGAACGCTGAGCTGTAGTCAATGAATAGCATTCTCACATAGGTGTTCCTTTTATCCAGGTGGGAAAGGGCAGTGTGGAGTGCAATAGAGATTGCATCACCTGTGGATCTGTTTGGGCGGTATGCAAATTGGAGTGGGTCTAGGGTTTCTGGGATAATGGTGTTGATGTGAGCCATTACCAGCCTTTCAAAGCACTTAATGGCTACGGGCGTGAGTCCTACGGGTCTGTAGTCATTTAGGCAGGTTGCTTTGTGTTCTTGGGCACAGGGACTATGGTGGTCTGCTTGAAGCATGTTGGTATTACAGACTCAAATCAGGGACATGTTGAAAATGTCAGTGAAGACACTTGCCAGTTGGTCAGCACATGCCCGGAGCACACGTCCATGTAATCCGTCTGGCCCCGCAGCCTTGTGTATGTTGACCTGTTTAAACGTCTTAATCACGTCGGCTATGGAGAACGTGATCACACAGTCATCCGGAACAGCTGATGCTCTCATGCATGCCTCAGTGTTGCTTGCCTCGAAGCGAGCATAGAAGTGATTTAGCTCGTCTGGTAGGCTCGTGTCACTGGGCAGCTCGCGGCTGTACTTCCCTTTGTAGTCTAATAGTTCGCCAGCCCTGCCACATCCGACAAGCGTCGGAGCCGGTGTAGTATGATTCAATCTTAGCCCTGTATTGATGGTTCGTCGCAGGGCAAAGCGGGATTTCTTGTAAGCTTCCGGGTTAGAGTCCCGCACCTTGAAAGCAGCAGCTCTACCCTTTAGCTCAGTGCGAATGTTGCCTGTAATCCATGGCTTCTGGTTGGGGTATGTACTTAGTCACTGTTGGGATGACGTCCTCAATGCATTTATTGATAAAGCCAGTGACTGATGTGGTGTATTCCTCAATGTCATCAGAAGAATCCCGGAACATGTTCCAGTCTGTGATAGCAAAACAGTCCTGTAGTTTAGCATCTGCTTCATCTGATAATTTTTTTATAGACCGAGTCACTGGTGCTTCCTGCTTTAATTTTTGCTTGTAAGCAGGAATCAGGAGGATAGAGTTGTGGTCGGATTTACCAAATGGAGGGCGAGGAAGAGCTTTGTACGCATCTCTGTGTGTGGAGTACAATTGATCTAGAATTTCTTCCCATCTGGTTGTACATTTAACATGTTAATAGAGATTTGGTAGAACTGTTTCCCTGCATGGAAGTCTCCGGCCACTAGGAGCGCGGCCTCTGGGTGAGTGGTTTCCTGGACTCCAGGAGATAGATATATATATATAAAAAAATTAAAAAACATCACATTTACATAAGTATTCAGACCCTTTACTCAGTACTTTGTTGAAGCACCTTTGGCAGCAATTACAGCACACCTGTATTCGGGGAGTCTCTCCCATTCTCCTCTGCAGATCTTCTCAAGCTCTGTCAGGTTGGATGGGGAGGTGACCAAGAACCCAATGGTAACTCTGACAGACCTCCAGATTTCCTCTGGGGAGATGGGAGGACCTTCGATGGACAACGTTCTCTGAAGCACTCCACTAATTTGGCCTTTATGGTAGAGTGGCAAGACGGAAGCACCTAAAGGACTCCCAGAAACAAGATTCTCTGGTCTGATGAAACCAAGATTGAACTCTTTGGCCTGAACTCTTTGGCCTGAATACAAAGCATCACGTCTGGAGGAAACCAGGCACCGCTCATCACCTGGCCAATACCATCCCTGAAGCAGCGTAGGGGCAAAGGTTCAATTCCAACAAGACAACGACCCTAAGCACACAGCCAAGACAACGCAGGAGTGGCATCGGGACATGTATCTGAATGTCCTTGAGTGGCCCAGCCAGAGCCCGGACTTGAACCCAATCGAACATCTCTGGAGAAACCTGGAAATAGCTGTGCAGCGACACTCCCCATACAACCTGACAACGCTTAAGATATGTAGAGAAGAATGGGAGAAACTCCCCAAATACAGGTGTGCCAAGCTTGTAGCGTCATACCCAAGAAGGCTCGCTGTAATCGATGCCAAAGGTGCTTCAACAAAGTACTGATTAAAGGATCTGAATACTTATGTAAATGTGATATTTCCGTTGTTTTAAAACTACATTTTATTTTTTTAATCTAAAAAAGGTTTTTGCTTTGTAATTATGGGGTATTGTGTGTAGATTGATGAGGGGGAATACATTAATAATAAATAAATAAAAAACATTTTAGAATAAGGCTGTAACAAAGTGAAGCGGTCAGAATACTTTCCGAATGCACTTTAGGTACCCGCTAGAGAAGGTTGCCGGGTGTCCATCTTTAGCATATGCATCAGATGCATATGCAAGGCACGCAAACATGCTTGATGAATAAATTATTGATAAAAGTGCATAAACTATTGTAAAGGATTAATTGCATTAATAAATATTCATGGGGCCTCCCGAGTGGCACAGCGTTCTAAGGCACTGCATCGCACAATTGGCCCAGCTTCGTCCGGGTTAGGCGGTACGGGATTTCCTTGTCCCATCGCGCTCTAGCGACTCCTTGTGGTGGGCCGGGCGCCTGCAAGCTGACTTCGTTCGCCAGCTGGACGATGATTCCTCCGACACATTGGTGCAGCTGGTGAGCAGTGAGTCATGAAGCACTGCGGCTTGGCAGGGTCGTGTTTCAGAGGACGCATGGCTCTCGACCTTCGCCTCTCCCGAGTCTGTAGGGGCGTTGCAGCAATGGGACAAGACCATAACTACCAAATGGATATCATGAAATTGGGGAGAGAAAAGGGGCTACTTTAAAAAAAAAAAAATTATGACTTGTTTATATAGAGTCAAGGATATGTTTGTATAATTCTAGAAAAAAACGTAGGCCTATTGCCCATTTTAGTTTCCCTTACAATAAAAACATTCATTCATTAACCTGTTAGTGTGTAGGGGGCGCTATTTTCACTTTGGGAAAAAATCATGCCCAATTTAAACGGCCTCATACTCTATTCTAGATCGTACAATATGCATATTATTATTACTATTGGATAGAAAACACTCAAGTTTCTAAAACCGTTTGAATTATATCTGTGAGTAAAACAGAACTCATTCTGCAGCAAACTTCCTGTTAGGAAGTGAAAAATCTGAAATCGAGGCTGTTCCAGGGCCCTCCTATTCATTTGCTTGAAATCTATGGATATACATGCACTTCATACGCCTTCCACTAGATGTCAACAGGGAGTGGAGGTGGAATGGGGTGTCTAGCTTGATCATGTATTTTTTAGTAAAGTTTATGATGAGTTATTTGATTAGATTAGGTGAGTGTCAGAAATATATCCGGATAATTTTGTGCAGTTTGGCTACGTATTCACATTGTAAAACCACGATTTGTACCGCTAAATATACACATTTTCGAACAAAACAGATATGTATTGTGTAACATGATGTTATAGGACTGTCATCTGATGAAGTTTGCAAGGTTAGTGAATAATTGAATATCTTTTGCGATCGCTACCTTTGCGGTGAATGAATGTGGTTGTGTGGTTGGCTATTGTGGTACGCTAATATACTGCTATATTGTGTTTTCGCTGTAAAACACTTAAAAAATCTGAAATATTGGCTGGATTCACAAGATGTTTATCTTTCATTTGCTGTACACCATGTATTTTAGGTATTTCACGTTGCTCTCTGTAGTTATTCTTGCTGCTTCGGTGCTATTTGTGATTGTAGCTGCAATGTAAACTATGATTTATACCTGAAATATGCACATTTATCAAACGAAACATAGATTTATTGTATAACATGTTATAAGACTGTCATCTGATGAAGTTGTTTCTTGGTTAGTGACTAATTATATCTCTATTTGGGGGTTTTGTGCAAGCTACCTGTGCTGTGAAAGAAATGTCTGTGCTTTTTCGTATTTGGTGGTGAGCTAACATAAATATACGTGGTGTTTTCCCTGTAAAACATTTTTTTTAAATCGGACATGTTGGCTGGATTCACAAGATGTTTATCTTTCATTTGCTGTATTGGACTTGTTAATGTGTGAAAGTTAAATATTAAAAAAATATATTTTTTGAATTTCGCGCGCTGCCTTTTCAGTGGAATGTGGGGGTGGTTCCGCTAGTTCCCGGGGATAGAAAGGTTAATAGGAGTTATAGTAATTAATAATGTCCAGTTACAGCTTCTTTTAACAAGGCAGAAATGTAAAAAAATACAAATAATAATATTAATTATAACCAGGCAGGAGCGCAGGTGAATTTACTTGCTGTATTTCTAAACAAAAGCACCAGTGCATGGACAATTGTAAAGGATTCATTTAACTGTACTAGAATGGATGCAAACAATGTTCTTTTCCAAAAACATAGCAAAATAACAATCTGTTTCAGTAGCTAGCTGTCATCTAAAAACAGCAGTAATTTATAAGACAGTTCTTATTTGATTAATGGTGGTCGGAACCATTTGTTTGAAGCTAGCCACAATAAGGATTAGCCACAATTTTGGACTTTGCGGTTACCCTTCAAAATAAATGTATGGCATAATTCTACTATTTGTATTAATTTGCATCACTATCAATGACATACTTTTATTTTGAAGGCAAACCGCATATTCCACTATTGTGCCTAATCCTTATTGTGGCTAGCTTCACAACACAACCCGGTCAGGTCGAGCGTCACTAGCCAGATGAAGCTAGCTGGCTGCTTATAACGTTAGCTTTGGGCAACAGGGTTAAGTAGCTGGCTAGCTATTTATTTTTAAAGTTCAATTTCAATAGCTGAAGAACAAGTGGCAACCTAGCCAATACTTACTCACAAGGATTACTAAATCATTGCTAAGAATAAGGAAAATGACTGCAGTTTCTACTGGTCATTGTTTTCAGGATGGTTGTATTGGTGCTAGCTAGGTACCAAGCTAAAGCTAGCTACCCCAGAAGTTGTGGTCGAACAAATAATGCTTTATTACCAACGCGGTATTGTAAACACATCGTTCGTGGCCGGCGTTTGCTTGTTTGCAGACTTTTTTGTATAGCTTTGACAGTACTACTCTATCTTTTTTGACACGCAAAAACCCAAACGGCGTTCAATAGTATGTATGTTGTGAAGCTAATAGCAGTGACGCAATTACTGTGTAACTCCGGTAGAAAAACATTAGAAAAATAGAGCACTTGGTAGTGTGTACTGGTGCTCGATCAGTCGGCGAAAGCAAACATCATCCACGACAGAACGGTTGATTGTCAAGGGCAATGAATTCCATTATCTTGGCCTCACTAGGGTATGTAGCATCCCACCTCGTCAACAGCCAGTGAAACTGCAGGGCGCCAAATTCAAAACAGAAATCTCATAATTTAAATTCCTCAAACATACAAGTATTTTACACCATTTTAAAGATACACTTGTTGTAAATCCAGCCAAAGTGTCCGCTTTTTCAAAAAGGTTTTACGACGAAAGCACACCAAACGATTATGTTAGGTTAGAGCCAAGTCACAGAAAAAGACAGCCATTTTTCCAGCCAAAGAGAGGAGTAACAAAAAGCAGAAATAGAGATAAAATTAATCACTAACCTTTGATGATCTTCATCAGATGACACTCATAGGACTTCATGTTACACAATACATGTAAAGTATAAAGTTCATATTTATATCCAAAAATCGGAGTTTAGGCGGGACGCTACTGTCTCACTTGGCAAAAAGCCAGAGAAAATGCAGAATGCCAAATTGAAATTAATTACTATAAAAATCTAACTTTCATTAAATCACACATGTAAGATACCAAATTAAAGCTACACTGGTTGTGAATCCAGCCAACAATCAGAATTCAAATAGGCTTTTCAGCGAAAGTAAACTATGCTATTATCTGAGTATAGCACCATTGTAAACAAAGAGAGAGAAGCATATTTCAACCCTGCAGGCGCGACACAAAACGCAGAAATAAAAATATAATTCATGCCTTACCTTTGACGAGCTTCTGTTGTTGGCACTCCAATATGTCCCATAAACATCACAAATGGTCCTTTTGTTCGATTAATTCCATCGATATATATCCAAAATGTCCATTTATTTGGCGCGTTTGATCCAGAAAAACACCGGTTCCAAATTGTGAAACGTGACTACAAAATATCTCAAAGGTTACCTGTAAACTTTGCCAAAAAATTTCAAACTACTTTTGTAATACAACTTCAGGTATTTTTTAACGTAAATAATCGATAAAATTGAAGACGGGATGATCTGTGTTCAATACAGGATTAAAACCAACTGTAGCTAGCTTTCTGGTCACGCGCTTCTAACAAACAGGACACTTCGAGTGACCCTCCTTCAAGATGGCCGTACTTCTTCATTACACAAAGGAATAACCTCAACCAATTTCTAAAGACTGTTGACATCCAGTGGAATGGAAGGAACTGCAAGAAGGTCCCTTAGAAATCTGGTTTCCCAATGAAACCTCATTGAAAAGAGAGTGACCTCAAAAGAAACAACATCTGAATGGTTTGTCCTCGGGGTTTCGCCTGCTAAATAAGTTCTGTTATACTCACAGACATGATTCAAACAGTTTTAGAAACTTCAGTGTTTTCTATCCAAATCTACTAATAATATGCATATCTTATCTTCTGGGGATGAGTAGCTGGCAGTTTAATTTGGGCATGCTTTTCATCCAAAATTCCAAATGCTGCCCCCTACCCAAGAGAAGTTAATGGATTTCGCCTTTGAATTGTCTCGCTGAAATTTTCATACTCTTTCAAATGACTGCTCGACTTGTTGACTGCTCAATCCACACAGCAGACATTGTGGGCTAGGTTAGGAATGCTGTGTTGTACGTAAAGCGCAACATTTTACATGGCATCATTACGTCATGTTATATCGGTATGCACGTCAGCTTTGACATCGGCTTTAAACTAGACATCGGGCCGATACTGATATTGGTATTTTTAGCTAATATCGTCCGATTCCGGTATGTTCACCGATATATCGTGCATCCCTAGATGAAACACTTATTTACTTGTCACCGATGAGTGTTGTTTTACAACTCTCCTTCGCTGATGTGGAGTACAGCGCCGCTGGTATGTTGGTTTGCAACGTCGGGGGCAGCTCTCGCCCGTGTTTGTTCACAGTTCCGAGCAGGCTAGTCTTCTTTGCAATCAACTTGTCTGCCAGGGAAATTAATGTGAAGTTGTCCATGGTCAGATTTGCCCATGTAAGGCTCCACGAATCTCAAAACCACAGTCTCAGACAGTCGCTCACCCGCTGGCCTTGTTTCATCTTTCCCCTGATATGGAAAGCCATTGTGCAAGTACTTGGTTTGGACATCGGCGGCTAACCAAAACTTAACTGAAGTCACATTCAGTTTCTATTGCCCATTTATCCATCGAAGATAGAATAGCTTATTGTAATTTTATGTTTATTATGTTACTAGTTTTTGGTTAGTAGCCAGAGCAATGCTGCCACGTGAGTGGTCATGTGCTGAAAGCATGGACAGCACGGATATTCTTGGAAAAAGTGAAATTTGGAAAAAGAGCTGCACCTCCTGAATTTTGAGTTGACAAAAAGAAAGAGTCATGAACCGCAGAATGTGCTATTTCAGATACTATATAGAAATCAAAATGTTTTACTGCATGTGACTGAAGGAGGATTTGATAAAGTGATGCTCCTTTCCCTGCATCTGTCAATTACAAGATGTTACCCATCTCTTCATGTACAATTTAACAACTGATAGGCCTAATATTGTCACTCATCAGATTGTCAATGTAATCTTGTCTATAGGCTAACTCTTATTATGTTTGAAATTCATTTTGGTATAGTTTCGATGGGCTGGCTGTGCAGGCTGACTTTACAAAGTAAAACATAAAAAGAGAATGTATCATGCAAGGCGCATGGTCAAATGATTAAAATGAGCACCAACGCTGATAAATAGGCAATACACAAAATTCAACATGACACAATTGTTCTAAATTAAAATCAACCTCAGCTATGCCTAATTTAAATTCGATTGTGAAGTAACTTACACAATTTAAACCCATTCCACACGTCCATTCAGTGGGCTGGCATCGTATGAGTCGCTAGATAAAGTCAATAATATGTTTTGCATTATTCTAAAAGGCCTACTGCCAACATGTAGCATGTTTTTGTTTCCCATTACAAAACATTTGATTAGTAATAGAGAGTTGGACTAATTGCTTAGTCTTAGTCACGTGAGGTATTTATAATATATCATACATGATAAATATTATGCCCACTAGAGTTCCATTTAATTAGATTTGCTTTCATATTGTTAAGGGATAAAGTTAACTTCATATATTTGTTCTTTGTTGTCACTTATTAAGCATTCTAAGCATTTGTTATTTTTTGTAGTCCACAAAGTATTCCTGTAGATCATGAGTTATTATTTTTCTTATTGCCATTATCATTTATTTTTCACGTTAATTATATATCCTGAGACTTTAGAGTATTCTGAAAATATTGGTTTCCTGTTCCATCTCCCTCTCCTCCAAACCTAGCTAAATCAGGCCCTACCCAGATGGTCATGCGTCATCGCTCTCCCTCTCCCCCACTCATCTTCTATCCTATCATCTCTCCCTCCTGGTAAATCCTTCTCCCTTCTCATTCTGCCTCTTCGACCCTACTCTCCTCCCTTTCTGCAACCTATGACTAGCACTGTCCCCTTTACTCCCGGCCAGCCTGGCCCTCCCCTCCTGCTCCGTGGCTGAATGACTCCTTGTGTGCTTACAGAACAGGCCTGCGGGCAGCTGAGCAAAAATGGAGGAAAACTAAACTTCGGAGGACCTATCATCCTTTCACTCCCTCCTCTCTACCTTCTCTTCCTCTGTATCCACTGGTCAACCCCATCCCCTCCTTTCTCCAGACCTTCTCCCATTCCTCACTTCCCTCATCAACTCATCACTGACCACTAGCTGCGTCCTCTGACTTCAAAATGGCCAGAGTCGCTCCCCTCCTAAAGAACCAAACACTTGACAATTCTCACGTCAAAAAGTTTCTCCAAAATAGCCTTCGGATTTTTCTTTCTAATACATTTTTCAAAAAGATGGACGGCCTAATACTACCCTTTACATGGGACAAAAAGCCCCCCAGGATACGAAAACAGCTTTTGCAGAGGCGCAAACTAGAGGGCGGTCTAGTTCTACAGGAATTCAGATTCCATTATTGGGCCGCTAACCTTAAGATCATTCAGTACTGGTTGCAGAGCAGAGAGATATTCCCACCCCCAATTTGGCTAGAGATGGAGGCCGCCTTATCTATACCAGCATCATTGTTGTCCATCGCTCACTCACTCCTACATCTACCACAATCCTTTACAGACACAATGCAGTTACAGTAACATGTCGATAGCGACAATAACCTTTCAGACAATTAAAGTGCCGCATCAGATGCGTCTGTACCTTTTCAGACAGTAGAATTCTGCTGTGGCATAGAATGTTCTGTATGGTTTCCCTGGCAACAATACATTTTCCTGATTGATGTGCAGCTACTAAATGTCTTGGTAAGTGAAACTTTAAAGTACTTTTTTAGGAGAGAGTGGTCTGCACGCAGGCAGCTGGCAATGTGCAGTTGTTCGAGATTATTTGTTCTGGTCGTCTAGTGATTATTATTCCATTTTTTTTTTACCCAATTTCATGGTAACAATTGGTAGTTACAGTCTTGTCGCATCGCTGCAACTCCTGTATGGACTCGGGAGAGGCGAAGGTCGAGAGCCATGCGTCCTCTGAAACACAACCCAGCCAAGCCGCACTGCTTCTTGACACAATGCCCGCTTAACCCGGAAGTCAGCCGCTCCACTGTGTCAGAGGAAACACCGTACACCTGGTGACCATGTCAGCGTGCACTGCGCCCGCCCCGCCACAGGAGTCGCTAGTGCGCGATGGGACAAGAACATCCCATCCGGCCAAACTTTCCCCTAACACAGACGACACTGGGCCAATTGTGCGCCGCCTCATGGGTCTCCCGGTCACGGCCGGCTGCAACAGAGCCTGGACTCAAACCAGCATCTCTAGCAGCACAGCGATGCAGTGCCTTAGACCATTGTGCCACTCAGAAAGCCCCTGGTCGCCTAGTGATGGACGTTAGTCCCGGTTCAGAAGTGGCATTCCTTTACAGGCAAGTAAAATGCCCGTTCGTATCTCCAGAGAAGTTTTGGTATCGGCATTTAAAAAGTTGTAGTGTACCCTACCCTACCAGACAAACATGCCATAGCCGAGGCGTTTTCATGGGGCCACATCCCATTATGTCAGAAAAAAAATAATAAAAAAGAAAGAGTACCTCGTGCTCGCAGGACTGTCTTGAAGATGCCTCTGTATCCTAGGGACATTGGTGCAATGGATAGGCTAGGAAATTCTTGAGCCTTACAGTCAAGACTGTGGCTCTGACTTGCTTGAGAGGCAGCTGTTCAATAATCTCTCTGAGAGCCTATCCCCTCCAATGCTACTTCCATTTACTTAACGGAATTGTTCAAACACGAGCCATCTCACAAATCACATTAAAAGTCAGAAAGGATCTTAAATATGAACTCATCTACAGAATTAATTGATATCATGACCATGTCATTGCCTAATGCTTTTATTTGAACTTAACTATAAGATTATTTTGTATCATGACAGGTAATCTGATGAGGATGTGTGACAGACATGTGTCTGGATGAAGCAGGAAGACAATAGGCCACAGAGCCAGGCCTGAGGGCAGAGCTCCCTCACAATACCTACCACACACTGCTTCTCCTCTGTTCTGTTCTGGAAGGAGTAACCAGAGGGCTTTCTAAACATCACACCCCCACAGCGCCCAGAAAACAGGCCTCTTTAGAGCACAATCTAAGACACAAGACTCAGAGGTTGGCTTTGCACTTGGTGTGAAATAGACAGCGGTATGTCATGTTGGGTACAATGTGATGGCACACTGGATCCAGCTACACACACCATCCATGCAACTTGCTCACAGGACCTTGTTTTATGGAACAGAATCCTTTCTGTGACATTCAAGTAGCACTTGCAACACAGAACATGATAAATATGACAGACTTACAAAAAAATGCACATTCATTCTCTATGCATCTTTCAATGTTTAATGCCGTCCATTTTTAGAAGTCTTTCAATGAACATTTTATCTTCCAGGAACTCTGAACTGCAACTTCACTCCTTCAACTAGTTCAAACGGTCTCTTTACAGCTCTGCACACTTTGTTCTAACAGCCTGGCAAAGACAGGGGTACTTCAGCTGGCACTCTGTGTATTTCAACAGGGGTCTCTGGCCACCAGAAGGGATTCATCATCAACACCACCCTCGTTTACTGCTGGCTCCAGGAGGTCAACTCTCATACCCAGAAGCCGGAGTCCATCACAGCCTAGTGATCCCTCTTTTGGCCCAGCCCTGTCCCACAGCTCCATTCTCAGAGGCCCAGCTGAGGATGCAGGAGGGGGCTGGGAAGGGATGAGTATTCCCTTGGAGAGGTCATTGGTGTTTTTGTGCTGCTGTGTCAAGGGTGACCAATAAATAAATCCAATATGTCCAACCCGAGGGGCCCTGACATTGCGTATATCATTAAAAGAGGACATTTGACAACTAATAAGTGTAAGTAAAGAGAGTGATTGCAATCCCAGCCGTTCTCTCGGCACATCGATCCAGCCCTGTTGATAATCATTGTATTTTCTATTTAATTCGCAAGTCCTTGAAAATTAGAGAAAATGACAAAATATTAAGCCTTGGGGCATCTGCTGCCCGCTTCCACTGAAAAACTATGTAGTGACCTCTGTACAGTTCAGCCAACCATCTTCATTTTAATTAAAAATCTTTCATTCCAGCAAGAGTTATGGAACCAGCGGCTGGAAAATTGTTGGCAGTTGCATGAATGAAATACTGCACACCAAAATGAGCAGGACATAAATAAAGAAAGGCCAGCATAGTCTATCTAAACAAAAATCCCAGGACATTTCTCCAACGCCTGCTTGATTGCCCTCAAAAGCTGAATGAAAATGTGGGACAAAAGCAGGGCTGAACAGCCCATAATTGAAACATAGTGTAGTAAATGATAAGAGCATGTCCAGTACAGTTGTCTTGTCTCATCCCATTACAACAAAGAAGAGCCATTATTACGCAGGGAACACCATGCTGATAATCCATAGTACATACATTGCAATCGTTTGGGCCCATTAGCTAAGCCATTTCATACCCCACCCGCCACTACTATTGTAAAGCATAGCCTACATTGCATGGTTTAAAGGCAGTCTGAAGAGGTAGTGTGATACTGGCTGTGGCCATAGTACTGTATTGGAAAGTTGCATGCCTTCATTGCCAATGCCTTGTTTATCATACTGTCAAACAGAGAAATGGGCGTCAGTTGGAAAGCAAATGATTTAGAGTGGAAGGTGGTGGGATTAATGATCAGCCAGTGAGAACAGGTTTGAATGAAGGAGCTGCTGGGGCCAAAGGTTTTGCATATAGCACCAACAGTTGTCAGCCTCACAAAGAGCAGCATGCTGAAAAGGAAATCTCATATTGCAGAGCAGGCTGAGAAGCCCCCTTCCTTTAACGAGCAGCCTTCCCATGAAAAGTGCTCTGTGACAGATCGGCCTATAGATATGGGGGTGATGTCACCCCTCAACTGAGTCACTGAACCCTAACTGTTTACATTTCAGGGCCCCTTTATAATCTCACAAAGCCAGCGAGAGAGCCTAACATTATATGATTCAAACAATAATAATGAGCCTGTCATAAACAACAATAACATTCATTTAATATCAAAGACAATATCTAAGTATTATTATTTTGT